>NC_055998.1:36942589-37542597 GCF_018446385.1 Zingiber officinale
CAATCCACCATTTCTTTAAGTAAATTCTAACAAGAAAATAATAGAATTAAAAAAAAAAATTAAAAGTTAACTTAAAAAGTGAAACATATTATTACTTTTTAAACATATTATTACCTCAATTCGTATTAGCTCATCATCAACAAGGGCACCTCCTTTCTTTCTCAATTGTTATATTTCAATACAACTTGATTTTCTGTCATTCTTTTGAGACTAATACGATAACAGTAAATGAGTAGTGAGAAATTAACTGTAAGGAATAAAAATAATAATTTTGATTCTTACAAACTTATATTCTAATGACGATCCACAGTATCTTTCGCATTCTTTTGTTTATCATTTTGAAAGTTACCTAAAAATAACAATATAGATTTGTATGATGTTAATCACAATATAAAACAAGTTCTAATTTGCAGAAGTGATCCCACTATAGATAACCAAGTTTGACATTTTGAACATATAAACATGATTTTGGATGATTTACCCCATAGAATCACAATTTACAAGTCTTTGTACACAATTTCACAATAAAAAAACCTAGCTTGAATGGTATTCCTTAAACACTATGGAGAATCTCAATCATCTTCATTATTTCTACCAAGAATAAGAACAAGAACTAGAACAAAAATAGGAACACAAACAGGGACAGAGAAAGGAAATTATTGCTCAACTTGCCCTTGATTTGCAAGGCAATAGGGGGACTCTTGACCGCCACTCGCGAGGCAGTGACCCTTGGCCAGGAGAAAAGGTCGCATGCGAGGCAGCCGACAACTCGTGTATTATTGCCTTGCGAAGCAGTAGCGACCTTGAGTGCGTTCATTCGTTGCCTCGTGAGGTAGCAGTAGTCGCCTCTCGTTGGGCCACCGCCAGCGACGACCCCATGAGCGATTGTGAAGCAGACGACAACCCCACGAGCGGTTGATTGCTGCTTCGCAAGGCAAAGGAGAGGAGAAGGGAGATTGGCTGCCTCTCATTGCCGCCTTCCGATGTTTACTGCCACCGTTCCTGAACAAGAAATCGAGTTTAAGAAAATTAGGTTTTACTTGTGTGCGGGAGAAGAATCATCAAGGAGAGGGTACAACAATTGATACGGTGCGTGATCGTGGGGTCGGAGAGATGACGTGGTCGGAAGTCAAGACCGCAGCATGGTCAAAAGTCAAGCTCTCATGGCGGTCAAAAGTCAAGCTTGCGTGACAGTGGTCAGAGCTTTAGCTGACAGGGCAATCAAAGGTCAAGATTACAGGTGGGACAAGATCCAACCTCGGTGATAATTAGGGGCTGGGCCTACAGGCTGGGTACGAATAAAGGTCAGGCCCACGGGCTAGGTAAGGGCACGGAAGGAAAGGTTTCTGATGCAGAACAGACCAGGTGTTAAAGCGTACAGGCCGGGATTGTACCTACCAAGGATACAGGTCGGGACCTCTAGCCTTGCGGCGCAAGATACACGGACAAGCGTACAGGTCGGGATTGTGCCTACCAAGGATACAGGTCGGGACCTCTATCCTTGCGGTGCAAGATACATCTATAAGCGTACAAGTCGGGATTGTGCCTACCAAGGATACAGGTCGAGACTTCTAGCCTTGCGGCGCAAGATACATGGACAAGCGTACAGGTCGGGATTGTGCCTACCAAGGATACAAGTTGGGACCTCTAGCCTTGCAGCGCAAGATACACGGACAAGCATACAGGTCGGGATTGTGCCTACCAAAGATACAGGTCGGAACCTCTAGCCTTGCGGCGTAAGATACATCTACAAGCGTACAGGTCGGGATTGTGCCTACCAAGGATACAAGTCAGGACTTCTAGCCTTGCGACGCAAGATACATGGACAAGCGTACAGGTCGGGAGTGTGCCTACTAAGGATACAGGTTGGGACTCAAGATAAGCGGAAGCAGACCGATGCATACAGGTTGGGATTGTGCCTACCAAGGATACAGGTCGGGACCTTTAGCCTTGCGGCGCAAGATACATGGACAAGCGTACAGGTCGGGAGTGTGCCTACCAAGGATACAAGTCGGGACTCAAGATAAGCAGAAGCAGACCGATACATACAGATCGGGATCAACAAATATGAAGAGCCAATACAGGAGCAATGGAAAAAGGAGGTTGGATGCTACACGACAAGCATGTCAGGGAATTGTAACCACCTGTCAGAGAATAATCAGAGTGTCAGGGAATATGCCAACAGTCGGGGCTCATTACCCCTTCGGTTCTTCCGCCAGCCTATGGGAAGATGCCATGTGTCATTCACCGCCAGATAAAGTCTGACATCCGACATTCCCTGACACCCGCCAGACTCCAGAAACACCCGTGGTAGTATAAAAAGGGACGCTTTATCCCTTACACAGGTACGCTCACTCGTCCTTTCTTATCAGTCTTTTACTTTTTCTACTTTCTCTGTTTTTTCTGGGAAAAAGTACCTGACTTAAGCGTCGGAGGGCCTGACCCGGAGACTTTTTCCTTGATTTCTGGCCTCTAACGTGAGGGAGGCTCGTCTGAGTGTGCGCAGGATCAGCAACTTCGTCATCCTCGTCGTCAGCAGCTCGTGGAAGCCTTTCGACGGGTTGTCAGGTCATCTAGGAGGCCCAACGACTTTTCGTCAACACCGGCGACACCGCGACCGCCTTCATCCAACTTAGCTTCTGGACGGGATCAATTTAGTGTCGTCTGTGGGAACACAACTACCTGTTCTAGAACGAGAAGATGGAGGAGTCGGGTCGAATCAATGTCACCATGACCGCAGGAGACTATGAACTCTTCAAAGAAGACAAGAGGCGAGCGACCTCCAAAAAACAAGCAACTGTCTCACGACCACGCCGAGCACTCGAGGTCTCTAAGGAGCCCATTCCCGTATCAGATCGGGGCTCTAAGAGGAAGTAGCATGAAGAATTTCCCCAGGCTCTTTATCGTGAACCTGACCTGGGGTACTATCAGCCAGGGCCCAACGGTCCCAGTTTCAAGAAGGAACAACCACAAGTCTCAGCGGCCAAAAGCTCTCTCCCTCGAGATTCAAGGAAGGGAAAGACTATAATTCTTAGGGAGGATCCCCGCGTGGAACCCGACGAGAAAGTGTCTTTCTCTTTCAAAATATTGGAGGAGAAGTTGTCTAAAGGGTACCGACTCCCAGCCATTGGAGAATATGACGGCAGTAAGGACCCCGAGGATCATCTTCGCAAATTTAGGAATGCTGCCTTGCTACATCAATATAGTGACGTTGTTAAGTGCCGAGTGTTTCTGAACACTCTCTCTGGCTCGGCACAAAAGTGGTTTGATGAATTGCCACATGGATCCATCACCTGCTTTAAGGATTTTAAGACCGTCTTCTTGCGTCACTTCGCTAGTAGTAGGAAGTACCAGAAAATAGATCATTGCCTCTTTGCCCTCAAGCAGGGGTCAGCCGAACCCCTACGGAGCTATATCAAGCGATTTAATCAAGTGACTCAGGACGTTCCATCAGCCACTTCTGAGATATTGATGAGCGCATTCTCTCATGGACTGGCAGAGGGGGAGTTCTTCAGGGATCTTATTCAAGATCCAGTTAAGAATTTTGATAGCATGCTAGAAAGAGCGGGCAGTTATATTAACGTGGAGGAGGCCCAAGCTACTCGAAGGAAGTCAGATCGGACGCCTGCCACTATTAACAAACCGGAGAGGCGAATGCCTCAATAGCCAGCCCAACCCCTTCCTCAGGCGCGGGAAGTCAGACCTCTCTTTCAGCTCGGTCAGGAAATTAGACCGGCACCACGAGTTGTGGCAGTTCATGCCCCCAACCTGGACCATGGAACTCCCGGTACTGCACCTATCATCGGTCCCGTACTCACGATACTAACCATTGCTTTCAGTTCACTCGGGATTCTAGGCGAGCTGTTGAGCTAGGGTTACCGCCTCCTGAGTTAGCTCCTCAAGTACTCAAAATGATGGAGGAGCATCGCGCCACAGCCGGGTCAGGAGGCCAACCCCACCCCGACCCAGCGGGATCCAATGCTCAGCAGCCCGGTCTGGTTGGGGAACCAGGAGAAGCTCATGAAGCTGAAAATCGCAGCAATGCGACCGTTTGAGAGATAGGCATGATCTCTGGAGGCCTAACTGACGGAGATTCGAGGAGAGCGCGCAAGTCCCATGTGCGTCGCTTGGAGGTCCACACCGTTGGATGCAGCCAGGAGCAGGCTTCTGTCCCTGTCATTAGCTTCGGGCCATCAGACCAGGAAGGTCTGGAGCTGCCTCACGACGATGCTCTTATCATCAAGGCTATTATTGCCAACAGCCGAGTGGCCCGGGTTTTCATTGACACCGGGAGCTCAGTTAATATTTTGTTCAGAACTGCATTCGAGGAGATGCAGATCAATGCCACTGAACTCCAGCCTATGGTCACCTCTCTATACGACTTTACAGGCAACGAAGTAAAGCCAATGGGTCAAATCAAGCTGGCCATATCTCTGGGCACCGAGCCATTGATGCGCACTAGGAGGAGCACTTTTATAATGGTGGATTCCCCCTCCTCTTATAATGTCATCCTGGGAAGGCCAGCCCTGCATGAGTTTAGGGTCGCGGTCTCTACTTTCTATCAAAAGATCAAATTCCCTATTGGCGAGCAGGTCGAGGAAGTTAAGAGAGAGTAGAAGGTCTCCCGGAGATGCTATATTGATATGGTCCGGGTAGAAGCTCGGAAGAATCAAAGGATGCAAGACAGGGGAGTTCATGCCGTCTAAGAAGAACCTCTGTCCATGGCTGAAGAATCCATCCCTTGGGAGGAGGTACAACTATATGCTGAAAGCCCCGAAAGTCTTACTCGCATAGCAAGCGACCTGCCTCCTTCTCTCAAGAAAGAATTAATCCAATGCCTGATCCGCAATCAGGATGCCTTCGCCTGGTCTACAAAGGAGTTACCTAGAGTCAAATCCAAAGTAGCAGAGCACAAGTTACATCTACTACCGGACTCCCGACCAGTCAAACAAAAGAAAAGGAACTTCTCAGCCGACCAGAACAAAATAATCAGAGCTGAGGTGGACCAGCTCAGGAAAGCAGGCCACGTCCGAGAGGTGTAGTTCCCATCCTGGCTCTCTAATGTAGTCTTAGTGAAGAAGCCCAACAATAAGTGGAGAGTATGCATAGACTTCAAAGATCTAAATCGAGCTAGTCCCAAGGATTGCTATCCCCTGCCCTGGATTGACCAGATGGTGGACTCAACTGTAGGTTGTGAGAGGATCTGCATGTTGGATGTGTATCAGGGGTATCATCAGATCCCCTTAGCGGCGGAAGATCAAGAAAATGTTAGCTTCATTACAGTTGACGGTACTTTCTGCTATATTGTCATGCCCTTTGGTCTCAGGAACGCAGGAGCCACATATCAAAAGATGATGGATAAGATCTTCAGGGAGCAGATCAGGCGCAACGTGGAGGCTTATGTGGATGATATACTCATTAAGTCCCCTTTAGCAGTGAATCTGATCGTGGATGTAGAGGAAACTTGCGGGACTCTCCGACAATACGGGCTGAAGCTAAATCCATTGAAATGCTTATTTGGCGCCAAAGGAGGAAAGTTCTTGGGTTATCTGATGACTAAGCGAGGAATAGAAGCCAATCTAGAAAAGGTTTCGGCATTACGGGATATGCAAGTTCCACAGAATTTAAAGGAAACACAGAAGTTGGTAGGCCGGATAACAACCTTGTCAAGGTTCATTTCCAGATCTGCAGACCGGGCTGCTCCTTTCTTCAAAGTACTTAGAAAAACCTCCAAGTTCCAATGGGACGAAGAATGTACCCAAGCTTTTGAAGAACTGAAGAAATATTTGGAGGCTTTGCCGTCCTTATTCAAGCCAGTCGTCGGAGAACCACTGTGGGTTTACTTGTCTGCCACCCCTGAGGTTGTGGGGGCGGTACTTGTTAAAGAACAGGATAATATACAACGACCAGTGTATTTCTTTAGCCATCTATTGAAAGGGGTCGAGTCTCGATATACGACCCTGGAAAAGTTAGTTTCTGGATTGGTTCTTATGGCTCGGCGGTTAAGACCATACTTCCTGGCGCACCCTATCACGATCCTGACTAGTAGCACAATGGGAAGAGCTCTGACTAATGTAGAAGTAGCGGGTTGGCTTATCAAGTGGGCAACGGAGCTAGGAGAATACGACATACAATACCAGCCATGCACAACCATCAAAGCGCAGACCCTGACAGATTTTTTAACAGAAATTCATCAGACTAACTCTGAGGAAACTTGGAAAATCTACGTAGATGGGTCAGCAACTCACAAAGGAAATGGGGTCGGGATTCTCTTGATATCTCCTCAAGGAGATATATTGCAGTTGGCTGTTCGGCTTAATTTCAGAGCCACTAACAACGAGGCAGAATATGAGGCTTTGTTGGCAGGGCTGCAGGCAACCCGACACGTAGGGGCTGCCCGGGTAATCATTTACTCAGATTCTCAGTTAGTAACTCAGCAAGTGGTTGGCAACTTTGTGGTAAATTGTGATAAGTTACAAGTATACCAGGAAGCATATGAGAAGATGAAGAAAGAATTTGTGGAAGTTACAGTGACTAAGATCCCCAGGGCAGAGAATGAGAAAGCGGATGAGATGGCAAAGATGGCCAGTTCCCTAACTACATGGGTGTTGGATAGATCAATAGCACAAACCTTCCTTATAGCCTAAATAGATTTGCAGAATAATAGGGAAGCACTATTGATTGGCGGGCACCCCTGATTAGCTATCTTCTGCAGGGTACCTTACCGGTTGACCTAGAGGAATCACGGCTGATTAGGAAACAAGCTCATGCATATGTCATGATAGGGGACCAACTATACAAGAGGTCCTTCTCTAGACCATTACTCAAATGCCTGGGTATGGAGGAGGCGGATCAGGTCTTACGAGAAATACATCTGGGATGCTGTGGTAATCATGTGGGAGGTCGGACATTAGCTCGCAGGGTACTCCTGGCCTGATATTTCTAGCCCACTTTACAGAGGGATGCTCAGACGCTGGTAAACACCTGCCTGTCATGCCAAAAATATCAGAATCTGACACACCGACCAACTGCATTGTTGAGAACATCTATAGTCTCGTGTCCCTTTGATCAGTGGGGCATGAATATTGTAGGACCATTTCCAATGGCCCCAGGTCAGAAGCGTTTCTTACTAGTAGCGGTGGATTATTTCTCCAAGTGGGTGGAAGCAGAGACCCTGGCCAGGATTTGAAGGGGGCTGTCATTCAGTTTTTATGGAAGAACATTTTATGCAGGTTCGACATACCCCATAAACTGGTATAAGACAACGGCAGACAATTTCAGGGCCAGAAAATCCAGGCCTGGTGTAAAGGGTTCGGCATAACCCAAGCTTTCACATCAGTAGCTTATCCTCAAAGCAACGAACAGACTGAAGTAGTTAATCGGCAGATCATCAGAGGGCTCAAGGTCAAGTTGGATCACGTAGGGGGTGATTGGGTGGAAGAACTGCCGAGCATCCTATAGGCCTACCGTACAATGCCCCGGGAAAGCACAGGCCTGACACCCTTTCATATGGTATACGGTAACGAAGCAGTGGTACCTATAGAGGTTGGAGTGTCCTCTGTTAGAAGGATACTGTATGATGAGGGAAATACCGAGCGACGGTTAGCAGAGCTGGATCTCATCAGCGAAATACGTGAACGGACAACAGCCAGATTGGAGGCTTATAGACAAAGAATGAGGCAGAATTACAATAGAAGAGTGATTCCTCGGTTCTTTGGGGATAGAGACCTGGTCTGGAAGCAAGTGAAACCTGTAGGAGACGTGACCAAGCTAACACCACAATGGGAAGGGCCCTACAAGGTCATTAAGAAATTGGCGTCCGGAGCTGACTATTTACAAGATGACCAGGGCAGGAAGTTAGATCGGCCTTGGAGTGCTAACTACTTGCGACCTTACGGAGTTTAGAGAATTTTATAAAGTGGAAGAAGCCGGGCTACAGAGTGTCTACCAGACCAGGTGGTGAACATTAGTAAGAAGATACGTCTGATCGGGTATTGCATGTCCTAGCATTTCTTTTAGCAGATTAAGACATTTCAACAAGTTAAAACTTAAAGTGCAAATGGTTATGTAAGAAGTAAAGTGTTCCGCATGGCATCATTATGTCACACTATGCATAGGCAGTCAGTACTAATCATTTAAATGGAGCAAAAGTATCGTCCGGAATCTCTTTGAGGGTCCGGTTATGATCCAGAAACTCATCAGGAGGAGCGGATTTCAGGTAACCTTGTTCATATAGTTGTCTCAGAGTCCCAGCTGCACCATAGATAACAGCCGTGGAAAAACGTTGTCCCGCTTGAGCGCAAAACTCTGGAGAGCGTAAGTACAATTCGTGACTCTATTTGCAGCGGTTGTTTTCCCCTTCTCTGTAAACCGTCAAGGCTGTTGAAACTCCCTCTGCAGTAGTACAAGCCTGAGGTAGTTCAGCTCGGACGACCAAAAGTTCTACTAGGACCTCTTTGGAACATAGCTCCTGTGTTAACTGGTCCATGGCCCGTTGATACACCAGAGCTTGTTGATCTAAGTGTTGCTGGTGCACAATATCAATCTGGCTCTTTTCTTCTTGAAAGCCTTTAAGCTCATGGTTGGCCTGCGCCAGGGATAATTCCAAGCAGGTGTTCCTTCTGGTCAAGTCCTTTATCTCCGCTCTCAGGGCATAACCAGCCTTCGTGGGATCGTTCAATTGGAGCTCCAGTTCTGCTACGCTATCCTGCAACATCTTATTCTGGTGATGGGTGGTGTGGAATGATTGATTTAATATCAAGGACTCAACACAGGCCTGGGACATAAGGGAAGCATTTAATAAGAGTAGGAGAGGTAGTAAGTATTGAAATAACTAAAGCTGACCCTGGTATATAGCTCTGAAAATCTATCCATCTGGGTGGGTGGAGGCAAGAGTTCCATCTGATTCATACATTCCGCCCATAAAGTAGCCAAATGACCTTTCATTGTCAAAATGCTGGTGGGAACATCTTGCCTTGACCTTAATCCAGCTTCAGAGGGGGTGGTGGTACGACAATAATAATAAGTAGGTGGTGGCGGTTGTGAAGGCTCAGCAGTTGAGCCAGAGGGAGTTGAAGGGAACGCACGGGAAGGCCCCGGTCGTGAGGTGACTGGTGAAAGGCGATGTGATGGGCCGGCTCCTGTGCTCCTGGGCTGTTGAGAAGTTGAAGGTTGAGATAGCGGAATCCCGGCAGGAACGTCGAGTGGATCATGAGGAGCATCCGACGTGCCTGGGATAGGAGTGGGGGAGACAACAGAAGGCGAGGGATGAGGAGCAGGGGAAGGGCTCGAAGCTTGGCCGAGATTGGTGGTTCTGCGGTGAGATCTGTGAGCCAAAGGCCGATCATCAGAATCAGAATCTTCGGAGGGCGATCGGGTCCGGCGCCGAGAAGAAGAGGGTGTATCTCGACTCAAGCGGTCAGTCTCAGAGCGTGCACGACGAGCCACCTGAGATGCTTCTCTGAAGGCAGGGCTGACATAAGTTACATTGGTTGATCTTTGACCATGGCCGCGACCTGGGCCAGAAGTCGGTCGGGAAGGAATAGCCGGTTGGGGATGAATAGAGGTGGCAGGCCGGGACGTAGGCGAGGCCCTGGGATGAGCAGAGGAGGCAGGCCGAGAAATAGATGAGGCCCTGGGATGAACAGAGAAGGCAGGCCGAGAAATAGGTGAGGCCTTAGGATGAACAGAGGAGGTAGGCCGAGAAGTAGACGGGGCCCTCGGAGGACGACTGGGTCGGCGAGTTGTAGAGGCATTTATCCCGACCTGGGTGGAAGTCGAGTAAGGGAGTGACCTCCTCTCTAGGATGATTCGACCTCGTCGCATTATCTCCATGTCACTTAAAGGAAGAGGTTGTACCTCTGAGGCACAGGTTAAAGTATTAGCTGCATAAGCCAAAGTAGGGGTGTCAATTACGGTAAGTAGAGCAAAATGCGTAAAGCCACATAAGAATCAAAAGAGAAGCTTGCCCAGGGAGTGGGGTGTTTTAGAAGTAAGGTGACTCAGTTTGAAATAGGACAACAATTCCTCAGATAATAATAGCGTCAAGTTCAGTTGCCATCCTGCCAATCGAGAGAAAGCCTCTATATAAAAGGTCTCAAGGTGGAACTCTCCTAATTGTGGGAGCAGGGGAAGCAGCAGTTGCCATTGCAAAGGCCATTCCACCTCATGAGGAAATCGAATGAAGAAGAATTTACGCTTCCAGTTCACTTCAGAAGGCGGAAGGGATGAGAAAAAAGCAGTTCGAATGCGTGGCTGGAAATGGAATAAGTCTTCTTCCTATCGGCGAAGGACAAAGAAACAGTGGAACAGGGGGGCAGACCAAGATAGCTCACATATCTCATAGAGTATTACAAATCCGCAGAGGAATCTTACAGAATTGGGCGTTAGTTGGCCCATGGGAATTTTGAAGTAGTGGCACACATCAGAGAAGAAGGGGTGAGGAGGAAGACGAAGGCCGACCGTAAACTGCTCTTTATAGAAGGTGCAGTAGCTGGTGGGAGGAGCAAAAAATTGGTGCACTCCAGTTGGGATAATTACATGAGTGTTGGTAGCGACTCCGTAGTTATAGCGCAGATCATCCAGGTCTAATTCATTGAAGGTGGACGAACCAGGAAAATACATTGCCGCAAGAGAAGACAAATAAGAGGAAGATGCCATGTGGAAAGAAGCTGATGGGGAGAAAGTCAAGCAAGGAGCTATCGACGGAAGAAGAAAGGCTTAAGCGCAGTTACAGATTCAGGATGGAAGAAAGCGAAAGCTGGGAAAAGTTTGGAGGGAAAAGCAAGGGGAGAGTATTTATAGCCGTTGGGCGGAGGGGCAATTTAGTCAGTTATCATCTATCGGTCCACAAAAATTGGCGGGAGCAAAAAAGGCTGATAGATCGTTTTAGAAAACATCGCCCAAGGGTATATCTAGAAAAGCATCAGCACGAAGTACGAGGAGATAGACTTCGGGAAAAGGCGTGACAGTTATAAGTGTCCCATGAACTCCTAACCCTCGCTTTCTCGCTCTGGTTTTGTCTTATGCCGAACTAAGGAAGGACGATGGAGAAAGCAGACCAGGGTGGCTGGCTGAGCCAAGGTGGTAAGCGAGGAAAGGAGAATGAAACTAGGTCAGGGTAAGGAATTGAGCCCCGACCGTGACCGGTTAAAGCCTGAACAAGAAGGTCAAAGTACACATTCATATAGCCATGGTTCCTACCGGTCTGGAAAGACGCATAGACAGTGTTGAGAGATTAACGAGCCAAGGGAAGGTCAAAAATAGGCAGTCATATCATGAAAGGATTAAGCAGTCCTAGATAGTAATAAGTTTGAAAATACAAGTAAATAATATCGACACAAATTTTATAGCTCCATTTCTACATCAAGGTTTAGCATTAGCTGAGGGTGCTAGGAGTAGAAAGATGTCGTCGTCGTCCTTGAAGGAAGGATAAGACCCTGCAGGAAGTTCGCGCATCAGGCGAGCAGTGTCCAGGAAATTCTCCGAAGGTGCAGAGTGGAGTAGGCCCTGCTCAAACAGTTGACGAGCCCTGCCGGTCGCGCCATAATATAACATAAGGTTCATCAAACCTCCCATCTTCCTCAAGAAGAAAGGAGATGTGACGTAGGATATCCTGTACGCTCTAAGACGACCGGCTTCACCTGCCCGGTAATCCACTAGCTCTGCCCTGGTCTTCTCAGCATCGGCTCGGATCAGAGACAAATCTTTTTGACCCTGGGAAGCATTCTCCTGGGCCCTCAGAAGATCGACTTGTAGTGATTTGATCGTGGCTTGGCTAGCATCCCATTTACTTTGAATAGCTTTCTCCCGGTCGGCGTTGGAAGTTAGTTGAGCCTGAACATCCTCTAAGTCTTTCTGAAGAGCCTCCTGAGTTTCCTGTAGAATCTTCAGTTTAGAGGATAGAGTGGTCAGCTTGGCATCTTCCTCATCTAGTTCAGCCATGATCGAGCGACGACATTCCCCCTCAGAAGCCAACTCGGACTCGCTAGTCTTCAAGGGCGCCTCTAAGGTCTTTATTTTGTCAAAAGTTGCATGGGCAATGCTTTGGGCAGACTCAGCAGACTCCCCGATGGACCGAAGATATCCCGCCAGGTCACCAGGTGTCTGGTTGAGAGGATCGCGGGGTGTAAGCGGTAGCTCCAATTCATGAAGGAGAGCCTTCAGCACTTCGTGCTCCCGATGCAAATTGGTGGCATATTGGATCGCACTCAGACCTGCGGAGAAGGCCTGCAGAAGACAAAAGGAAGAATTACAAGTAGTTTCAGAAGAGGAGATCGGATAAAGGAAAATCAGAGGAGGAGCTCGGATAAAGGAAAACTCATAGAAATTATCTGGCGAGAGGCTTGGTCCAGTCCTTCCATTGGCAGATTATTCCAAAATTGCCGATTGCCGGACCGCCAAGACGTGGCTAAGTCGCCATGTAACTGAACCAGACCAACGGCAAGAGGGGTACCTTCTACAGCTTCTGCTTCTGCATCAGGGCCGGTGGAGGAGGGCAGACACCAGGAAGAAGTGAAGGCATACTTTTTGGGGATTCTCTCCCTGGTTCGAGAAGTAGAGGCTGGAACGACCACAGGAAATAAAGCGGAGGGAGTCGCAGAGCTCCCAGGTTGGTCCCCTGCGGAAGGAGAGGTTTGCTCGGGAGGCAAGACCCGAGCGGGAGTATTCTTGGCGACAGGGCAGGAACCTCTGGTTCGAGAGTAGTTTCCAGGTCAGGAGTGACGACCTTAGCCTTGGAAGATTGGGAGGCTACTAATGAAAGCTGGCCAGTTGGAGGAGGCAGGGGAGACGCCTGGACCGCGGGAATGACCCTTTTCCTTTTGCGTTGAAGACGTAGTCGTTTAGCTGGGGGAGGAGAAGCGGCTCGTTCTTCCTCAATCTCTTCTGGTATTGCAAGGTCTTCCAGAGGGGAAGCCTCTAAGGGAAGTATAGGGGAGGTCTCCACCCGGGCTGGCGCAGGGAGGACAGTCTGCGAGGAAGCTACTAGGCCCTGCTTAAGCTCCGCACTCAGGGTTTTCAAAACTGTGAGAGACTGTTGATTTATATCTGAAGAGCAGACCTGGAGCGTAGCAGCTTCTGCAAAGTGGAAGAGAAATACCTCAGTTAGCGAAGAATAGCAATAAGGAAAGCAGGGTTTTACCTAACGGAGCCCCTATCTCTGCATAAATTGGGCTGAGCCCGAAAGAGTACAAAAAGCCTTCCAATAGTATTATGGACAAGTGAACGCTCACGCCATTGAGTTTTTCTGAAGCGGCGTGGCAGGAAGGCTGGTGTTGATACACAGGAAGATTAGTAGGAAGGTCAGAGCGCCATTGGGTTGGCCCGATCAGGGGTTTAGGTAGTATAATGAAGAAAAAACGGGACTTCCAACCTTTGTTAGAAGAAGGCATGTCGGAGAAGAATTTATAACCGGGTCTGGCTTGCACCATGAATACCCCTGGTTCGGATCGTTTTAAGGAATAGAAATGATGAAATAGCTGGATAGTTAATGGGATTTGGTATACGTGACACAGAATGAGGATGCCACATATAGCCCTGAAGAAGTTGGGAGAGAATTGAGAGGAGCAGATACCAAAGTATTGACTCAGTGAAGAGATGAACGGATGGAGGGGAAAACAAAGGCCTCCTAGAAGCTGGTTCTTGAAAACAGACATGAAGCCTTCGGGAGGAGATGAAGGATGTTCGTTGGGCGTGGGTAGTTGAAGTTCATAATCTTTGCTAAGTTCCAATTAGACTGGATCATGGACAAGTCGTAGTTGTCTAGGTCAGAAATGTAATAAAAATACCAGAAGGATGTCTTACCGTCCGCCATTATCAAAATGAGGAAGATCGAAGTAGGAAAGCAGACAAAAGGATGAAGAGCACTGGGCGTTGGGGGTCGAGAAGGGGAATGGCTAAGGCACCGAGGACAGCAGAACAACGACGAGGTGAAGGTAGTCAAAGCACTAAGACGACGACAGCGGACTACCTTTAGGGCTTATAAAGCGGGCTTTCCTTGGACATATCGAAAGAGGGGTCGAGTATTTTTTTTGGGTAAAGCGTCCAAACGCCGTCCGATCAAGGAATGATATGCACTTATGGGAAGTCGTGTACAAAAAGGAGTTAAGCAGGCGGCGTCATACGACGTAAGCAGTAAAGATGTGGGGCAGGTGTCATCACCCTAGGAAGCGTATTAATGATAGACATGATAAGGAAATCATGAAAGGGGGCATGCGTACGGAAGCGTCTGCCACGCGATCTTCTCGGGAAGCGACGAAGGGAATGGCGGAAGATAAATTCGAATGTTGCAATGCTACATTGCGTCAGTTTCCCGAGGGCTAAGTAAGGCTTTAATATTTTTTTATCTACACTTACGTTTGATACTGTATATTTCTTGATTGCAGACGGGGTCAAAATGTTCCCTTCAAACAATCCCTGGTCGGCAACATCTTTCCCCGAGCGGGCTTTCCTAAGAAGTCCCGGTTGGCTATCCCAGACTCTCGCCTCAGTGCGAGTTATAAGTGAGCACGACTCTCACGTCCAATGACCTTCCCAGTCGGCTATCCCAGACTCTCGCCTCAGTGCGAGTTATAAGTGAGCACGGCTCTCACGGCTCTCACGCCCAACGACCTTCCCGGTCGGCTGTCCCAGACTTTCACCTCAGTGCGAGTTATAAGTGAGCACGACTCTCACGCCTAACGACCTTCCCGGTCGACTGTCCCAGACTCTCGCTTCAGTGCGAGTTATAAGTGAGCATGACTCTCATGCCCAACGACCTTCCCAGTCGGCTATCCCAAACTCTCGCCTCAGTGCGAGTTATAAGTGAGCACGGCTCTCATGCCCAACGACCCTCCCGGTCGGCTATCCCAGACTCTCGCCCCAGTGAGAGTTATAAGTGAGCTATGCTCTCATGTCCAACGACCGTCCAGGTCGGTGCAACGACTCTCCTGGTCGGTACCCTTTACATTCGCCTGGACAAAATACAGCAAGACATATTCTCGTGCCTAACCGGTCGATAAGCCATATTTCCATTATTTCTTCTAAATATGAAAACTAGCAGGCATATTCTCAAGCGTCTTGGCTTCTCAAGCCTTTTGATCTTCTGGTGAGAGGTAAGAAGAAGGCTGGGTAAGCAAATTATCCTTATTATTTTTGCTAGAAATGTTAGAGGAACGCAGGTGTTTTATAGAGACACAATGATACCAGAGCAAGGGGACATGGGGCTACATCATAATAAACGGAATCCAAGAAACATGTTTTATTTCGTAAAAAGGGTGAACATTTTTCAGGGGTTTACATTCCTACCAGATCCAGAAGCCTGACCCCTGCTTTCTAAATGAGCCCTTGCTTGGGCTAGTTCCTTCTCAACAAGTTTAAGGGAGTTTTGCAGTTGGCCAATGGTCTCGTCCTTTATCCGACTCTCCTCTTTCAACAAGGCCACCTCGTCCTCGTGTTTCATCTTTAGATAAATGATATGATGGATCAGAGCCTGGAAGTCCGCATGAGCCTTCATCTTGAGAGCTGCCTTGGCCCGAGTTTTGTACTTGGCCGCCTGCCAGATCTCTTCCATCTCCCTACGGAGAGAAGTCTGAAGATCCCTGTTTAGTGTCATCTCATGTAGGGCTTTTTCTTTAAGAGCAAGCTGGTGACGTAAAGAAGATAGCTCGTCGTGCTCCATGAGTCAGAAGGGGATAACTGGAAAAAGGGAGAGTGGCAGTATGCGTGACAGTGGAAGTATACACAACCCTCATAAGGGAGAAGAAGGTGAAGGGATTATCTTGGAACATGGACTGACGCTTGGGAAGCTGTACAACATTTATGAGAATGAGGCGTGATAAAAAACCGAAGAGTCAATACACACCATAAAATCCCGCCAATCTTTTAGGGAAGGCAATGAATGCCGAATGGAATTTCAAGAGATGGGCCTACAAGTAGAGAGATGCAAAGGCCAAGTCAGGTGTGAAGACTAGGTTAGGAAACAACACGACATGGGTCTAGTCAGTCGGACTAGAGCCTCTTTCGACTAGACTTGAGGGGGAGGCTTGTGATACGGTGCGTGATCGTGGGGTCGGAGAGATAACGTGGTCGGAAGTCAAGACCGCGGCATGGTCAAAAGTCAAGCTCTCGTGGCGGTCAGAAGTCAAACTTGCGTGGCAGTGGTCAGAGCTTCAGCTGACGGGGCAGTCAAAGGTCAAGATTACAGGTGGGACAAGATCCAACCTCGGTGATAATTAGGGGCCGGACCTACAGGCTGGGTACGAATAAAGGTCGGGCCCACGGGCTAGGTAAGGGCACGGAAGGAAAGGTTTCTGATGTAGAACAGACCAGGTGTTAAAGCGTACAGGCCGGGATTGTGCCTACCAAGGATACAGGTCGGGACCTCTAGCCTTGCGGCGCAAGATACAAGGACAAGCGTACAGGTCAGGATTGTGCCTACCAAGGATACAGGTCAGGACCTCTAGCCTTGCAATGCAAGATACACGGACAAGCGTACAGGTCAGGATTGTGCCTACCAAGGATACAGGTCGGGACCTCTAGCCTTGCGGCGCAAGATACATCTACAAGCGTACAGATCGAGATTATGCCTACCAAGGATACAGGTCGGGACTTCTAGCCTTGCGGCGCAAGATACATGGACAAGCATACAGGTCAAGATTGTGCCTACCAAGGATACAGGTCGGGACCTCTAGCCTTGCAGCGCAAGATACACGGACAAGCGTACAGGTCGGGATTGTGTCTACCAAGGATACAGGTCGGGACCTCTAGCCTTGCGGCGCAAGATACATCTACAAGAGTACAGGTCGGGATTGTGCCTACCAAGGATACAGGTCAGGACTTCTAGCCTTGCGGCGCAAGATACATGGACAACCGTACAAGTCGGGAGTGTGCTTACTAAGGATATAGGTCGGGACTCAAGATAAGCGGAAGCGGACCGATGCATACAGGTCGGGATTGTGTCTACCAAGGATACAGGTCAGGACCTCTAGCCTTGCGGCGTAAGATACATGGACAAGCGTACAGGTCGGAAGTGTGCCTACTAAGGATACAGGTCGGGACTCAAGATAAGCATAAGTAGACCGATGCATACAGATCGGGATCAGCAAATATGAAGAGCCAATACAGGAGCAATGGAATAAGGAGGTCAGGCGCTACACGACAAACATGTCAGGGAATCGTAACCACCTGTCAGAGAATAATCAGAGTGCCAGGGAATATGCCAACAGTCGGGGCTCATTACCCCTTCGGTTCTTCTGCCAGCCTATGGGAAGATGCCACGTGTCATTCATCGCCAGACAAAGCTTGACATCCGACATTCCCTGACACCCGCTAGACTCCAGAAACACTCATGACAGTATAAAAAGGGATGCTTTGTCCCTTACGCAGGTACACTCACTCGTCCTTTCTTACCAGTCTTTTACTTTTTCTACTTTCTCTGTTTCTTCTAGGGAAAAGTACCTGACTTAAGTGTCGGAAGGCCTGACCCAGGGACTTTTTCCTTGGTTTCTGGCTTCTAATGTGAGAGGGGCTCGTCTGAGTGTGTGCAGGATCAGCAACTTCGTCATCCCCGTCGTCAGCCGCTCGTGGAAGCCTTTCGACGGGTTGCCAGGTCATCTAGGAGGCCCAACGACTTTCCGTCAACACCGGCGATACCGCGACCGCCTTTGTCTGACTCAACTTCCGGACGAGATCAGCAACAAAGACGAATTGTCGAGGAGAGGAAATGGGGTGGGAGCGTAAGGTAATGGGAAGGGAGAGGAATCGAAGTGGGAATGTGAAATTTTGGGGCGAGAGTTTAAAAATAAGGTCTCTATTTTTATTTTTATTAATGTTATTATATAATCAATTTTAATTTATTTTTTTATAAAAATAAAATGATATTAATATTATATAATATAAATGTTATATTAAAAAAGAACTATTTACATTTTTTTATTTTTCATTTTTAATAATAATAAAATTAATAATAAAATTAATAATATCTAATAACAAATAAATTGATAAAATTAAGAATTACCATGAACAAAAAATAATAACAATAATATTAATATAGTAGTCGACATGTTAACTCATATTTTTATTAATGTTATTATATAATCAATTTTAATTTATTTTTTATAAAAATAAAATGATATTAATATTATATAATATAAATGTTATATTAAATAAGAACTATTTGCATTTTTTTATTTTTCATTTTTAATAATAATAATAATGAAATTAATAATGTCAATAACAAATAAATTGATAAAATTAAGAATTACTATGAAAAAAATAATAACAATAATATTAATATAGTAGTCGACATGTCTATTCAGAAAAGACAAAACTCATATTTCATTATATAAACAATTCCAAAAACATAAGTTATTTCACAAAACTAATATGAAAGCGAGTCAAAATAGGAACATTACCCAGTGGTAGTGTATCACTAACTATGCATTATGTAATAGTAGAACAAGTGTTAAGATTTTCTAAATATTTCTACTCATTTTTATATGAAATTATTCATATAAAGTATAGGACCTGGTTTTATAAGAAAGTTTCTTATCAAGTGATACATCCTTTTTTTATGTATATCGTATCAGTTCATCTAGTCACTGAATAAGTAGGATAAAGCAGTTGACCTAACCTATAGATTGATCAATTTTCTATTCTTTTATGTTATTTTTTATACTATTTTTTGCTATATCAACAAGAATTAGGATCATGCTTTGCATATTTGGTGCATAATTTTAATTGATATCACAAAATTGCTGAGAGTAGATATGGGCTACCTTCTAACATAATGGCATCGAATGCTAAGGTCGCTGTTGCTACCAGTTCATTGCAGCTACTACCATTTGTAGTTTCATAAATCGACTCAGTTGAGCCATATCCACTGCTGGAATCAACTGCACCAATCACCAATGGATAACAACAATCAATTGCACATTAAGATGATTAGGAGAGAAATAATAGTGCATCACGACACAATAGTGACAAATCCACTCCATAAATACCAACTGCAAGCTCAATAACATGTGATGGAAAGAGACAATCAACCTCCATAAGTATGCAACGCAGTGTTGGATTTTTCGGACCGCAAAAACCACTTTTGCGTTGCGGAAACCCCGAAACCCCCCGCCACTGGATCCGTGCGAAGAATAAAATTTCGTAAAACTTCGAATATGAGTTTTCTAACCTAGATCTACACTAGATCTACAAGGAGAAGAGTTTACCATTGATGCGATGCCCTTCGCGTATCCCGCTCGTACAAGGTTCGCCGGATCTCGAGAGTATCAAAGTAGATACTCCTCTATGTGTATCCACACGAACAAATGATTGAGAAAACAACTAAAAGGTGTGCTAGCACCCTTAGAAGTTTCGGCCAAGGAGGTGGAGGAGAGGGAGAAGGAGATGAGAGCTTGAGAGGAGGAAGAAGATGAGAGTTACTTTCACAAAATGAAAACTCACCATGCAATTTATGTGGCCGGCCACATTAAGAGGAGTTGTAACCTCCATGGAATGCCAAGAGTCACAACTCTTGGTAACTCCCATGAGGTGACATCCCACTTAAGCAACCATGATGATGTGGAGCATCATCATTGGCTCACTCAATGCCAACTCACCAATGAGGTGGCATTAAGTCAAGTCAAACTTGACTCTTCATCTTCCTCTCAAGTCAAGTCAAACTTGACTTAATCTCTCTCATGGTTGATCTAATCCAACCATTTAATTCAAGTCAATTTAATATAATGAATCTAATTCATTTAATTAAATTGATTCAATGAGTCATAATCTAAATTAGACTCATTAAACACATGAATCAACTTGAGTCCAACTCAATTAGCCCAATTAGGATTACTCTTAATCCAATTTGATTCATTACATGAATCTAATCCTCTTGGTTCATCATATGAACCTAATCTCCATCTAATTGTCTTTAGTGTGTGACCCTATAGGTTCTTGTAACGTTGGCAATGCCCCTAAACCCATTTAGGAGCATAAGTAATGAGCGGTATCTAGCAACACATCATTACTACCCAAGTTAAAAGAATGTTGAGATCCAACATCACTTTGTGACTACTAATTGTGACTCCTCACAATATATGACATTGTCCTTCTATCCTAGACATCTAGATTGATCAATATGAGGCATAGACCGTGTCATCCTCTAATCAATCTAAATCTTGAATCTCAAGTAGACTCACTCAATCAAATGAGCTCAACATCTCATATTGACTCATTTGGGCATGACCATGCACTTAGTGGTCTCACTTTATCAAGAATATCGATGTCACTCTCGTCATATAGGAGGGATAGATCCCATCTATATCACTCACATCCCTCCATATAATTTGTTACATACCCAGTAATCGCCTTTATAGTCCACCCAGTTACGGGTGACGTTTGAAGAAGCCAAAGTACGTAACTCCTTATGTAGGGAACCATGGTGACTTCAGGTCCAAGGACTAGTAGTCATACTAATAGCCACATGAGAAAGTATATGACACTTATATAATGATCCATGATACTTTCTCATGGCGGGTCATTCAGTATACATTCTCCAATGCATACCCATGTGTCAACTTAATATCTCCATATCCATGACTTGTGAGATCAAGTCATCGAGTTGACCTACATGCTAGTCTCGTCGCATTAACATTGTCCCTGAATGTTAATACTGGACTAGGAATGATTAAGAGTAGTGTTCCCTATATCATCTCACTATCGATTCAACCAATCGATTGATATAGGTAAGAACCTTCTACTCAAGGACGCTATTATATTTAGTTTATTTGGCACTAATACAAGTAAGTATAATAACCAAAAAATAAATGCCTTTATTTATATAAGAATATGATACAACAAGTCCATAATACAATCATCAAATGATTGACTTTAGGGCTCTAACTAACAATCTCCCACTAGCACTAGTGTCAATCAGTGTAGGCTCTAAGCCCCAATGACCTAGTGTGACCATCATGCTTTCTCTGTGCCAAAGCCTTGGTCAAGGGATCTGCGATGTTAGCCTCTGTAGGTACTCTGCAAATCTTCACATCTCCTCTTTCGATAATCTCGAATGAGATGGAAGCGCCGTAGTATGTGTTTGGTCCGCTGGTGTGAGCGAGGTTCCTTCGCCTGTGCTATAGCTCCATTGTTGTCACAATAGAGCTCAATAGGGTCAGCGATACTGGGAACCACCCCAAGTTCAGTGATGAACTTGCGGATCCAAACTGTCTCCTTTGCTGCCTCTGATGCAGCAATGTACTCGGCCTCTGTCGTAGAATCAGCTACTGTGTCCTGCTTCGAACTCTTCCAGCTCACAGCACCAACATTTATGCAAAATACGAACCCTGACTGCGATCGTTAATCATCCTGATGGTCTGGAAGCTGGCATCACTGTAACCCTTTACAACTAGCTCATCATTGCCTCCATATATCAAGAAATATTCTTTAGTCCTTCTTAAGTACTTAAGAATATTCTTGACCGTTATCCAGTGACTTTCACCTGGATCTGACTGGTATCTGCTCGTCATGCTCAAAGCATACGAGACATCAGGTCGAGTACATAGCATGACGTACATGATAGATCCTATGGCTAAGGCATAAGGGATCTGATCCATGCGGTCTCTCTCCTCTCTAGAAGAGGGACCTTGAGTCTTCGAAAGACTCACGCCATGTGACATCGACAGAAATCCCTTCTTGGAGTTCTGCATGGCAAATCGAAGGAGTACCTTGTCAATATATGTACTCTGACTTAGGCCAAGCAATCTCTTAGATCTATCTCTATAGATCTGTATGCCAAGAATGTGAGATGCTTCACCTAAGTCTTTCATTGAGAAACAACTCCCTAGCCAAATCTTGACAGACTGAAGCAAAGGGATGTCTTTCCCAATGAGTAGTATGCCATCCACATACAATATGAGGAAGACAACTATATCCCCTACAACCTTCTTGTAGACACAAGGCTCATCTTCGTTCTTGATGAAACCAAACTATTTGATTGCATCATCGAATCGAAGATTCTAGCTCCGAGAAGCGTGCTTTAGTCCATAAATGGACCTATGCAGCTTGCATACTCTGCTAGTATGTTGTGGATCTACAAAACCCTCAGGTTGTGTCATGTACACATCCTCGAGTAGGTTTCCATTCAGAAACGTAGTTTTGACATCCATTTGCCATATCTCATAGTTATGGTATGCTGCAATAGCAAGCATGATCCGAATGGACTTAAATATCGCTACTGGAGAAAATGTTTCATCATAGTTAATACCATGAATTTGCTTGAAACCTTTAGCCACCAAGCGACCCTTATAGATAAGTCCATCCATGTCAGTCTTTCTCTTAAAGACCCACTTACTCCCAATGGGTTTTACCCTTTCAGGTGGATCAACCAAAGTCCATACTTGGTTGGTGTACATGGATTCCATCTCGGATCTCATGGCCTCTAGCCATTTCTCAAAATCTGGTCTCATCACAGCTTCCTGATAGGAGGTGGGCTCATCCTCTATGAGCACAACGTCATCATGGTCAGACAAGAGAAATGAGTATCTCTTAGGCTGACGACGTATCCTATCAGACCTGTGAAGAGGTAGGTCTACTTGAACTGGTTGTTGTTCCTCAACTCTTTGTGGAACAACATCATCCACAACACTTTGTGGTTCCAGTTCAACTTCCATCGAGGCTTCAGTGCTATTGTTCACATCTTGAACTTTTTCAAGATCGAACGTACTCCCACTAGTCTTTCTAGAAACAAAGTCCCTTTCTAGAAATACCCCAGCCTTATCCACAACTACCTTGTGTTGACTGGGAATGTAGAAGTAATATCCCTTCGTTTCCTTGAGATATCCAATGAAATAACACTTGTCAGATTTGGGTCCCAGTTTGTCCAAGACTTGACGTCTAACGTAAGCCTCACAACCCCAAATCCTTATAAAAGGCACCTGGGCATCTCTCCCAGTCCATATCCTATATGGTGTCTTTATTACATCCTTAGATGGAACTCGGTTGAGAATAAAGGCTGCCGTGTCTAGAGCATAGCCCCAAAGATACATAGGAAGATCTGTGTGACTCATTATAGATCGTACCATATCTAATAAAGTACGATTCCTCCTTTCGGATACACCATTCCATTGTGGTGTTCCAGGAGGAGTGAGTTGAGATAGAATCCCACACTCAGCTAGATAGTCATGAAACTCATGACTAACGTATTCACCACCTCGATCTGATCGAAGTATCTTAATACTCTTGCCAAGCTGGTTTTGTACTTCATTCTTGAATTCTTTGAACTTTTCAAAGGATTCTGACTTATGTGTCATAAGGTACACATAACCATATCTACTGAAGTCATCAGTAAATGTAATGAAGTACCTATAACCACCTCTAGCAGCGACATTG
The DNA here is from genome assembly GCF_018446385.1 of Zingiber officinale. NCBI lineage: Eukaryota > Viridiplantae > Streptophyta > Magnoliopsida > Zingiberales > Zingiberaceae > Zingiber > Zingiber officinale. The sequence continues at coordinate 36,965,951 of NC_055998.1, forward strand.
AAAGGGCCACATACATCACTATGTATAAGACCTAACAAGTCAGTCGCTCTCTCACTGTGTCCACTAAAGGGAGTCTTGGTCATCTTACCTAGAAGGCATGACTCGCATGTCTCATATGATTCAAAATCAAATGAGTCCAGCAAACCATCTCGATGGAGCTGGGATAAGCGTTTGTCATTTATATGACCTAAGCGACAGTGCCAGAGATAGGTTGGGTTCACGTCATTTGACTTGAACCTCTTGGTACTTATATTATAGATAGGGTTCTCAAGGTCTAGAATATAGAGTCCATTAATCAGAGGTGCACTACAATAGAACATTTCATTTAAATAAACTGAACAACATTTGTTCTTTATAATAAATGAAAAGCCTTTCTTGTCTAAACAAGAAACTGATATAATGTTCTTAGTCAAGGCAGACACATAACAACATTCATCTAATTCTAGTACAAGCCCAGAGGGTAGAGATAGATAATAAATTCCTACAGCAACAGCAGCAACCCGTGCTCTATTGCCTACTCGTAGGTCTATCTCGCCCTTCGTCAATGCTATGCTATTTCTCAGCGCTTGTACATTAGTACAAATGTGAGAAGCGCATCCGGTATCTAATACCCACGATGAAGAAATAGAGAGGTTGACTTCTATAACATGTATACCTGAAGTAGAAATCTTATTTATCTTCTTCTTAAGATCTTCCAGGTATCCTGTGCAGTTCCTCTTCCAGTGCTCTACTTGTCCTTGATACAGTTGACGAAGATGTACAACCATATCATAAGCACCCATTAACTCGTGTTGCTTCTGAAGCTCAGAATTCATGGTTGCGAGCATGAGACAAGACACATCTAATGTGTCATCTTGATGCTTCTTGTAAGCATCTTTGTCTGCTCCCGTGCCATTGGCAGGAGGAGCCTCCGGAATGGGCTGCTCTAGAACGTACAGTTTACGTTCTTGTGTGAGAACGATTCTCAGGTTCCTATACCAGTCCAGTAAATTTGCTCCGTTGAGCTTGTCCTTTTCAAGGACGGAACGCAGGGAGAAAGAGTTCGTATTTGACGTCATGGTTATCTACAACAGAAATGCAGAAAAATAAATATCATATTCTATTAATTATTTAATTAGGCCTTTAAATTTAATGATGCTCCCACTGAATTCTATAATTCATGTGGGACAAGATCCACATCATACTACGCCTTGAGTTAGCTTTGGCTAAATCGCCCAAGACTTAGTATGATTGGTAGGTAACTAATTACCAATTACATCTCTATGCAGCTCTTGTTTATAGGATCAAGATCCGCATTTATATTAAAATTCGAGTTAGCTTTGGCTAATACGCCCAAGAGTTAATATAAACGTGATTTTGTCCTATCTACCAACAATTGGAAAAATGCCTATAGTTAAACTTGATTTAACTAGTTATACTCAATCCAATTGAGTTTTACTCACCCATGTGTTGATAGGCGGGACTAAGATTGTCCCTCCGTACCCTACCAAGATAATATGTATTGCTCTGCTTTGGCAGATTCAACAACACATGTGATCGAGGTAGTGATAGGTATCACGACACGGTAGGCATTAGAGTTGATGCGATTGAGATCTAATCTAATCGAGAGGGTGCATCTTGTACACGATTTAGATCTAATCTAATTGTTAGACACTAATTAATTACTAATCATGCATCACATACACACAAGCAATTAATTAAATTAATTTGTGATTAGTCATGACCCTACTACGATCTTCTCAAGCCAATGAGAAGATCGGATGGTCAACTTAAGGTCAACAGCTTCTCAAGCTTCTCCCTTTGACCACCTTGTGATGCTCGCGCCCTCCTCGTAACTCCGTCTCGAGTGGACCTTCCACAGCTCCAATTTTGTACATTACAATTTTGAAACTTGAGTTGCATTCGATTCTAAACTAATTTTACAACAAGAATAAATGGAGAAAGGCACGACGCGCAGGTCGCGTATCAAATATATAGCACACACAACACAAATGACGGCGCGCAGGCCGTAATATGAATTACAACACAAATCCAATCAAATTGGGTCTTTTTGGGCCATGACCATCACAAATTATACATAATCCTAAATTATGTAATTTTCATAATTTTCTGTCATTTTAATACTAATTTTTATAATTTTTACCAGTAAAATTTCCCGCGGTCCCGTTTAGCGATTTTCGGGCGCAATCGTGGAACAAATCCCCTTGCGGGGCCAGGGGCATCGCCCCTACTCGTGATATAACCATCGCGAGTGTTCCTAAGCGATCCTACAGCACCTTAGTCCGCTGTCCCAAAACGATTTGGGGCGAAACCTTGCCGTTTTGGAAAAATCTTCTCGGTAGTCGATGCCTACAAGTGTCTAAACACTTGTGCTTCGCTTCTACGAGAAAAATACCCATAAAAACTATAAAAATCATAAATTCACAGAAAGTTACAGATCTGTAATTTTCATAAAAATACAAATTAAAACTCATATTCGCTTTGCACATGGCTCTGATACCACTGTTGGGTTTTTCGGGTCGCAAAAACTGCTTTTTGTGCTGCGGAAACCCCGAAACCCCCCGCCACCGGATCCGTGCGAAGAATAAAATTTCGTAAAACTTTGAATATAAGTTTTCTAACCTAGATCTACACTAGATCTACAAGGAGAAGAGTTTACCTTTGATGCGATGCCCTTTGCGTATCCCGCTCGTCCAAGGTTAGCCGGATCTCGAGAGTATCAAAGTAGATACTCCTTTATGTGTATCCACACGAACAAATGATGGAGAAAATAACTAAAAGGTGTGCTAGCACCCTTAGAAGTTTCGGCCAAGGAGGTGGAGGAGAGGGAGAAGGAGATGAGAGCTTGAGAGGAGGAAGAAGATGAGAGTTACTTTCACAAAATGAAAACTCACCATGCAATTTATGTGGCCGACCACATTAAGAGGAGTTGTAACCTCCATGGAATGTCAAGAGTCACAACTCTTGGTAACTCCCATGAGGTGGCATCCCACTTAAGCAACCATGATGATGTGGAGCATCATCATTGGCCCACTCAATGCCAACTCACCAATGAGGTGACATAAAGTCAAGTCAAACTTGACTCTTCATCTTCCTCTCAAGTCAAGTCAAACTTGACTTAATCTCTCTCATGGTTTATCTAATCCAACCATTTAATTTAAGCCAATTTAATATAATGAATCTAATTCATTTAATTAAATTGATTCAATGAGTCATAATCTAAATTAGACTTATTAAACACATGAATCAACTTGAGTCCAACTCAATTAGCCCAATTAGGATTACTCTTAATCCAATTTAATTCATTACATGAATCTAATCCTCTTGGTTCATCATATGAACCTAATCTCCATCTAATTGTCCTTAGTGTGTGACCCTATAGGTTCTTGTAACGTTGGCAATGCCCCTAAACCCATTTAGGAGCATAAGTAATGAGCGGTATCTAGCAACACATCATTACTACCCAAGTTAAAAGAATGTTGAGATCCAACATCACCTTGTGACTACTAATTGTGACTCCTCACAATATATGACATTGTCCTTCTATCCTAGACATCTAGATTGATCAATATGAGGTATAGACCGTGTCATCCTCTAATCAATATAAATATTGAATCTCAAGTAGACTCACTTAATCAAATGAGCTCAACATCTCATATTGACTCATTTGGGCATGACCATGCACTTAGTGGTCTCAATCTATCAGGAATATCGATGTCACTCTCGTCATATAGGAGGGATAGATCCCATCTACATCATTCACATCCCTCTGCATAATTTGTTACATACCCAGTAATCACCTTTATAGTCCACCCAGTTACGGGTGACGTTTGACGAAGCCAAAGTACGTAACTCCTTATGTAGGGAACCATGGTGACTCAGGTCCAAGGACTAGTAGTCGTACTAATAGCCACATAAGAAAGTATATGACACTCATATAACAATCCATGATACTTTCTCATGGCGGGTCATTCAGTATACATTCTCTAATGCATACCCATGTGTTAACTTAATATCTCCATATCCATGACTTGTGAGATCAAGTCATCGAGTTGACCTACATGCTAGTCTCGTCGTATTAGCATTGTCCCTGAATGTTAATACTAGACTAGGAATGATTAAGAGTAGTATTCCCTATATCATCTCACTATCGATTCAACCAATCGATTGATATAGGTAAGAACCTTCTATTCAAGGACGCTATTATACTTAGTTTATTTGATACTAATACAAGTAAGTATAATAACCAAAAAACAAATGCTTTTATTTATATAAGAATATGATACAACAAGTCCATAATACAATCATCAAATGATTGGCTCTAGGGCTCTAACTAACACGCAGAACCAACAAAATTAGTTTCAAGCACAGATTAATTTAACTCTACTTTTTTAGTGTGAATTCCATCTTTTGTTCTTGAATCAGTAGGAGCTTTAATTTAACTCTTGGGCTTAGTAGAACAGAGATGATTGATCGAAAAGAAAAGGTCACTGGAACAAAGAGGGTCGATCAAACAAAAAGGGTTGCTGTAATTGTTAAAATAATATGAGATATGAGCATTTTTTTATTTAATCTCGTATTTGACCTTTAGAGGTGGTTTTATACAGCTTCCAGACACTTATAGGATCGGTTATATTAACGGCTTCTATATGTGAGGATTTTTTTTATTTAATCTCGTATTTGACCTTTAGAAACGGTTTGTCATGGTTTTTAAAAGATACTTGTAGGATCAGTTATATTAATCACTTCTATATGTGTCCAATTGCAATGGTATAACAACTGTTTCAACAAGAGATCGACCGAAACCGTTTTGAGAGCGTTTAACATAGACCGATTCTATTGGTTCTGCTTTTATAATCATTTTATCGACCGTTACTAATTTTTCGATCCTAATATCCATTTTTTTTTAGTGTTTTTTACATGCAATTGTTCATTGTATCAATTTTAAATTCTTAAATTAAATTTTAGTATCGGAATTTTTATTTTTGTTAGTGTTGTTTGTTGTTGTTTTTATTAAACAATTTTTAACCTGCGCTTAATAACAATGGGGAGTGCAACAAGTTGCGTGCTTAGCAAAGCTATTTACTGCTGTTTGTTTCACTAGATGTGCACTTACTAAAATTATTTTTGTAATATTTTTCTGCATGATATATAAAAAAAAACTCCCATAGATTAAAATTGTATTTGGGCTCCACACGCAAACACATGCATTTTAGGAATTTCCAAGTTTGGATGCGTTCCTAATTAGGATATCAATTTGATAATATCTTAGGTAGGGCTGCAAGTAGGTTGAGCTGAGCCGAATCGAGTTTGAATTTGGGTCAGCTCAAGCTCAAGTTCAAGAAAATTAAAAAGACTCAGCTTGAGCGAGTTTCTGAATTTGAGCTCAAATTCGGCTCGGCATTTAATCATGGGCTCGAGCTCGACTTGGAAACAGTAAATTTAAATATAAAAATAAGTGTGCAAATTGGAATTCAAAATTTTAACCTTTAACAATCTTATAAAACATTTTAGCCACAAATACCTCCTCAACTTATTAACTTAATTTTAAAATAATAATTCTTTTAAATATTAAAATATTAAATTAGTCGAGTTCGAACAAGCTCGACGAGCCTTCGTGCCAATATTAAATAGGCTCAAGATCGGATCGAATATTAAATGAACTAGCTCGAGCTCGATCAACTTTGAAATTAAGTTGAGTTTTGACCGAATTATTCATGAACGACTTAATTTAATTACGCCCCTAATATGAGATATCCACGACAATAAGTGACGTAATAATATAAGGTAAAAGTCAGGGTTTCCTTTCTATTGAAATCGTCAAAATATACCTTCATTCATTTATTATTAAAATAATATCCCATTTTATCAGGTATATTTTACTTTAATGTTATTATAATAATTACCAGTTCATATCTGTTATATAATTACAATAACTACGATTCAATAGAGAGTTATATATAATTATAGTAACTATCATTTTATATAGTTACTATAAATAGTTATAATAGTTATAAGAATGTAGCTTTTACAAATGTTGATTATAAATAAAAAATCAGTTATAATTTATAAATATTATAATATAATGTTGACAACATTGATCAAAGATAAATGCTTATATTATGATGATTATATAGTTGCTACGTCAATGTTATTAAGATTGATAAGAGCCAAAGTATTACTATAATAAATATTAACTAATGTTCACTAAATATGAAGTCTTCCTATTATAATATTTAAACATTATAACTGTTAAAATACAGTGTTATTAATATCGATCAAAATTGAAATGTTTCTATAGTTATTAAATAGTAGCTATTATATATGAATCGATTCGTAACTTTTAATTGATTGCCCTAATAAATTCAGGAGATTTCTCTTTGCGAGAGAAAACTACCTAATCGATTACCTTAATCGATTCATCAAGCTTCTGTTCTCTCGTGAATCTCAGGTCAATTAATTGCCTCAATCAATTATTTAACCGTCTGTTCACGAGAAACCTTGTCCAATCGATTCCGACCTTCACTGTGTTTTCACAAAACACTCCCAATCAATTAGGGTTTGGGCTAATTGATTGAGTTAATCAATTGACCAACCCTAAACTCTAAACTTAAATTTAGGATTCCTTTACCTAACCCCAAAATCAATCGTGACTCATTAAGACTTCTCGTTACCTAGTATCTAGTCAACCTTTATGTTAGGACTTGTGCAAGCTAGAGGGGGAGTGAATAGCTTTGATCACTTTTTTTCAATGCTTTGTGTTTGTCGTTGAATATGTAGCAGAAACTTTGCTTCGATCTCAACTCCACATGTATAATTTTGGGATTTACTTGGTATCCATCTCCTTGAGGTGACTAATTTAAGAGTCCACTTCTAGTGATCATATCCATTAAGAAATCCCTCATTTTTGAAAAATTTTCGAAGGCAGAGAAGCTTCTTACAACACATTCTTACAAGAACAAGAGCAAACAATTCAAGGCACAAATGAATATGAAAGCAATAACATTTTACAATTAAAAACCATGCTTGTTTGATCTTTTGTTGCTTGGAAATGCATCTTGATAATCAAGAAATGCAACAACACTATCCTTCAAAACCCCTAAGAATTACCAACAAAAACTGCTTGAAAACTCTCCTTTAAAGCCTTTAGGTCAGGGCCAATTTTCACCTATCAATCGACTGATCTTACTTATCACTCGATTGATATGGTCTCTGACTATTGAATGACATTTGAACTTTCTAAAATTTATTTGACTTTGTCGATAATTCAAACATCAGTCGACATATGTCCAAAATTAGTCAACTGATAACATTAATTGAACAAAGCATATGAGTCCCACTTGCTTCTGTGCTCTTTAATTTGATATCAGTCGAACAAAACTAGCGAGTCTCACTCGCTTTTATTCTTTTTAATTTGACATCAGTCAACTGATGTGAACCATTAGTTATCTGATTTCATTAGTCAAATCAAATCAAGCAAATTTGACTCACGTCTATTCAGTTTCTAAAGTCATCAATCAACTAATTAAACCCATTAGTCAACTGATTCCATCAGTTGAGTCTAGCAACCAAGTCGATTTGCTTCTGTTCAATTTCTAAAGCCATCAGTCAATTAATCAAACCCATTAGTCAACTGATACCTGAGTTTGACAAACATAAATATTTGAACAAGCTCTGTTGTATAATGAAAATCACCTTGTTCTGATGTCCGAGTCAAAAGCTATGATATTCAGAAGTTCGTTCTGTTAGAATTTCCTCGCTTCATGCTAACTCCCTATTGGACTTCCGAATGTCAAGTGTCTGGTCAACCGTGAACCACTTGTACTTTTCGTCTCATGCCAAGTGTTTAGTTCTCAACTAACCCACTTTGAACTTATCCTAATTCCCAACTAAGTTTGCCTAGTTCCAAACTAGGTCTTCCATTGCCTAGCCCCACTAGAACTTCCATTGCCTAGTTCCCAACTAGGTCTTTCATTATCTAGCCTCACTAGAACTTTCATTACCTAGTCTCACTAGGACTTTTACTGCCTAGTCTCATTAGGACTAGCACTACATATTAATCAAATATCGAAACCTCAACTCAAGTCAAATCGAGCCAGGACAACTTGGTCAATCCTAACCAAAGGCCGATTACAGCAACAATCCCCTCTTTTTTGATATTTGACAATATGCTCAAGTTAGGCTAACTTATTAGCCCAACTTTTCTTCTTCTTATTATAAAGAATGAAAAAGGGTTTTCAAACTTAAACCCTGTGATCCTGTCCGAAAGTCGAAGAGACGGATGCTGGGGACGTGGCGCTCTTGCTGACCTCCGGTGTACTTCACTCCCGCCTACAACACAAATAGCGTTAATGCCGAGCCAGGGAAGGGGTCCCTGACGATGGCCCTCCGACGCTCAAGTCAGTCTCCGGCGAAGCAAGAAGAAGCAAGAACAGTAGCGACTGAGTAGAAATCGCGAGAAAAGCATACATCCACCGATGCTTGGACCCCTTTATATAGAGCCCCAGAAGCGTAAGTGCATGCTTCCCAAGGTGAGCATGCATCTCAAAGCTTTCCCTGAAAGACATGTCAGTAAAGTGTCCCTGACATATTACCTTAACGGGTCGAGCATATCTCTGAAGTGACAGTGGAAACTTCCGTCGTACGATCCTTTGTCTGACCATGCCGCCTATCAGCGGCACTAGATCCAAAAAGGACATCGAAGGATACCCCACTGCGTCTGTTGCTTGGCCGAGTGGAATGGCTGCTCGGCCAGAATTCTACTATCCTTGCGCTGTCTGTTGTCCCACCGAGCGAGATAGCCGCTCGGCTGAAAGTCCGCTGTCCAAGTGTCGCCTGTTGCCTGGCCGAGCGAGATGGCGGCTCGGTCGGAAGCCCACTGTTCATATGCTCGACTGATGGGTCGAGCGCGATAGCTGCTCGGTGGGTAGTTCACTGTCTGCACGCTCAGCTAATGTCGAGTCTGCTGCTAGGCCGAGCGGAGGAGCCGCTCGGCTCGGCTTCTGCGTGTCCCTTGAGCGTCAGTTTGATTACTTCGTGTCGGAGATGGTGGGTAGGTGCTTAACCTGTGGTCGGAATATGCCTCGCCCGATCGGCCAATACCGTCCATCCGTTGACCCTCTTGACTTTAACCTCCACCGTGACAATAGGATGGGGCCTCCCCCCTAATCACCGCATCACAAGCCTTCCCTTTAAGTCTAGTTGAAGGAGGCTGTAGTCCGACTAACTGGACCATTGTGCGAGCGGACTCCCTCCTGATCGGCCTTGGTCGCTATATGGACTCCGATCAGGATAAGCACGATCCTCGCCGATCGGCCTTTTGAAGCTAGCTGCTCGGTTATAAGCACGCTCCCTCGATCCGATCGGACGGATACAGGTTTGCACTTGTGGAACTTTTTCCTTGGGTTGTCTTGAGGGAGCACGGGCTAGGCTGACGCCACCCATATTTCTTGGGAATCATGCAAATCCTCGCTCATTAAGGCTGAACACGTTCCCATATCTTCATTAATTGCCGACCTGTGATGGTGTGCCACGTGTCACGCTCGCAATCGTCGCACGTTGAACGTGACAGACGTGATACGACGTTTGGCAGTTTGAATTCAACGGTGAGATCTTGGCCTGGGTTTTCGCGACATAAATTGGACGACCCTGGTCGGTTGAGCTCGGGCCTTATAAGCCCACAGTGCCACTTCCTTCGCACACTTCGCGTGCAAATTCCTAGCGTTTGAGCTCTCGCTTCCTTCAATCTCCGACAATCCTTGGTGCTTCTTCTCCAGCGATCCCGATTTTCCTGGTGACCCTTCTCCCGTAAGCTTTTCTCTCCATCGCATCTGTCTCTTATTCTTTTCTGACTTTTCTCCTTGTTCCGGCGATATTCCAACAACCTTTTTCTATCTTTTTGATCGCATTTCTTCACCTTCTTCCTCTGTTCTTCTGATGGCCAGCTCCTCTCAGCCACTTGCTCCTGTCCTTGAACTCTGATATTCATCCATGGAGTCTAGGTTTGATGGGGGCGATGCTGAGAGCCTGTGCGAGGCTTTTGAGATTCCCTCCGATCATTAGATTATTTTGCCTACTTCGTCTGATCGACCCAATCTCCCGCCGACCAGCTGTCTTTTTTTCTTTCGAGACCAATTTGTTGTCGGTCTGTGATTTCCCCTTCATCCTTTTATTCTAGTCGTTTGTAAATATTTTTGTATTTCCCTACCTCAACTTGCGCCGAACTCCTTTCGACTGCTGTGCGAAGTTATCATCTTGTTCCATCTGCATGACATTCCTCTTATCCCTCGGGTCTTTCATTAATTTTATTACTCTAAACTGTCCGACTCAGGGGCCTTCCTCTTCCAATCGCGAGTCGGTTTGGTATTCTTCGACAAGATGTCGACCTCCAACAAGCACTGGAAAGAGTATTTTTTATTTCATGCACTTTCACGAGTGGCCAGACTTCCCGACCAGCTGGAAACTCGAAGTGGCGCCTCAGCCCCCTCTGAAAAGTTATAAGAGCTGATTAGACTACTTGAACACAGCCTCCATGCTAGCCGGTCAGAAATACGACATCCATAAGCTGCTGCTGGAGGGCGTCTTGTACATCTTGGGCCTGAGTCTGATCTGCATCCGACTGTCGACCAACCTAGGTATGAAGCCTCTTTACTTCTTCCTTTAATGCTAACTGATTTTTCTTTTTCTCTTGTAGTCAAAGTTATGATGCGAGCACGTATGGCCGACAAGGCAAAGCTTAAGGACACTACGATCGAGGCGGTGGCCACTGAAGAGCTGGCGAGTTGAGGCCTGCAACCGGTTGGCTCCCATGAAGATTCGCTGCCTGAGCGAGGAGACGCCCGTGGTGGTGGGCGAAGGTGAGGCTAGCCATGCGCCGAGCGGAGGAGCCTGTTGGTGCAGCGGAGGCCGGCAAGAGGGGGGTGAATTGCTGTAAAACAAAAATAAAAATACCCTCCTCGGATTTCAACTCAGAAAAGCAATAGTAAAATAATAACAATTAAATTAACATAAGTAAAAAGAAACTCAGCAATTAACCTGGTTACAACCAAGGAGGTTGTTAATCCAAGGCTATGAAAAAGCGCACTAGAAGAATCTCCTTTGCTGAAGGCGGAGAAGCCTTTTACACACTAACGGCTCAGAACTATTGCTAGGAATTAAGTACAGAGTTGATTGTCAAAGTTGTTGTTGAATTCCTCGCTCCAGGGGCCTTTATATAGCTCCTGGAAAGTCTATCCCGAGGGTCCAAGGCGCCTCCAACAAGGTTCAAGGCGCCTCCAGCTCGGTCAACGGATAAAACTTTATCCGCAACGTAAACGGTCAAATCTGACCTGTTGAAGGCGCCTTCAAGCTTGTTTAAGGCGCCTTCAAGCTACAGTAACTTCTGCTACAGTAACTTCTGCTACAGTAATTTCCCGCCTCTTTTGACTCCTTTTCTTCTTCACTTTGGCTTCCGAAGCTCCGTTCTTTTGGGTAATTGCGGCCAACTGGAATAGGGCTCACCCGAACCCAATTCCCGGCCTTCTCCTTGAGCAGCCTTCCGTCCCAGCTTAACGTCCCTCGAACGCCATGCACGCTCTTCATGCCCACCGGAGTACTTTTCCGCAGCTCTCTCGTCCTTCGGACGCATCGAGCCCGTCGGCTCCCTTCCCGTGCCGTCCTTCTCGCTAGCTGCGTCTTCCGCTCGACTTCCTGTACTCCTAAGCTCCTGCACACTCAGACACAGGGATCAAACACAGCAGGACCTAACCAACTTGGTTGATCACATCAAAACTACCACGGGGTCCAACAGAGCCACCCCGAGCTCACAGCCTTCGGCTGAGCAATGCCCCATTATTCCCGTTGAGGAACCATCGGGCTCGGCCTCCTCTGACGTGTCATTGAACCAGCGCAAGAGGTGACGGGCCGAGCCTTCATCACGTTCTGCTACTTCGGCGGAACAGTCGGCCGAGCAGGTCGAAAGTTCGACCCCAACTCCGGCTCAACCAACGATGGCCTCCGCATTGTCTTATCGGACGTCGTGCATTGTCGAGCTAGCGCAAGGGACTCTAGCCGCTCCGCTGGTGGCCTTCATGCCGTCGACTTTGAAGCCCTCGAAGGTGAAGAAGTCCGGCATCCATTCGGCATCCACTTCCCGGCCGTCTGGCTGGGCGACTTTGACGTAGTCGGTCCCAAGCGGCCAACGCCACATTACGACGATCCTCCACTTGCCTACCGAGGAATACAGCGAGCCGAGTGCTGGATCTCAAGGCATCGAACACCAGATTATCAAACAGGGGTCGCTCGCCAAAATCTGGGAGGACACCCGAGCCTGTGCGACGATGATGCCTCTGGGCGCCCTTGCGAACAGTCACACCCAAATGTCCACTGGAGTAAGTACTTTATGTAAATTCATAGTTTACCTCCGATCGACACTTATGAACTCCTTTTTGTTTGTCCGCAGTACTGGGTGGAGAGCTTGGCAATATGCTACATGCTTGCGTATCTGGAGGAGGAAGTAAAACAACTGAAGGCGTCGAGCGGCCAATCCTCCGTCGCTCAGGAGAAGATAGACGCCGAGGTGGCCTGACTCCAAGCCGCTCTAGAGAAGAGCGAGAAGCTGCTCGAGGCCAAATGGGCAAAAAGCGCTGGACATGTCACCATGCTTGAGCGGTTGAATAAGCAGGTAGCCACCTTTGATAACTGTTAGAGTGTATACTAAAAGCCTAACTTTTGTAAACATTTATTTGTTGAAATAAAAGAATCACATTGGTCAATATCTGCATTTATTTGTTAAATGTAATTGTTCAATTAATTTATATAGTAGATAACATGGAGTGTGGTGTCACACTCAGAAGTGTTGATACAGTCTGACCTGGCTGTTGTTTTGATGTTGACACCGATTTAAGTTTGTATCAGATATTAATTAAACTCAGATTGATTACTGATCAAGGTTGATCAGGTGGAAGGGAAAAGTCCAAGTATGGAAACTTGGCACGCGAAGTCGGAGAGAGCTCGGTAGCTTGTTCTCCGGATTAGGTCAGAGAGGGCTCGGTAGCTCATTCTCTGGACCGGACGAAGTCGGAGAGGGTTCGGTAGCTCGTTCTCTGGACTAGGTCAGAGAGGGTTCGGTAGCTTGTTCTCCGGACTAGGTCAGAGATGGCTCGGTAGCTCGTTCTCTGGACCGGACGAAGTCGGAGAGGGCTCGGTAGCTCGTTCTCCGGACTAGGTCAGAGAGGGCTCGGTAGCTCGTTCTCTAGACCAGGAAGGCTTTAGGGTTTAGGGCTGGGAAGCTCTAAACCTACATAAGCATTAGATCGGTCTGTTGACCGATCCAGTGATACTATGGTTATCTGATCGGTCACTAGACCAATCAGTAACTCTCTGTGAACTCACCGAGAATTACTGATCGGTCTGTAGATCGATCAGGAGGCAAAAGAGTTCGGGAGAAAGGATAGGGGGATCAGTCTGTGGACCGATCCACCTATAGCCTGATCGGTCCACAGACCGATCAGAGCTCTCCTGAACCGATCAGGCTGTAGCCTGATCGGTAAAGAGGCTGTGGATCGGTCTGCTGACCGATTCACAATAATGGTCTGTAGTTTCTGCTGTTTCTCTGCAACTTCTGATTCGTCTGATTTAACCATCTGCTGTGAGCTTTTTAAATCTGCAGGTTGCAGGTATCATGCCAATGCTTAAATTCAAATCAAGCTCCAACAGAAGAATAAGACAAAGTGTTCTTTCTACTGTGTTTCGCTGCAAATGGTGCAATTGGAGCATCAACGTTTACTGGCTGCGATCAGCTGGCAATCAGCTTGACTCCTGTTTATTGGTTCGAGCTCAGAGACACCTGTGAAGACCATGGGTTCTATTGGTGTGAGTTCAGAGAACCAGATGAGGAGGAAGAGTGATTGGCGACGCCTTAGCTTGCAGCAGCGATTCGGTGCAGGTTGACAGCGATTCGATACAGGCTGAACGCAGTGGAAAAGCAGAGGCATAAGAAGAAGGATGAAGAGATTTTTCGAAAAAAGAACCAAGAAAGAAAAACTCTCTGTCGATCAAGCGAGTGTGCTAAGCTTTGAGCTCTTGGCTGAGAAGCTGCTTCCTTCTTGCGCTCTGCTTTCACTGTCGTCTTCGCGTGGCTGTGAGCATATTCTTCATTCTCTTTAGCCACTGATCATTGTAAGTCTTGTGCTTTATTACATATCTTCTAAGACTTTGTGGAGAGGTTGCTCCACCGAGAAGGAGGAAATCTTTAGCCGGAATCTATCCGGGGTGTGATCTACCGAAAGATCAAGAGATCGTCCACCTTACGGACACACCGAGGAGTAGGGGCAAGTTATCCCCGAACCTCGTACATACTGGTGTTAGTGGTGTTTGTCTCTTTTTCTTGTATTATCTTTTCGTTTGCATATTTCCGTTGCGCTGATTTGTAGGAAGAAATTCTTTAAGCTTTTAGAGGAGGCTATTCACACCCCCCCTCTCTAGCCATCCGAAGATCCTAACAAGAAGATCATGTTGTCGGTTTTCTATAAATTATAAACAAGTTGCTCATGACTAAGATGGAAAGGAACAAACCATCAGAATAGTCGTAGTGTAATTAAGTATTAGTTTATCTTGACTAATAAATTACACTGATACACTTTAAGTGTATTGAGTAGGATCATTTAGGTAAGTTCTTTTTGTACTGACTTAGTAAAAGAACTAGACCTTAGTTATTATGGAAGTGCGTGCTCTTAATCCTAATATAATAACAAGCACATATATTTAATATTTATTTCTTTGACTTATCAAAGGGTGAGGTTTAGCTCGATAAATCAATATGCCCGATAAGTTGGGAAATGATATTACTTATAGTGTGTGTTGTTGATTATAGAAGGAATCTGTGTCCTAGTTATATAGGTTGAGAATGTCCCCAAGAGGAGCTCATAAGGATTGCCATGTTAAACCCTGCAGGTGGACCTAGTCCGACATGACAATGAAGTTGAGTGGTACTACTCTTGGAGCTAGATATTAATTAAGTGAGTTGTCAGTAACTTACTTAATTAGTGGGTATTCGTAATCTTAAACACAGGGAGACTAACACACTCATGATAAGAAGGAGCCCATAATGTAATTTGGGATTGGTGCGGTAATAACTCTCTAGTGGAATGAGTTATTATCGATGAACTTGAGTTGTGTGTTCGGGGCGAACACGGGATACTCAAGCTCATCGGAAGGCCAAAACCAATTTCTCCTCTAGGTCCCTATCGTAGCCTCATTATAGCCTCAAGTCCATCCAAATGTAAGACTCTTCTTGGTGTCCAAGAAGTGGGCTGGTCCAATGCTTGGTGACCAAGCAAGGGCCGGCCACATCCTCTTTATAGGGGTCGGCCCTATTGCTTGGTGACCAAGCATGTAGGGGTCGACCAAGATTAATTCAAATAGGAGGGGTGTTTTGAATTTTTTAAAATCTTCTCTTTGTAGAAAACTATAAGTTTTAAAAGAGAGATTTTAATTTTTAAAACTTTCCTTATTTGAATTAGGCCACATGTTTTAATAGAGAGTTTTAAAAGTTTTTAAAATTTTCCTTTTTTAACCATCCTCTTGGTTTAAGAAAAAGGGAGATAAGTTTTAAAATTAAAATTTTCTATCATCATGTTAAAAAAGGAAATTTTGTAAGAGAAGTTTTAAATTTTAAAACATGGTTTTAATTTTTAGAACTTTTCTTTTTTAACTCCTACTTTAGGAAAGAGAGCTTGTAAAATTTTATAAGAGTTTTTCTTGAAAAATTTTATAAAAATAAAATTCCTTTTTCCCCTTGATGAGGTGGCCGGCCACCTTGCTTGGTACCCAAGCAAGTGGCCGGCCATATTAATTTAATTAAAATTATCACAAAATTAAAATTAGTGATTGATTCAATCAAGAGGAAAGAAAAGGAAAAATTAAAAGGGAAAAGGAAAAACTCTTGGATGATTTTATTTTTTGTAAAAATTCTTCCCTTATTTACCTTGGGCAACTAATATAAAAGAAGGGGTGAGGGGGCTTCATGAGACACAACTCTTATTCTCTTGCTTGGAGATCTCTTGGTGGCCGACCCTCTCTCTTCTCCCTTTCCCTTTGCTCTCTTCTCCTTAGTGGTGGTGGTGGCCGGATTTTAGAGGAAGAGGAAGGACTCTTTTGGGTGTTGTTCATCTTGGAGGATCGTCGCTCACACGACGTCCAAGGCGAGGTGAGGAATACGGCAAAAGATCTCGAGGTCATTAACATACAAAGAGAAGGTATAATTAGCAATTGTTTTCCGCATTATGCTAGTTATTTCTTTTTGTAAGAATTCCAAACACAAGAGGCATTAGATCTAGTTTTTTGAATTAGTTTTTTGAGTTTGTGTTTTCTTTATTTTCGAATTTGTGATTCGATTGTTCTTTTTGGTTAACCTAGAGTTATTTAAGGAAATTAAATATTATCTTTCCTTAAAAGGCTTTGTCTAGGCGGTGGTGGTTGCTCCCATATCTAAGAAGACAATGTGCCTCGCCATGTAGTCCTGGAAGCTAATTTTGGAAATTAATATTTAATGGAATTAATAACATAGGTGGATTTGGATCAATAGTGTTAAGTTCCGCTTGCGATCCAAATCTAAACCATTAAGAACAGATAAGTTAAATTTGGAAACAATGATGTTAAGTTCCGTCTGTGATTCCTAATTTAACTTCTAAAGAACACAATAGGTTATTTAAGGAAACGTTCGACACTTATACAAAGTTTTTGTACAGTGGAACCGGTACGATTTTCCTAGACTAACCAACGGACGTCGCCAAGCTCGAAGCACCATGGGCAGGACCATTCAAGGTCGTGCAGAAGCTCTGATCGGGCGCGTACTATTTGGAGGATGAAGAGGGGAGGCGGCTAGAGAGGCCATGGAGCACGAACCATCTTCAACCCTACAGGGCTGGATGAGAGGTGCACAAGTGAATCTTGTACTTTATATCTGTTGTGTGTTTGTCGAACGTAGGGCAAAGTTTGAATAAACAAGCAAAGGCTTCTCAAGTGTATCTCTATCAACGGTCGAGTGGCGACCTTAAACGCGAGTCAGCACCAATTGTCGAGCGGCAATGTTAAAACCTTGTCTCCACTGATCGTCGAACGACGATGTTAAACGCGGGTCTAAATAAAACCGTCGAGCGGCGACGTTAAACGCGGGTCTACAGAAAACCGTTGAGTGGCGACGTTAAACGCAAGTCTATATAAAACCGTCAAGCGACGACGTAAAATGCGAGTCTCCACCAACCATCGAGCGGCGATGTTAAAACCTTATCTCCGTTGACCGTCGAGCGACGATGTTAAACGCTGGTCTACATCATTCGTCGAGCGACGACGTTAAACACGAGTTTTCAATAGCGGTCGAGCGATGACCTTAAATCTGGGTCTTTATCTACAGTCGAGCGGCGACTATAAATCCTTGATTCAAAGACTACCGTGTTGCTCGGCCGGGTTTGAGTGGTATTTAAATCACAGACTCAGCATTCGGATCTCATATCTCCCCCGTTCAGGGTCGAGAGGTCGGAGTAGCATATGGATTTCTTGGTATTCCCCATTCGGGGTCAAGTAGTCTTCAAAAGCTTACTGAGTGGGCATGCATCGGGGAATAGCCGACCAAAAATCCAAAGTCTTCGGAACAAGGCAACCGTTCGGTGCTATTTATTTTAAAAAACGATGAACAAAGCTAAGAGCTTTGGCAAATAAGCAGGATGCACAAAAAAACATACTAGGAGGTAAAGCTCATCCGAGCGGACGAGCATGCATTTCAACTTCAGAAATTTTACTAAACTCGAGGACTACACATTACAAGCCTCTGCCTCACTCGAGATAATCTAGTATGCCGTTGGGCAGCGCGGTTGTAAGCTTGTCCCAGCTTATGACCTTGTTGGTCAGAGCGGTCAGCAGGTGGCCTCCCTCGCAAAGCTGATCGATCGTCCCTTCGACCGTCGAGACGAATAGTCGAAGGGCTCGGTCGATGACTTTATCGCAGAATACGTCCGAACGGATGTAGGCTTGCTTCATGGCCTTAAACCTATTCGCTTCGACATCTTGATAAATCCTCAATGCCACTCGGGAGCCCTCCAGCTCATCCTTGGCGGTGGCAATTTGGCCACGAAGGGACGTCTCTTCGGCCGAGCAGCTATGCCGCTCGGCGACCAGGAAGTCTTCAGCTTCTAGGCAAGGGCCCGGGCCTCCTTATTCTTCTCGTCCAAGTTGGCGATGGCCTGGTTCTTCCTCGCATTTGCCGACTCGATCTTGTTATTGTTGGTTAGTCCTAGGAAAACGTACCGGTTCTACTGTACAAAAAAATTTGTACAAGTGTCGAACGTTTCCTTAAATAACCTATTGTGTTCTTTAGAAGTTAAATTAGGAATCGTAGACGGAACTTAACATCATTAATTCCAAATTTAACTTATCTGTTCTTAATGGTTTAGATTTGAATCGCAAGCGGAACTTAACACTATTGATTCAAATCTACCTAGGTTATTAATTCCATAAATATTAATTTCCAAAATTGGCTTCCAGGACTGCATGGTGAGGCACATGACCTTCTTGGATATGAGAGCAACCACCACCGCCTAGGCAAAGCCTTTTAAGGAAAGCTAATATTTATTTCCTTAAATAACTTTAGGTTAACCAAAAAGAACAATCAAATCACAAATTCGAAAAAGAAGAAAACATAAAATCGAAAAATAAATTCGATCAACTAGATCTAATTGCCTCTTGTATTTAGAATTCTTACAAAGAAAATAACTAGTATGATGTGGAAGAAAACTACTAGTTATACCTTCTCTTTGTAAGCTAATAACCTCGAGATCTTCTGCCGTATTCCTCGCCTCGCCTTGGACGTCGTGTAGGTGACGATCCTCCAAGATGAACACCACCCAAAAGAGTCCTTCCTCTTCCTCTAGAATTCGGCCACCACCACCACCAAGGAGAAGAGAGCAAAGGGAAAGGGAGAAGGGAGAGGGCCGGCCACCAGGAGATCTCCAAGCAAGAGAATAAGAGTTGTATCTCATGAAGCCCCCTCACCCTTTTCAATGAACCCTTCTGGTTGCTTCATATGGATGTTTTCTTCAAGACTTCCATTAAGGAAAGCTGTCTTAACATCCATTTGCCAAATTTCATAATCTATATGAGCGGCAATGGATAAGAGTATCCGGATAGACTTAAGCATGGCTACCGACGAAAAGGTCTTCTCATAATCGATTCCCTCTTTCTGAGTGTACCCTTTCACAACAAGCATTGCTTTGAAGGTTTCTACCTTTCTGTCTGTCCCTCTTTTCCTTTTGTAGATCCACTTGCATCCAACGGCTTTTACACCATCAGGTGGTTCTACAAGCTCTCAGACCTTATTAGAATACATAGATTCTATTTCTGAATTTATTGCCTTTTGCCAAGATACTGCATCTATATCTTGGAGTGCTTCGTCATATGTTTGGGGATCAGATTCATGTTTGCCCGGGATCAAGTCTGAAGACTCTCCCAAAAACATGAATCTCTCAGGTTGTCTTACAACCCTCCCACTACGACGAGGTACTGTCGGTGATTGTGTATCATGTGTGACATGTGTTGCAGTCTCTTGTGGTACTTCATCTTGTATTGTTGGTACTAAAGTAGACGTGTCCTTTCTAAGTTCTTTTAGAACAATTTTGCTACTGGGCTTGTGGTCCATTATATAATGTTCTTCTAAAAACTGGGCATTGATGCTAATAATGACCTTCTGGTCTTTAGGACTATAAAATAAACCACCTTTCGTTCCTCTGGGATAACCCACAAACACGCGCACTTCTGTACGAGATTCTAACTTATCAGCATCTGGATTTAGCACATGTGCTGGACTACCCCAAATCTGAATATGTCTTAGACTAAGCTTTCACCCATTCCACAATTCTGTGGGAGTAGAGGATACTGATTTAGAAGGTACTAAGTTCAGAATGTGCGCTGTCGTTTCCAGAGCGTATCCCCAAAATGAATTTGGTAATTCTGAATAACTCATCATTGATCTAACCATCTCCATAAGAGTCCTATTCCTTCGTTCTGCCACACCATTCTGTTGGGGTGTACCAGGTGCGGACAACTGGGATTGAATCCCGGCCTCTGATAATTAATTCCTAAACTCTCCTAAGAGGTATTCGCCACCACGATCAGACCGTAGTGTCTTGATACTTTTACCAAGACGTTTCTCCACATCAGCTTTGTACTCTTTGAATTTATCAAAGCACTTAGACTTACGGTGCATCAGGTAAATGTATCCGTATCTTGAATAATCGTCTATAAAAGAGACAAAATATTCAAAACCACCTCTTGCCTGGATAGACATAGGACCACAGAAATCAGAATGAACCAGTTCTAACGCTTCTTTGGCTCTATACCCCTTGGCCTTAAAAGGTCTCTTGGTCATCTTACCTTCCAAGCAAGATTCACAGGTTCGAAAATTTTCCAACTCCAATGGACCCAAGAGTCCATCAGCTATGAGTCTTTGAATCCTACTTATGTAACGCCCCGCCCCTCCTGCTAAGGCGATGGGGGTTACTTACACATACATATACATACATACTTGCTACAGCGAAAATCTTATTTATAGAAATTAAAAACTTTTCTTTTCTTTAAAATCAACATGACTAATCATCTGGACATATAACACCACATAGCATACTTAACATGATTTTTAAGTCAAAATGCCCAAACACAAAATTAAATGTCATGGAGTCATAAAGCAGTAACATAACTAGGCATAGTTCTTATTAAACAAAAGCAGGTCTTTCTCCTTTAGCCAAGGCACTACCACACACATCCTTCTAGCCCCTCCTGATGCTCCCCTAGTTCATCCATTCCTTGTCTTTATCTGTGGTACAAGAAAGTAAGCTGTAAGCACTCATGGCTCAGTAAGTTCTTTTCCTACTCACAAAACCGTATAACATATCAAAAATCACAAGACATAACACATGGAGGAAATTCATTATATCATGCAGCATATCATGGCATATCATAACATAAGCATAAGGTATCATGGCATAACATAACATAATCATCAATTGCACCCTGACATATCATAACATCATCATAAATATCATGACATAATCATAAGGTATATGCAAGGTGAATTCATAAACATGTATCATGAAAACATATGCGATATGTCCTTTGAAAACTTATAATATACATACTTAAACATAATCTTAACATGATTAGGGCCCCGGCTTGTACCACTTACATAAATGCGCGCGTCCTATGTAGGTCCAAGGTAGCAAGTCTTGAACCTTACAAGGCATACATACTAGGCCCGTTTCTTAGTCCATCGACCTAGGGGCACTTAGGAGCCCATCCCTAACGAGGCCCGTTTCTTAGTCCATCGACCCCGGGGTGCTTATGGAGCCCACCCTTGGTACAAGTCATACATAAAGTAAAATATCATGTTTTTACATATCATGGTTCTTATCTTTTCTTGTACATCGTGTCACTTATCATATCATACCATATAGACTATTGGGCACACAGCTCATCATAATGGTATGTAAAGATTTGGGCACACAGCACATCATATATTTTATGCATAAATTGGGCACATAACACATCATATATTTCATGCATAAATTGGGCACACAGCTCATCACATATATCATGGATAAATTTGCACATAACTTCATCATAAATAATACACACCATAGCATAAGGGTCTCCATCATGTATAGATCATAAGTGTGCATAATTAAACATAGAAGCATAGAAATCTCAGAATCATGGCATATAAGATACATGGAAAACATAATTCGATTTCTAACCCTAATGTCTTTTAGTGGCCGAACCATATAGGTTGGGTTTTTGGTAAAACTTTATACCATCATGTGAACCCTAAGTAAACATCATTTCTTATACCATAAGAACTATCATGAGCAAGTTTAGGTAGAGTTCTAGGTTACTTAAACTTACAACTTATCATGGTCGAAACTTATCAAGCATACATTGGGTTAAAAACTATCATTCAAGCTTGTGAACCCTAAACAACCTTCATAGCAAACATTTCAAGGAATAACATGAGCATGGTTGAGTTAGGTTCTAAGTTTCCTAAGTCCTACATCATGTAATGGCCGAATGTTATAGGACTTAAAATTAAGGTTCAAGTGTCCTAAAAGCGTGAGAACCTTAAACAACTTTCATAGCAAATATATCAAGGAATAACATGAGCATAGTTGAGTTAGGTTCTAAGTTTCCTAAGCCCTAAATCATGAAGTGGCCGAAACTTGTAGGGCTTAAAATTAGGGTTCAAGTGCCCTAAAAGCATGAGAACCTTAAGCAACTTTCATAGCAAATATATCAAGGAATAACATGAGCATGGTTGAGTTAGGTTCTAAGTTTCCTAAGTCCTAAATCATGAAGTGGCCGAATGTTATAGGACTTAAAATTAAGTTTCAAGTGTCCTAAAAGCATGAGAACCTTAAACAACCTTCATAGCAAATATATCAAGGAATAACATGAGCATAGTTGAGTTAGGTTCTAAGTTCCCTAAGCCCTAAATCATGAAGTGGCCGAAACTTGTAGGGCTTAAAATTAAGGTTCAAGTGCCCTAAAGACATGAGAACCTTAAATAACTTTCATAGCAAAAATATCAAGGAATAACATGAGCATAGTTGAGTTAGGTTCTAAGTTCCCTAAGTCCTTCATCATGTAATGGCCGAATGTTATAGAGCATGAATTTAAATTTCCATACAACAATAAACATAAGCACATTAGATTAGCTACATAACATTTCATCAAGGAGATCATGAGCATCTTAGATTTGCTTTAAATTCTCCTAGGCTTTAAAAATCCAAACCTAACCGAACCTTCATGGACATGAAATAGAGTTTAACTTAACATATAATCATGGGCATATCATAATAGTTTCATATCTTATCTTAAGGAGATCTTGGCATACTTAGTTTTAAATTAAAGCTCTCCTAGGCCCTTAGTTCTACCATGGCCGAATACTCATGAATCTAAGTTCTACCAAACATTTTAACATAGATAAATCCTTACCATAAAATACATGCTACAAGAGAAATATCAAGCATATTAATTTTGGATCCTTTCATTCTCTAGGTCCTTCCTTTGGTCCTATCTTGGTTAGAATTTCTTCATGATGTTTTCTTAGCTTTTTATGTGACCGAATCTTCATAGAAAAATAAGAGCTATTGTACCACAGGTGAGGGGAACTTACATCCTTTCGCTTGTGGTTTTCCTTAGAGAGAAAAGTGTTCTAGGTGATAAGGAAGGTGGAAGCTTCTTCTTCTTGTACCTCCTTTTGTTTCCTTTGCTTGTAAGGGCTAGAACTTGAAGGTCTCCTCTCTAAACTTTGTTTTTCTTGAAGAGAAGCTTAGCTTAGCTCTCGGACAAAGGAGAGGGAGAGAGTTCTTGGTTCGGTGAGGAATGAAGAAGCAAGAGGAAGGAGGAAAAATGATTTAATCTCTTATTTTTTCTTCTCCCAATCTATTTATTCCCTTGCCCATGAAACATGTCCTCATTCACTCCCTCAACTCCTGTTTTCCCCCACTCCATTAATTCCCACGAAAATAGAGAGAGGAAGGGAAGTAGTAAATCCTTCTTTTGCTTGCTCCTTTTCTTAACCAAGAGGGAAAAGAAGGTAAGCAACTTGGTTTTCTCTTGTTCTTTTTTGCTTAGTTTTCTTTTCTCCTTTAACTACATTTTTCATTCCTTTCTATCCAATTATTTCTCCTTATCCTAATGGTTATCATTTATCAATTTATCTCCATCAATTGTGGGACATTCAAGGTTCAATCCTTGACCTCACCTCTTCTTATTCTAGATTTTCTTTTGTTTTTTCATTTTCCTTTTTCTCTTATTCTTTTCATTTCTATGCTCTAAGGAAAATAATATTCATATACCTATCTTATAATTTCGTGGGTGTTACAACTTAAGTTAATATGACCAAGCCTTAGATGTCAAAGATACGTTTGGTTCATCTCCGAAAGTTCTTTTCTCTTATTAGAGTTAGAAGATGTGTTATTAATTTTCATATTTTGCTTTGTGGGAGAAATTAGATTTAAAGTATATAAATTGCCAACCAATGCACACTACAAGAATTTTTGCATTCAACAACACCCAATAGACAACGCTTTTTAATAAAAACGTTGTCGTTCTTTGTTTTACAACGCTTTTAGTGAAAAGCGTTGTCTATGGTATTTACTTTTTACTAAAGACAATGGTTTTTAATGAAGTGTTGTCTTTAGTGTTGTTGTTTATGGTCAAAGACAACATTTTTTTAAAAAACGTTTTTTAAAGTGTTGTGTATGTTTCCCCTAAACTCACTTAAAATAAATTCGCAGCCCTCGCTTTGCTAAACTCTAAACCCTCAACGCGCGCGCGCCTTCTCCTCACCACTCCTCTCCACGAGTTCTCCTCTCCACTCCTCTCCACGAGCGCCTTCTCCTCTCCTTCTCCTCTCCACGAGTGCCTTCTCCTCTCCACTCCTCTCCACGAGCGCCTTCTCCTCTCCACGAGCGCCTTCTCCTCTCCTTGCCGCGTGATCTCCTCTGAACCCTAATCTCGACCCAAACTCCTCCAAGTCGACCCAAACCCTCAGTCTCTTCCGCTTCCTCCTCTTTCTCCCTCTCCTCCGCCTCCCCCTTCTCCTTCGCTCCCACCGCCGCTGGCGCCGCCTCATCTTCCGCCACTGGTTTCTCCCTAGGCGCTTCTTCCTCCGCCGGTTCCTCCCCATCTCTCTTCGGCCTCTCAACCTTTGGTTCCTCATCGGCCGCATCCTCAGCCTTTTCTACCTCCAGTCTTTTCTCGACGTCTGCTCCATCTTCCGCCGCTTCTACCTTCAGTCTTTTCCCGCCATCTGCTCCATCCTCCGCCTCTACTACCTCTAGTCTTTTCTCGCCATCTGCTCCATCCTCCGCCTCTACTACCCCCGGTCTCTTTTCCTCGCAGGCGGTCTCTTCTCCCAAACCCATCCCTTTTCCCTCAGCATCCGCCGCACCTTCCGCTTCCTCAAGCACTAATTTTGGTTTTGGATTGGGGGCTTCAACTCCCAACTTCGGCTTCGGTTCGTCTTCCACTGCTGCCTCTCCGTTGTTTGGTACTTCCGCTTCCCCTCCGGCGCCGGCCTTGTCCTCGGCTCAGACACTGTTTGCTTCGTCAGCTAGTGCCGCACCTTCGGTGCCTTCGTTTGCTACGTCCTCATCTCCCCCCGCCTTTTCTGTGCCGACGACGTCTGCTCCAGCTCCATCCTTCGTATCCCCGTTTCCTGCCTCCTCCTCTGCGTCCCCTCTATTCTCTTCTTCTGCTACCGCTACCTCCTCTCCTGCCATCACCAGCATTTCGACCTCTCCTTTCTCCTTTGGAAGTGGCAGTTCCTTTGCTCCGAGTTCGTTCGATGCCGTGTCGTCTGGTAGTACTACTTCGTCCTCACCTGTTACTACCACGTCCACCTTGGCAACTGGCTTTTCTTTTGCGACTCCGACATCTGCTGTGTCCCAACCTTCCTTTGGGTTTACCAATGCTGCTACATCAACTCCCTCCAGTGCATCTATGTTCTCCGCTCCTACTGCTGCAAAGCCTTCAACTCTGTCATTTGGATTTGGGGTGCATGGGACAATTCAATTGATGACAAAGGCAGTTGCTCGGTGAAGTTTCATCAGAAGAATATTGAAGAAGATGACGTATAGATTGTGGGTAAAGACGAAGTTTTACAGGTAAAATATAAGTTATAGTGATATTCATTATTATTATAGCATTATAAACTAAATATAATCAACATGTTTTTTTTAATATTTTAGGGTCAATCAGTTGCATTGACATTGGAATCTTGCTCAAATATTGCTGCATATGGTACAATTGTTTGTTTCAATGGCATGGAAAAAATGCTTCATGGTATTCCATTTCCCAAGAATTGCATTCGAGTCTCCATTGATCAAGCAGTGGACAAATCCGCTCCTTTGCCATATCCAATTCCAAGTGAATGTGAAGTAATTGGTGATGCCATAGGAACTGTTGTGGCTTGGCCTGAACAGCAGATTGTGAAGCAAGATGAGGTATATGAGATATTATATTTCTAATTATATTGTCACTTTATTATTATATTTCTAATTATATTGCCACTTTATTATTATTCAACCTAGCTATATCTAACTTGTTTATATTTGAAATTATTAGAAGCCTAGAAGGAAGAAGTTTGAACGAAAAAAATCAAAACCTACTTTGTCAACAAGTGTCCCAAGAGCATTACATATGTTATATTGTTACAGTAAGCATGCTCTAGATGGAGGAAAATGTATATCAATGTGCTTAGATAATGAAGTGTTTGATGAAGATTGTGAACTTTTTCTTGACCTTGAGGACATCAATTCTTTGTATCATTTGGAGTCAATTTCAGGAAATTTGATCGTTGCCTACATATGGTAAGTAAGTTTATTTAAGCAATTTCAGCAACTTTTTCATCACATGTTTGCTTCCCAATTTTAGCAACTTATTATGGTTTATTGTTACAATTTCACCAACTTATTATGAGTGATCATTATTTTTTAATCCACATGATTGTTTTGTATCTAAATTTTATTATTTAGTATCTAAATATTATTTTCTCAGTTGCAACTGCATTGCTTTACTTATGCTGGGAAATTACTGCATTGCTTTATGTTTGTTGGGAAATTCTAATATCTAGCAAGACGGAAAATCCTCGATTTGAACTGCAAGAAGTTTACTAATATTGTTGTGTGAACAAGTTTACTCTTGAAAAATTCAACTTCTAGTAATTTTCTCATACCATGTTATTCTCATTAAGTTAATAGTTCATCATTTCTATTGAGAGGTTTACTAATATCAATTGATGTGGTACACTTTACATAAATATAGCTCATTCATTTTCAACCGGCCCTTAATGTTTGCCTTCTGCCATTTGTTCTTCTAGACAGGAAGTACTTTGCTCATATCTTTTTTCTTGTATATTTTTAAGTATCTTAAATGTGCTTGTCCTCAAGAAATAAAAGAATTTGCATGTATACATTTCTGGTATGTTTAATATGCAAGACTGTTCATAGTAAGTTCTCATGTATGGATGTTACTATCATCAACCATAACTTAGTGTTATGAGTGATCATTATTTTTTCCAACTTATTATGAGTGTTTTGTATCTAAATTTTATTATTTAGTATCTAAATATTTTTTTCTTTGCAATGATAGGTGTCTGTATAAAAAGATGGTGAAAGATACCAAGACAAAGAAATTCAGATTTATGAATCCTCACAAACTCCCATATCTGGCAAAAACGGCACAAGACAAATCAGTTAAGCTTGAAACCCTGAATCAAAGGGCAACTCTTTTAGCAGATAAGCTGACAAGTGCATCAACAGATCAACTAGTGTTAGTGCCATGTAATGTCGGGTAAGCAAGAAGTAAAACATCACTTTCAATTGCTTCCTTTCGATAATTTATTCAATTTTATGATCTAATCCTATGTATTTGCCTAGTTTCCATTGGAATCTTAGTGTTATTGAACCTTACAAGGATGCTATTTACCTGCTGGATTCCCTAAGTTGCCGCATTCGCGATGATGATTCAAAATACGTAATGGAAATGTGAGTTCAGATTTCTTTTAGTAAATATTTATTATAATAAAAATCTTATTTAACAAATATTCTTAACGTATGAAGGGCCTTAAAATTGTTTAATTCAACCAAGGGAAGGAAAGGTAGGAAAAATGTTAAGTGGGAAGTAGTTAAGGTATGTGTACTTTTGTTTAACATATATTGTAATGTGTATAATTTTCATTAACAATTTGACTCTAATTACTATATATAGGCTCCTCAACAACCGGATGCGAAACAATGTGGTTTTTTTGTGATGCGATTTATGAGAGAAATTATTGAAGAAGTTGAGACTATTGAGAGAGATTCACTGCAATCAATAGTAACATTATTTAGCTTATCTCAAATTATTTGACATAAACTATTTAAAATTGCAAAGTGATCAGTGTTGATTATTTTTTCCATTAACATAAATTGTGTATGCTCACAGTTCACAAAAATAGGGTACTCTCGTGAACAAATTGATGAGGTTCGGTCCGAGTTGGTGGAGTGCATACAAGATCATATTTATGAATAGGTATGGAATGATAGTTGTCATAATTCTATTTAGATTTAAGTTCATGGAATGGTGGTTTTTTTTGGTGGAATCATAGTTAATGCCAATTTTTTTGATGCAGTGCATAGTTACCAGATCGACCTTGAGCAGTTGACCCCAAAGAAAAGTTGTCACTGAAGTTTAAAAACTTGTGAAAATTTTTAGTGAATGATGATGTTTTGTGAATGATGATGTTTTGGAAAAATTGTCACTTAGGTGAAAGGATGTTTTCTGGATTAATATGCAAGTACAAAGCACTGTATTATATGTTATTCTATAAAGTTCTGTCAGTGTAAATTATCTAGTTTCTTTATCTAGCTTTTGTTCCACTATTGGGTTTGTTTTTCTAATAATTACTCGTGCAACAAAATACTGAGCAAGAAGCTGTAGATCTTATAATCAGGTAAAGTAGAAAAAGTTAACTACTTCATTATGCTTTCATCTTAGTATTTGTATATTTGATTTGTCTTCTTTGAACCAGCTTCAAGTCAAAAAGTCAGATCCTCTAGATAGCTGTTAAAAATAAGGTATTATTTGGTTTGTCAGTGATCTTAATATTTGGTAATATTTGGTCTTTGATGCTCACGACAGAGTTCCAACGCTGCATGATTACCTTGTTCAAGCAGATTGCTCGCTGCCTCAGTAGCTCGCATTTTCAGAGTTCCACAGCTCTTCTTTCTTATGATGATCTTGTTCTTGCAGATTTGTGTTTCCTCTGTGGACCCTTTGGCATTTCCTTCTGCAGTGGAAGCAGGTGCCCAAATGGTTAGGATGCGATGAACTTGACTGGTTTCGATCGGATTGTCTGTCATACCAAACATTAAAATCCTTGTGCTAAATGCAGGTGGAAATTGGAAATTATGATTCTTTCTACGAGATGGGAATTCAGTTTTCCCCTGAACAGGTATATGAATCATGATCGTACTTTTCCTTGCAGTTCCTCGAGTATTTTCAGCTATTTCTATCTCGTCACTATTCTGTGGTGCCATTGTCAGATTCTAAAGCTCACTAGAGAAACTAGAAGGATTCTTCCATCCATTACACTGTCTGTAACCGTGCCACACATGCTTAGTCTCCCTGATCAGGTAGCTCATTTATTTCCTCGTAAACTGAGATTTGTCACTAACACAATCTCTCGTTGTTTTTTGTTCAATTTAAAAAGGTGAAGCTAGCAGAGTTGCTGGAACAGGAAGGTGCTGATATAATCCAAACTGAAGGAGGGAAATACTCAAGTCCATCAAAACCTGGTGTCCTTGGTTTGATCGAGAAGGTAACAACAGTACGAATAAGAAATCTTAGCACACTTGTGATGAAAAATGTGATATTTTTCCTCTTTAAAATGTAGGCCACACCAACGCTAGCAGCTGCATACTCCATTTCCCGAGCAGTTCAGATTCCAGTTATGTGCTCATCTGGATTAAGCGCTGTCACTGCACCTATGGCTTTAACAGCAGGAGCAGCTGGTGTGGTATGCGTTCTTTTGCTTTCTAATCTAATCATTATCTGCTACTAGTGAAAGAAATATAGACTCTTTCAGATTCTCTTGTGTTCTTGATTATCTGCTACTACTTCATTGTCAGAAGTAGTTGAACACTAACACTTGGACGCCAACATTTTGAGTTGGCGCCTAGATTTGACCATCTAATAGACACGGCTAAAGGATCAACTTCTATGAACACCCTTAATAACTTATACAGATATTTGTGAACAATTAGGTTGGTGGCTATCATTTATCCTCCCTTTTTGTTGTTTTTTCCATGTACCCAATGCAGCTTTCATTTCAAAGGTTCCAAGCTGATGAACAAGGATGGGTGGACACAATCAAGTCAGTGCGATTTGGAGGAGCTGTCAGGATTAGTACCATGGATTGGCTTGGGCAATCTCAATATTTGCGTCAAACTGTCTTCTGGCCTTCCCTATCATCTGCAGTATCTGAGGTATACTATGCACATTTACCGTGAATTTTCCTTATTGAGCTTGGGCTAGTGACGGTTACGAATGTATTTTATTTCAAGAACCGTATAAGCAAGTGTTCGTGCATCTAGTTTTATAACAATGCACTTCGTATCTTTGATCTAAAAAGCTTCTGAAACAAGTCATCTTCTCCAAGCATGCCCTGGTCAACATGCTAGTCACCTACTGGAGTCATTTCCTCGATGGCACGGATGAATACCTGAAATCCATCCTCTACTCCACCATTCTTTGCCACTCCTCAAGCCGAAACAACTGCAAAGGTAGAGTCAACATCAAGTATTACATTATGCCTGGCTACAAGAAGACCGGGGCCGCAAAATCCAATAAAGACAGGTCAAACATCAAGTAGCATTTTGTAACTTATTCCTCTTAGGTTATATGCTTGGTTAATATATATGCTTAGAACTTGTAAAGACAGGTCAAACATTAATATGCTTGGTTAATATATCCATCTACAGCACTCCCGCTTTTTCCTCTAAATATGATTTTCATTTAGCACAGAACTAATGCCAATTTTTTTATTTTGATGCAGTGTTTAAAGAGCTTGAGTAGAAGTTGGCCCTAAAGAAAACTTGTCAGTTACGTATATAAACACACTTACGGTATGAATTACATGTATATATAACATTGACATATTATTTAGTACGAGATTTACATGTATGAAAGTTTTCATACAAAATTTCTTGATTGCCTACAACCCCAGGTGTGCTGATGACAAGTTGAAGAAGATGGCTCTAAGAGTGATAGCTGAAAGCCTTTCAGAAGAAGAGATTGCTGGACTTAAAGAAGTAATTCCATGCGATGGACACCAACAACAGCGGTTAGTCAATGATGAGGTTTTGTAAAACTTGTGTGTTTGAAAAATTATTGTCATGAAGTTAAGGATAACTTGTATGATACAAATTTAATTTGTGGATTAATATGTATACATTTTGTTTGTATAATATAAAGTTTTATTTATTTGTTAAATAGTCTTATTATAAAAATGATTGTGGTTGTGGATATTCAATTATATGTACTTTTTGAGTATTTTTATAATTTTGCTATTTAATTAAAAAACAATGTCTTTGAGACCAACCACAACGCTTTTAAAGTGTTGTTTTTAAGTAATAAAAGACAACGCTTAAAAAACAATGTCTTTGAGACCAACCACAACGCTTTTAAAGCGTTGTCTTTGATATGTGCATTTTTACAACAGCATCTTTAACAACGCTTTTTAAGAACGAATAGACAACGCTTAAAAAGCGTTGTCTTTGTGACCAACCACAACGCTTTTAAAGCGTTGTCTTTGATATGTGCATTTTTACAACAGCATCTATAACAACGCTTTTTAAGAATGAAAAGACAACGCTTAAAAAGCGTTGTCTTTGTGACCAACCACAACGCTTTTAAAGCGTTGTCTTTGATATGACTTTCTACAACACCATCTACAACATCACTTTTTTAGTACATACGACAACGCCAAAAAAGCGTTGTTGTTTAGCTTTTTTCTTGTAGTGGCACCAGAACAGATAATCACCTTATTTCTCTTTATAACCATATTGTTACTAAAAGAAACAGAATATCCATCCACATACAATTTAGAAACTGAAATTAAATTCTTTCTAAAATTGGGTACATAAAGACAATTTCTTAAAATAAAACTTCTATTCCTATCAAAAGATAAATAGACGTCTCCCATTGCAACAGTCGTCACCTTAGTAGCATTGCCCATGTAGATGGTTATCTCTCCTTCAAATAGTCATCGGGTTTCCTGGAACCCCTGCAAAGAATTGCAGACATGATCAGTGGCTCCCGTATCTACACACCAGGTGCTGGTAGATAACACCGCTAAACATATTTAAACTACTAGAGCATGAGATATACCTTTATTGTTCTGATTCCTACGAGGACAGTCCGTCTTCCAATGTCCAGACTGCTTGCAGATGAAGCACTTGCCATTCGGCTTCTTCATTCCAGCCTTTTGTCCTGTACTCTGAGGTTTATTCACTCTCTTTGCTGAAAAGACCTGTTTCTTCTTTTTCTTGCCTTTCGACTTAGAAGTAGAACCATTTTTATCATAGTGAATCTGAGAACTGTGATGAAATATACCTTCTGCTGCCTGTAGTTCTGTCAGAAGTTCTGCCAACGTATACTCTATTTTGTTCATGTTATAGTTCAGGCGGAACTGCTCAAAACTTCTGGGTAGCGTTTGGAGAATTATATCGACCTGGGTTTCCCCATCGATTTCTCCTCCAAGGACTTGTATTTCGTTCAGATAAGCCATCATTTTGAGAATATGATCCCTTACGGGTGTCCCCTCAGACATGGTAGATGTCATTAACTTTCTCATTGCCTCTTGCCTAGCAGTCCAACTCTGGTGCCCAAAGAGTTCTTTGAGATTGTTCATTATATCATAAGTTGTTGGTAAATCTTGATGCTGATGTTGCAATACATTTGACATTGAAGCCAAAATGTAACACCGCGCCATCTCATATGCTTTAACCCATTTCTTATGATATTCAATCTTCTCTAGGGTAGAGTCACCGTTAGGTGCATCAGGGTAAGCCTCAGTCAGTACAAACTTATAGCTCTCAGCAGTAAGAACAATGTCCAGGTTCCTTTTCCAATCTATATAATTGGGACCAGTAAGTTTGTTTTCTTTCAGTATAATGGCCAGTTGGTTGAAAGTCATCCTAAGAATCACAAAAATAAACTTTGGTTAAGACTCTAAATTTAGAATAATATGGATTCCTCAAACAATACTATTTTAAATTAACCAACACCTCAAATCACCGTGAATTTTGCATGCCACGATAATATGTACGTATACAAAATCAAATATTTGTAAGAGGAGGTTTTACCCATTAATTTTATTCTTGTCAACCTAACTTTATGACAAATAAAATTAATAGTTGGTTTTCCTTTGGTCACACAAATAATAGTAGTGACTCCAATGGGGAGGATACTATTAGACATGCCTAAGTGTATACCATTACTTAACACTTAGTCCATTAATAAGATTGTGCCCCTTCCGATGGGGAAGATCACACGCTCTTAATTAATTTCCTATAGTTATCTAAATTGAAAGTTTGATCTAGTGATCCACAAACAAACTCATCCGATATGGAGGAAGACACTCAAAGTCAACGTGCAAGTTTGTTTGCATCACTTACAAACCAGTAATGGAGACCGTGGAATTTATTAAAATCCCTCTCCCACTTAGTTATTTAAAATTGAGGATTTTAACCTATGCTAGCATACATCACATGCACATAAACATCACAGTAAATAAAAGCAATAAATTTAGAAATTAATTTTCCAACTATTATGGTATTTTCCATCACTGTCTTCAGTATGCTCCAACCCTAGCTGCTGCCATCTTTAGCCACCGCCATCAGGTCGAGTTGTCGCATCTATCTTGCTTCTTATTTCGCTGCGCCTCTGGTCCTCCAAAAGTACCACGCCTTGAAAGCATCCGATCCGCGGCAAAAATAGAATTTTACATATATCGATTCTATATTCTATAAAAGAATGTACATGTATTCTAGATTGAACAAAAATAAAATTCTAAAAATAATACAGCTCCTGCTGTATTTGATACATACAATCATGCACACAAAATAATGCCCTTGACATGTCCAAGGGTCCAATCACACACAATATCTAAATGCCATAATAGTTGGAGCTTGCAACCACAAAGTTAGCACATCCTACTATTATCCTGCCTAAATTATGTATGACATGTGCATAATTAATTTGAAAACCAAAACACACAGAGGCAAACCCTAGCTCTGATACCAATTGTTGGTCAGTCCTAGGAAAATCGTACCGGTTCCACTGTACAAAAATTTTGTATAAGTGTCGAACCTTTCGTTAAATAACCTATTGTGTTCTTTAGAAGTTAAATTAGGAATCGTAGACGAAACTTGACATCATTGATTCCAAATTTAACTTATCTGTTCTTAATGGTTTAGATTTGGATCGCAAGCGGAACTTAACACTATTGATCCAAATCCACCTATGTTATTAATTCCATTAAATATTAATTTTCAAAATTGACTTCCAGGACTGCATGACGAGACACATGGCCTTCTTGGATATGAGAGCAACCACCACCGCCTAGACAAAGCCTTTTAAGGAAAGCTAATATTTAATTTCCTTAAATAACTCTAGGTTAACCAAAAAGAACAATCGAATCACAAATTTGAAAACAAAGAAAACACAAACTCGAAAAACTAGATCTAATGCTTCTTGTGTTTGGAATTCTTACAAAAAGAAATAACTAGCATGATGCGGAAAACAATTGCTAATTATACTTTCTCTTTGTATGTTAATGACCTCGAGATCTTTTGCCGTATTCCTCGCCTCACCTTGGACGTCGTGTGAGCGACGATCCTCCAAGATGAACACCACCCAAAAGCTTTCTTCCTCTTCCTCTAAAATCCGGCCACCACCACTACCAAGGAGAAGAGAGCAAAGGGAAAGGGAGAAGAGAGAGGGTCGGCCACACCGAGAGATGCTCTAAGCAAGAGAATAAGAGTTGTGTCTCATGAAGCCTCCTCACCCCTTCTTTTATATTAGTTGCCCAAGGCAAATAAGGGAAGAATTTTTACAAAAATTAAAATCTTCCTCTAATTTTCCTTTTCCCTTTTAATTTTTCCTTTTCTTTCCTCTTGATTGAATCAATCACCAAAAATTAATTGATGATTTTTATTTTATTTTTTCAATTTGGCCGGCCACCTTGCTTGGGCACCAAGCAAGGGTGGTCGGTCCCCATAAGAAGAAAGGAATATTATTTTTTATAAAATTTTACAAGCTCTTTTTCCTAAAGTAGGAGTTAAAAAAGGAAAGTTCTAAAAATTAAAATCATGTTTTAAAATTTAAAACTTCTCTTATAAAATTTCCTTTTTTAACATGGTGATAGAAAATTTAAAATTTAAAACTTATCTTCCTTTTTTTCTTAAACCATGAGGATGATTAAAAAAAGAAAAATTTTAAAATCTTTTAAACTTTATTTTAAAACATATGACCTAATTCAAATAAGGAAAGTTTTTAAAATTAAAATCTCTCTTTTAAAACTTATAGTTTTCTACAAAGAGAAGATTTTAAAAATTCAAAACAACCCTCCTTGTTTGATTAATGTGGTCGGCCCCTACTAGCTTGGTCACCAAGCAATAGGGTCGGCCCCTATAGAAGAGGATATGACCGGCCATTGCTTGGTCACCAAGCAATGGACCGACCTCCTTCTTGTATACCAAAAAGAGCCTTACATTTGGATAGACTTGAGACTATAATGAGGCTACGACAAGGACCTAGAGGAGAAATTGGTTTTGGCCTTCCGATGAGCTTGAGTATCCCGTGTTCGCCCCGAACACACAACTCAATTTTATCGACAATAACTCATTCCACTAGAGAGTTATTATCGCACTACCGCACCAATCCCAAATTATATTATGGGCTCCTTCTTATCATGAGTGTGTTAGTCTCCCTGTTTTTAAGATAATGAATGTCCACTAATTAAGTAAGTTACTAACAACTCACTTAATTAATACCTAGCTCCAAGAGTAGTACCACTCAACTTCATTGTCACGTCGGACTAAGTCCACCTGCAGGGTTTAACATGACAATCCTTATGAGCTCCTCTTGGGGACATTCTCAACCTAGATAACTAGGACACAGATTCCTTCTATAATCAACAACACACACTATAAGTAATATTATTTCTCAACTTATTGGACATATTGATTTATCGAGCTAAACCTCACCCTTTGATAAGTCAAAGAAATAAATATTAAATATATGTGCTTGTTATTATATTAGGATTAAGAGCACACACTTCCATAATGACTAAGGTCTAGTTCTTTTATTAAGTTAATACAAAAAAACTTACCTAAAATAGTCCTACTCAATACACTTAGAGTGTACCAGTGTAATTTATTAGTCAAGATAAACTAATACTTAATTACACTACAACAATTCTAATGGTTTGTTCTTTTCCATCTTAGTCGTGAGCAACTATTTATAATTTATAAAGAACCGACAACATGATTTTCTGAGTGTGACACCACACTCCATGTTATCTACTATATAAATTAATTGAACAATTATATTTAACAAATAAATGTAGATATTGACCAAATGTGATTCTTTTATTTCAAAAATAAATGTTTACAAAAGCTAGACTTTTAGTATACACTCTAACAACGTCACTGACCGACTTCACTTTCTTCCAGACGAGGTCACCGAGCTGGAAGGACCTCGGGACCACTCGCCGATTGTAGTTCTGCTTCATCCACTGCTAGTACGTCGTTAGCTGAACGATAACTTTTGCCCTTGATTCATCCACTAAGTCAAGCTCCATCAGCCTTCGTTCAGCGTTCCCATTGTTGTAGCGCAGCACCCGATCAGATTCTACTAGGGCTGTAAATGAACCAAGCGTTCGTGAATAAGCTTGGTGTTCGGCTTGGTAAAAGCTTATTTATGTTCGTTCAATATACATAAGATTAATTAAACAAACTAACTTGAACAACTCGTTAAGCTAAACATACAAGTTTGAACACATATATGTTCAACTCGTTAACGTTCATGAACAATGTTCGTGAATAACGTTTGTGAACAATATTCACAAACCATATTTATTAATAAAATTCTTTTCAATATGCTAAATAAATAATAAAATAAAATAAAATAAATAAATAAATTTAAATTATCAATCTTAATAATCAATCAAACGATTAAAAGTTTCAAACAATCAAACAAGCTTGAATTGAGAGTTTGATAACATCTAAACGAACTAAGCTCAAACTAAGCTCAAGCCAAGCTCAAACCAAGCTCAAGCTAAGCTTGAATTGAAAGCTTGATAACATCTAAATGAATCAAGCTTAAGCCAAGTTTCAAATAAGCTCAAGCTCATAAAAAAAAAACCAAGCCAAGCTTGAACACTCATTTCAAAAGCTTGGTTCATTTTAAGCTCGACTTGGTTATCTTATCAAACAAGCTTGAACACCCCAAAGCTCAGCTTGCTTACCACCCTAGATTCTACTCCGACCTCAACTGGAATGGGATTACGCCGGTCGCCTCTTTCGGAGTCGTGCGGAGAGCCCATAGCACACTAGGGAGCTCGTCGACCTAGCTGCCTCCCATGTGGTCAAGCCGAGTGCACAAGACTATGAGGATCTCCTGATTGACGACTTCTGCTTGCCCGTTTCCTTGAGGGTAGGCCACTAAGGTGAAGGATTGTTGGATTCCATAACCTTCACACCATTCTCTGAGCTCCCGACCGACGAATTGCCTTCTATTGTCGGACACGAGTCGACGCGGGATTCCGAACTGACAGATAATGTTCTACCAAATAAATTTGGTGACCATCGGCTCGGTGATACTTGCAAGCGGCTCGGCCTCTACCCACTTTGAGAAGTAGTCCACCGTCACTAGTAGAAACTTTCCCTGACAGATCGCTATGGAAAAAGGCCTGACGATGTCCATGCCCCATTGGTTGAACGGGCATGATACAGTGGACGCTTTCATTTATTCGATCGGTCGGTGCTGCATGTTGTGATTGTTAGAGTATATACTAAAAGCCTATCTTTTGTAAACATTTATTTTGAAATAAAGAATCACATTGGTAAAAAATGTCTACATTTATGCTTAGTGTAGTTGTTCAATTAATTTATATTGTAGATAACATGGTGTATGGTGTCACACACAGAAGATCATGTTATCGGTTCTTTATAAATTATAAATAGTAGCTTGCGACTAAGATGGAAAGGAACAAACCATTGGAATAGTCGTAGTGTAATTAGGTGTTAGTTTATCTTGACTGATAAATTACACTAATACACTTTGAGTGTACTGAACAGGACCATTTAAGGTAAGTTCTTTTTGTACTGACTTGATAAAAGAACAACACCTTATTTATTATGGAAGTTTGTGCTCTTAATCCTAATATAATAATAAACACATATATTTAGTATTCATTTCTTTGACTTATCAAAAGGTGAGATTTAGCTTGATAAATCAATAGGCCCGATAAGTTGGGAAATGATATTACTTATAGTGTGTGTTGTTGATTATAGAAGGAAACTGTGTTCTAGTAATCTAGGTTGATAATGTCCCCAAGAGGAGCTCATAAGGATTGTCATGTTAAACCCTGCAGGTGGATTTAGTCCGACATGACGATAAGGTTGAGTGGTACTACTCTTGGACTAAGACATTAATTAAAATGAGTTGTCAGTAACTCAATTAGTTAGTGGACATCCGACATCTTAAACACAGGGAGACTAACACACTCATAATAAGAAGGAGCCCAAAATGTAATTTGGGATTTGTGCGGTATTTCAATAATAATTCTTTAGTGGTATGAATTATTATTGATGAAATTAAGTTGGGTGTTCGGGGCGAACACGGGAAGCTTAATTTCATCGGGAGACCAAAACCAATTCCTCCTCTCGGTCCCTATCGTAACCTCTTGTATATAGAGAATTATACCCACCTATACCCACCTTTCTACCCACTTTAAGGTGGCCGGCCAAAGCTAATGGTGGAGCCAATTTTAGGTGGTCGTCCAAAGCTTGGGTCCCAAGCTTAGGTGGCCGGCCACTAGAAAATAAAAAAGGATTTTTATTTAAATTTTTCTTATGTGAATACCATGGTTTTAAAAGAGAGTTTAAAATTTAAAATCTTTCCTTTTATAGCTTTCTACAAAAGATTAAGAAAAGATTTAATATCTTTCCTTATTTGTAGATTGAAAAAAAGATTTTAATTTTGATAAAATTTTCATTTTTTGTAACCATATTCATGATTTAAAAAAAAAAGTTTTAAAATTAAATATTTCTTTTTATAAATTTCTACAAAAGATTAAGAAAAGATTTGATATCTTTCTTTATTTGTAGATTGAAAGGAGATTTTAATTTTAGAGAAAACTTTCCTTTTTGGAAATCATCTACATGTTTAAAAGAAAGATTTTAATTTATAAAATTTTATTTTATAACACACCATGAAGGGAAAGATTATTAGAGAAATTTTTTATAAATTTCTGGAAACAAATTAGGAAGTTTTAATTCTTGTGTGAATTAAATTTTCCTTGTTTGGAGCTTATAGGTGGCCGACCACATGATTAAGGAAAAGGAATTTGGTTTTAATTAATTAAAATTTCTTTTTCATGGCAAAGGAATTAAAGAAGTTTTTATTTAAATTTCCTTATTTGCCAAGACCAAGGATTATAAAAGAGGGGGTAGAGGTGCCTTCATGGGAGAGAACTCTATTCTATTTTCCTCCCTCTCTTCCTTGGTTGTGGCCGGCCCTAGAGGTTCTCCCTCTCCTCTTCTCTTCTTCTTTAGTGGTCGGTTTCATCCCTCTTGGAGCTCTTGTTGGTGGCCGGTTCTAGCTAGGAGAAGAAGGAGAGAAAGGAGGTTTTGTTTCTTGCATCCCATGGAGCTTGATGGTGGTGGCTGAAATTCTACATCCTTGGAGGAGTCTTGGTTTGGTGCAAACTTGCAAGGAGGAAGAAGAAGGGCTTGGGTAGTTCTCATCTCGGTAGATCGTTGCCCACACAACGTCCGGGATAAGAAGAGGAATACAATAGAAGATCAAGAGGTCATTGCATACAAAGGAAGGTATAACTAGTAATTATTTTTCGCATCATACTAGTTTTTCTTTTGTATGAATTCCAAACACAAGAGTCATTAGATTCTAGTTTTTCGAATTGTAATTTGAGTTTGTGTTTTTCTTTGTTTTTCGAATTTGTGATTCGATTGTTCTTTTTGGTTAAACCTAGAGTTATTTAAGGAAATTATATATTAGCTTTCCTTAAAAGGCTTTGTCTAGGCGGTGGTGGATGCTCCCATACCCAAGAAGGCCATGTGCCTCGCCATGTAGTCCTAGAAGCCAATTTTGGAAATTAATATTTAATTGAATTTATAACATAGGTTGATTTGGATCAATAGTGTTAAGTTCCGCTTGCGATCCAAGTCTAAATCATTAAGAACAGATAAGTTAAATTTGGAATCAATAATGTTAAGTTCCGTTTGCGATTCCTAATTTAACTTCTAAAGAACACAATAGGTTGTTTAGGAAAATGTTCGACACTTGTACAAAATTTTGTACAGTGGAACTGGTACGATCTTCCTAGGACCAACCAACAATTGATATCATAGCTAGGGTTTGCCTCTATGTGTTTGGTTTTCAAATAGATTATGCACATGTCATACATAATTTAGGCAGGATAATAGTAGGATGTGCTAACTTTGTGGTTGCAGGCTCCAACTATTATGACATATAGATATTGTGTGTGATTGGACCCTTGGACATGTCAAGGGCATTTTATTATATGTGCATGATTGTAATATTAAATACCGCAGGAGCTGTATTATTTATTAGGATTTTACATTTTTGTTTCGATCTAGATTACGTGTACATTCCTTTGTGGAATATAGGATCGATATATGTAAAATTCTATTTTTGTCGTGGATCGTATCCTTACGAAGTGTGGTGCTATTGGAGGACCAGAGGCACAGCAGAAAAGGAAGCTCGATGGACCCGACGACATGGACCCGATGGCGGTGGCTAAAGATGACTGCAGCCAGGGTTGGAGCATACGAAGAACAGTGACGAAAGAAGCCATAATAGTTAGAAAATTAATTTCCATATTTATTGCTTTTATTTACTGTGATATGCATGTGATGTATGCTAGCATAGGTTAAAATTCCTCACTTTAAAAACTAAGTGGGAGAGGGATTTTTAAATAAATTTCACAGTCTCCATTACTAGTTTGTAAGTGATGCAACATGCTTACGTGTTGGCTCTGAGTGCCTCCCTCCACAACGGATGAGTTTGTTGCGGATCACTAGATCAAACTTCCTTTATGTATGGTTATAGGAAATTATTTAGGAGCGTGTGATCTTCTCCAACTGAAGGGGCATAATCCTATTTAATGGACTAAGTATCAAGTAATGGTATACACTTAGACGCATTCAATAGTATCCTCCCCGACGGAGTCATTGCTATTGTTTTGCGGGACCAAAGGAATACCAACTATTAATTTGTCATAAAGTTAGGTGAAACCCTCCTCTTACAAATGTTTGAATTTGTATACGTCCACACTAACGTGGCATGCAAAATTCACGGTGTTTGAGGTAATTTTGTCATAAAGTTAGGTTGACAAAATAAATTAGGTAAAACCTCCTCTTACAAACAAATGAATTTGTATACGTCCACACTAACGTGACATACAAAATTCATGACGTTTGAGGTAATTTAAGGATGACAAGATAATTAATGGGTAAGACCCTCCTCTTATAAATGTTTGATTTTGTATACGCCCACACTAACGTGGCATACAAAATTCACGGTGTTAAAGGTGTTGGTGAATTTAAATAATATTGTTTTGAGGAATTAATATTATTTTAAATTCAAAAGTTTTGACCAAATATTTGATCAAAGGCAAACCAACTATTAATTTTATTTGTCATAAAGTTAGGTTGACAAGATAATAAAAGTAATGGATAAATCACAAGGCTCTCTTGTAGAGCTAGTCGCTGATAAAAGTGAACCGTCCGACCCTATTTTTCAGTGAGCGACCTTCTTTTGGATCGACAGGTGCAGTCTCGACCGCAAGAACTCGGTCAGGGCTATCCTCCAGTCATTTGGGAAAGTAATTCCCTCTAGCCGGTCGATGTGCGCCACTAGTGAGACTTGCTTGATTAGTTGACCTATGACGATCAGTGTTAACGAACTGGCTAGCTTTGCTAACTCATCTGCCGCCTGGTTTTTCGATCGGGGGATCTACTAGATAACGACCTTCTGAAAGTTGGCTTTAAGTTTCTCAAAAGCCTCTGCATAGAGCCTCAACCGTGTGTTGCTTATCTTGAAGGTCCCAGATAGGTGCTGGGCGGCAAGCTGGGAGTCCAAATGGATGAAGACTTTAACCGCTCCTACGTGCCGAGCTACTTGTAGGCTGGCTATCAACGCCTTGTATTTGGCTTCGTTGTTAGTGGTGCGGTAGTCCAGCCGAATGAACAACTACATCCGATCCTCCCGTGGTGAGATAAGTGATAACCATGATTTTACTGTATTATTTTGATTCATACATGCATGGTTTGATGTTATGTTCATAGATGAAACCTATATTTGCATCATATTTCGTGCATTGTATGTATTCTTGGACTTAATTGCAAATTATCTTATTTTTGTGTTATTTGATGCTAATATTTGATTCTTATTTTGTAGGCATCAAAGGATCTTGGATTTGGATTTATTCGAACCGAATTTGTGCTCGAATCGGAGTTTAAACGAGAAGATCAAGCTTCGGAGTATTATGAACCGTTCATCAATGATCGGAGGGATCAGAGCCATCCATTGAAGATCTGGTCCATCCAACCTAAGGAAGAGTAGATCCAGACCCTTGATCAAGATCAATACCTTCGGATTGGATTTTAAGTGACTTTTCACCATTGATCAAGATCCAAATCACCCACAACCGTCCATCACAGATCTGAGATTTGATTTAAATCGAGAAGCTACAGTAGCTTCCTTCGTCGATCTCTCCGCACAGTGTTTGCGTCAAACAGCGAGGAGGCGCAAGTTCTCCGGCGATTTCCGACCCCGATTCCTTCTCCAATCAACTTTTCAAGTGATGACCTCGGTGGAGAGCTTCAAGGCAGCTGAGTCCCGATCATCTGGAGCCGCCGGTGGGCGTTCCCTCCGGCGCAATTCTATTTTTGGCAATCCTCTGTTCTCCACATATTTGGCGACGTTCTTCTAATCTGTGGTTTCCCTTTCCACCAACAACACTTGGCGACGTTCCTCCGGTGTTTCTGAGCTTCATCCGACGACAATCCACCATCTGCAGCTTCATTCTAGATTCAGAGATTCCGGGTTGCAGAAATCTGGATTTTCGGCCATTTATAGATTAGGATTGTTTCTAGCTTGTCGGAGGCGTTCCTCTTTTATATAATTGTTCTCCTATCATAGTGTATTGAGTAGCTCTTTTCTTAAATATCCTTGTTTGTTCTGCATTACTTGGAAGAATACCCTGCTGTAGATACAATATGATTTGGGCCCTCCAGTCGCTGTGTATCTCAGCATCAGCTTGTCTCTCGATATAAGATATTAACAAAGCTTGCTCCACGGGCCGATCCAAATTCTATGGTGTTATAGCGGAGGCCAGCTTAGCTAATTCATCTGCTGCCTGATTCTCAGATCGAGGAACTTTTTGTATATTTACTTCTTGAAACTGGGACTTCAACTTATCAAATGCCTCAGCATATAACTTGAGCCTGTCATTATTAATTTCAAAATTACCTAATAGTTGTTGGGCTACTAATTGAGAGTCAGAATAGATGAGGACCCGAGCTGCTCCTATATGCCGAGCGGCTTGCAATCCAGCTATCAATGCTTCATATTCTGCCTTATTGTTAGTGGTTCTATAGTTCAACCTGATAGAAAGTTGGAGTCTGTCTTCCCTTGGCGATATGAGAAGAACACCAATTCCGCTACCTTGTCTGGTTGAGGAGTCATCCACATAAACTTTCGAGATGTTTTCTTCCTCAGGGCCTTGAACTTCTATAATGAAATCTGCTAGAGCTTGTGCCTTGATGGTCGAGCGGGGTTGATATTGTATGTCATATTCACCAAGTTTAGTTGTCCATTTGATCAGCCGACCTGATGCCTCTGGGTTGAGTAGCACCCGTCCGAGAGCACTATTGGTTAATACAACAATTTCATGTGCTAAGAAATATGGGAGCAACCTCCGAGCAGTCAACACTAATGCATAAGCCAATTTTTTTAGTGTAGTATATCTACACTAGCTCCTTTTAATAAATGGCTAGAGAAATATACAAGTTGTTGTTCCTTTCCTTCTTGTCTAACTAATACAGAGCCTACAGTGTTTTCATTAGCTGACAAATATACCCAGAGGGTCTCTCCTACTATAGGCTTAGCTAATACAGGAAGAGTAGACAAGTAATCTTTTAACTCTTGGAAGGCCTTATCACATTCCTCGTTCCATTGAAATTTGTTTGCCTTCCGGAGTATTTTAAAGAAATGGAAACTGCGATCGGCCGACCTAGAAATGAACCTAGACAAGGCTGTAATCCGGCCAGTAAGTCTTTGAGCCTCCCTCATGTTATGAGGAGGCTCCATGTTCTGAAGCGCCTTGACTTTGCTCGGGTTGACTTCTATTCCTCGCTCGGGCACCATATATCCTAAGAATTTTCCCCCTTTTGCTCCAAATAAACATTTGCTCGGGTTCAGCTTTAGCCCATATTGCCTCAGTGTCTTGCAAGTCTCCTTTACATATATCCCTGCACAGATCAACAGCTTGAAGAGACTTAATTAAAATATCATCAACATATACTTCCATATTTCTTTCGATCTGCTTCTGGAAGACCTTATTCATAAGCCTCTGATAAGTTGCTCCTGCATTTTTCAGTTCGAAGGGTATAACATTATAACAATAAGTACCTTTAGATGTTATAAAACTGACCTTTTCTTGATCCTCTTTAGCTAGGGGGACATGATGATAGCCTTGATAAGCGTCTAGCATAGAGATGTACTCACACCCAGCAGTGGAGTCTACCAGTTGATCGATCCTGGGTAATGGATAATAATCTTTTGGGCAAGCCTTGTTGAGATCCCGGAAATCAATGCATACTCACCATTTGTTTCCTGGCTTAGAGACTAGAAC
This sequence comes from Zingiber officinale, assembly GCF_018446385.1. NCBI lineage: Eukaryota > Viridiplantae > Streptophyta > Magnoliopsida > Zingiberales > Zingiberaceae > Zingiber > Zingiber officinale. The sequence goes on from NC_055998.1 coordinate 37,010,706, forward strand.
CACATTAGCTAACCAGCTAGGAAATTGTACCTCCCTGATGTAACCAGCCTCCATGGGTTTAGTTATTTCTTCTTTGATGATTTGGTTCTACTCCGCGCTAAAATTTCTCTTCCTTTGCATGACCGGGCAGACATTTGGGAAGACATGTAAATTATGCTCCATGACTGCAGGAGAAATGCCCGAGACCTCTTTGGGCGTCCAGGCAAACACATCATTATTCTTCTTTAGGTATTGCACCAGTTCGGCTTTTAGAGTGGGGTCAGATCGTCCAGTCTGAATCTGGACTTCTTCCTTCTCTTCATAAACCAGCACAGGTGTCTTTTCTTGGATGGCATTGACTTCCATTTTTTGAATTTTTCGGGCAGCATTAGCTTCAGCCCGAATGATCTCTACATAACATTTTCTAGCTGTCTTCTGATCACCTCGTACTTCTCCGACTTGATCATCAACAGGAAATTTAATTTTTTGACAGAAAGTAGAAACGACTGCCCTAAACTCATTTAAGGTCGGTCGACCCAGTATCACATTATAAGAAGACGGGGCATCCACCACCATAAAATAAGACCTTCTTGTTCTCATTAGGGGCTCCTCCCCCAAAGATATAGCTAGCTTTATTTGACCAAGCGGTTGTACTTCATTACTCGTGAATCCATATAGAGGAGTTACCATCTGTTGAAGCTCGCTCGGGTCGATCTGTAATTGATCAAAAGCCTTCTTAAAGATAATATTGACAGAACTACCAGTGTCAATAAAGGTACGAGAAACAGTGTAATTGACTATCACGGTCTTGATTATTAATGCATCTGTTAGAGTGTATACTGAAAGTCTAAGCTTTTGTAAACATTTATTTTGAATAAAGAATCACATTTGGTCAAATTGTCTACATTTAGTTGTAGTTGTTCAATTAATTTATATTGTAGATAACATAGTATGTGATGCCACATACAGAAGATGATGTTATCAATACCTTATAAATCATAAACAGTAGCTCACGACCAAAATGGAAAGGAACAAACCATTGGAAGGTCGTAGTGTAATTAGAAATTAGTTTATCTTGACTATATAATTACACTAGTACACTTAGAGTGTATTGAGTAGGACTATTTGAGGTTGTTTCTTTTATACTGACTTTATAAAGGAACAAATACCTCAATTATTATGGAAGTGTGTGCTCTTAATCCTAATATAATAACAAGCACATATATGTTAGCTAGAGCCCTAGAGCCAATCATTTGATGATTGTATTTTGGACTTGTTGTATCATATTCTATATAAATAAAGGCATTTGGTTTTTGGTTATTATACTTACTTGTATTGGTGCCAAATAAACTAAGTATAATAACGTCCTTGAGTAGAAGGTTCTTACCTATATCAATCGATTGGTTGAATCGATAGTGAGATGATATAGGGAACACTACTCTAAATCATTCCTAGTTGAGTATTAACATTCAGGGACAATGTTAATCCAATAAGACTAGCATGTAGGTCAACTCGATGACTTGATCTCACAAGTCATGGATATAGAGATATCAAGTTGACACATGGGTATGCATTAGAAAATGTATACTGAATGACCCGCCATGAGAAAGTATCGTGGATCGTTATATGAGTGTCATATACTTTCTCATGTGGCTATTAGTATGACTACTAGTCCTTAGACCTGAAGTCACCATGGTTCCCTACATAAGGAGTTATGTACTTTGGTTTCGTCAAACGTCACCCGTAACTGGGTGGACTATAAAGGCGATTACTGGGTATGTAACGAATTATGCAGAGGGATGTGAGTGATGTAGATGGGATCTATCCCTCCTATATGACGGGAGAGACATCGGTATTCTTGATACAGTGAGACCACGAAGTGCATGGTCATGCCCAAATGAGTCAATATAGGATATTAAGCTCATTTGATTTAGTGAGTCTACTTGGAGTTCAAGATTTAGATTGGTCAGAGGATGACACGGTCTATGCCTCACATTGATCAATCTAGATGTCTAGGATAGAAGGACACTTGTCATTATTTTGTGAGTAGTCACAATTGGTAGTCACAAGGTGATGTCGGATCTCGACATTCTTGTAACTTGGGTAGTAATGATGTGTTGCTAGATACCGCTCATTACTTATGCTCCTAAATGGGTTTAGGGCATTGCCAACGTTACAAGAACCTATAGGGTCACACACTTAGGACAATTAGATGGAGATTAGGTTCATATGATGAACCAAGAGGATTAGATTCATTTGATGAATCAAATTGGATTAAGAGTAATCCTAATTGGGCTAACTTGAGTTCGACTCAAGTTGATTCATGTATTTAATGAGTCTAATTTAGATTATGACTTATTAAATTAATTTAATTTAATGAATTAGATTCATTATATTAAGTTGGCTCGAATCAAATGGTTGGATTAGATCAACCATGGTAGAGATTGGGTCAAGTTTGACTTGACTAGAGTTGGAAGACCAAAGGTCAATTTTGACTTGACCTTTTGCCACCTCATTGGTGAGTTGGCATTAGGTGGACTAATGATGATATTCCACATCATCATGGATGCCACCTCATGGAAGTTACAAAGCCATTTTCTTATTAACTTCACATTAATTGCATTTAATGGGGAGTTACTCTAGATGAAAGTGGTCGGCCACTTTGTGAATGGGTGTGAATTCATTTTCATTCAAGTGTGGTGATTCTTCCTCCTTCTTCCTCTCAAGCTCTCCCTCTCCCTCTCCTCCTTGCTTGGCCGAATCTCACCAAGGTGCTAGCACACCTTTGTGTGAGGTTTTCTCCACCTACGTGTCCGTGTGGATACTTCTAGAGGACCGACACTTGACGGTCTAGAGATCCGGCAATTTCTTGGACGAGCGGGAACGCGAAGGGCTTCGCTTCGAAGGTATAACTCTCATCTAGTGTAGATCTAAAGTTTTACAAACTCGTACAAGAAAAAAAGTTTTTCGAAAAGTTTTGTTTACGAATCTTTGCACGGGTCTATGGCTTTGGGTGACTCGGGGTTTCCGCGACGCGAAAAAGCGGTTTTCACGGCCCGAAGAACCCAACAACTTGGTATCCACCTCCTCAAGGAGGTGACTAGTCCAAGGATCCACACCACTCACACTCTTCCACTATCAAAACCCTCCTTCTCGGAATCACACTGAAGGTGGAGAAACCTTACACGGTTACAACTCTCCCTCTCTAAAGTAAAGGATCACACTCACCACAATGAAGAAGAAAAGAAAGATTACAGGATTTAGAAAGGCTTCTTCTTCACTGAGTGAGATTTGAGAAAGTAGCGAGCGGGAGATTCTAAACTTGAGCACCTTTTGAAGATCTTGAGCACTTGAGAAAGTTGAGACCTTGGAGAGCAATGAAACAGTATCTATTTGTTTTTTCTTGTCTCTTTTCTTTTTCTTCCATGCCTTTAAACGTTGAGAAAACTAGCCATTTCTCACGTAGTCGTCGCCGTGAATCGATCGGAATCATATTTGGATCGATTCATAAGTATCCGTTGGAAACCATCGTGTTACGATCAACGGCTTAGATTGCTTCACTTGAGTTTGAATCAATCGGTGCAATTCTTGAATCGATTCAGACCACTGCTCGTGAGTTCGCAGCTTTGTGATTCGATCGCCCGATCAATTGAGTAACCTCAACCGATCGGCTAATCGATCCAAGGGAAATCTGTGCTTCGCACAGAGGCTTCCTGGATCGATCACTCGATTGATTGGATTGCCCCAATCGATCGGTCGATCGATTCAGAAGCATTCTGTGCGTCACACAGAAGCTTCCTGAATCGATCGTTGGATCGATTGGTTTTCCCCAATCGATCAGCTGATCGATCCAGAAGCATTCTGTGCTTCGCACAGAAGCTTCCTGGATCGATCGCTCGATCGATTGGTTTTCCCCAATCGATCGGCTGATCGATCCAGAAGCACTCTGTGCTTTGCGTAGGTCCTTCCCAATCGATCAGCTGATCGATTGGCTTCCTTCCAATCGATCGACTGATCGATCCAGAGACATTCTGCCTCATAGTCGTGCCTAAATCATTTTTCCAATCGATTTCTGATACGTGAGGGATCATGCATCCAGCTTTATGACCTGCAGGAACTTATCTTGCCAAGAATCCGGTCCTTGACCTTCTTGGACTTCTCTTGTCTTACATCCGGTCTTCTAACCTGCAAGGATTCTTTTGCCAAGAATCCAGTCCTCGACCTTCTTGGACTTCTCTTGCCTTGCATCCGGTCTTCCGACCTGCAAGAACTTCTCCTGCAAACTCACACTGTATGTTAGATCCAACGTATTAACCTAAACTTAAATAATTGTCAACACATTGAAACTTCCAGGGCATGATTGCACCAACAGCATGTTCTTCTTCTTCTGGTTCTTTTCCCTTCCGGTGCTCAGTAGTTGAAATCGCTGGATTATGAGCTGTTGGCAAGGTAGCTCCAGTATGCGCTTGAAGTTGTTGTTGTTGTTGCAAGGCTTTTTGTACATGAGAATTAATGAGGAAATCTAGATCCTCACAGCTAATGGTGAGTAGGCTTGATTTTATGGCCTCTTCTATCTTGTAGTCTCAGATTCAGGTGAATTTCCCATAGACGACGCCAAATTTGATTCTGTCTGAGAAGCTGGGCAAGACGGAGAGCCGAGAGAAAAAACCTACCGCTAGTGGAGAATAATACCTGTAGAACACCAATCCGAGAAACCCAAAGCGGATCGAGAAGAGTAGAGTCCCCGAATGCCTTCCTTGCGAGAAGATCTAATAACAAGAGAGAGATCTGACCGAAGAGAACCCGGATTCGGAACTTCCAAGACTTCCTGCGCACAAGAGACCAGCCAACACTATCGTCAGTGACCTAAGACCGGGGTGGGAATCCCTAACTAGGCCCTCCGACGCTCAAGTTAGTGATATCTCTTAGTGTGGAAGAAAGGAAGAAGAAGAAGGAGATGAACATTAGTTGAAAATTAGGATTCTGAATGTGCGCAATGATGTGAACTTACCCAGCCAACGGAGAGGATTCCCCTTTTTATACCACTTCATATAACCTCCGTCGTCATGAAGTGGACCCCGGTTTGTTAGAGTTTGTTATGAGATGACGTAAGCTGTGTACTTGTGGTAAATGACTTTTAAGGAATCTTTTTTGTACCCCAGATGTACCTTCTTTGTCGTCTAGTACCTGCGAAATAGTCTAAAAATACATTTCCCACCAAAATATATAACACCTGTTATATAAACATATACTGCAAATATCTTCATTAACTACTTTATTTAAAATATTTACTTCTATCCTGTTCCACAAGTCCTTTAAAGTGTCTCTATCGTTCCTACTTGCCCCTCTTGTTTTTGCTATATCATAGATAACTTAATGTACTAATGTTCCTTGTATCAGTTGAAGCTGGACGTAACTAGGTTTGATCAATTATTATTACCTCTCATGAGGCTCCTGGGGTAGTGCATGCCCGGGCTCCTTTATGTTTATTATTCTAGTTAGCACTGGGCTATATTTTATCAAGTATCTTTTCAAGGTATTAGTCAACCCGGTCGATATTGACTTTCCTTCTTAAAGGCATGTCTCGGTCGACACTGGTCTATTCACTAGGAAGTATATCCTGGCTGATATTGGTGTACCTCCTTTGAGGCATATGCTTATCAATATTGGCCTACCTCTTTTGAGGTATATCCCGACCGATATTGGCATACTTCCTTTGAGGTATATCCCGATTGATATTGGTCTACCTCCCTTGAGGCATATGCTTATCAATATTGGCCTACCTCTTTTGAGGTATATCCCGGCCGATATTGGTCTACCTCCTTTGAGGTATATCCCGACCGATATTGATCTATCTCCTTTGAGGCATATGCTTATCAATATTGGTTTACCTCTTTTGAGGTATATCTCGGCCGATATTGGCCTATCTCCTTTGAGGTATATGCCTACCGATATTGGTCTACCCGATATTGTCCTACCTCCTTTGAGGTATATCCCGACCGATATTGGTCTACCTCTTTTGAGGCATATGCTTATCAATATTGACCTACCTCTTTTGAGGTATATCCCGGCCGATATTGGCCTACCTCCTTTGAGGTATATCCCGATCGATATTGGCCTACCTCCTTCGAGAAATATCCCGATCGATATTGGCCTACCTCCTTCGAGGAATATGCTTATCAATATTGGCCTACCTCTTTTGAGGTATATTTCGGCCGATATTGGCCTACCTCCTTTGAGGTATATCCTGACCAATATTGATCTATCTTCTTTGTTTGGTTATTTCCTTTCCCTTCCTTATCGGGGATCCATGAAACATAACCCATATCACACATTATCAAGGTTGGCTTATGTGTGTGCCACCTCATGAAGGATACCAAGAGTCATGACTCTTGGTATTCCATGGAGTTTAAAACTCCTCATGATGTGGCCAGCCACATGATTGTGTGGGTTACAATTTTATGATTCATTCACTCCTTCTTCTTCCTCATCTCTTCTCTTCTCTCCCTCTCCTCCTCCTTGGCCGAAACACCTTAAGAGTGCTAGCACACTCTAAGTGTTTTTCCATCTCTTGTCCATGTGGATATTCCATAGAGGTGTGTACACTTGAACACACTTGAGATCCGACGGACCTTGGACGAGCGGGATAAGCGAAGGGCTTCGCATCAAATGTATATTTTCTTTCATGTAGATCTAAGGTAGATCTAGGATTACAAACATATACATGTAAAATTTTTAATCTTCACACGGATTCGGTGGTAAGACTTCGGGGTTTCCGCAACGTAAAAAGCGGTTTTTGCGGCCCGAAAGTCCCAACAGGTCGCTCGTCTGGAAGCCCACTATCCATATGCTCGATTGATGGGTCGAGCGCGATAGCCACTCGGTGGGTAGTTCACTGTCTGTGTGCTCTGATGTTGAGTCTGCTGCTAGGCCGAGTGGAGGAGCCACTCGACTCGGCTTCTGCGCATCCCTTGAGCGTCGATTTGATTACTCCGTGTCGGAGATGGTGGGTCGGTGCTTAACCTGTGGTCGGAATATGCCTCACCCGACCGGCTAACACCGTCCACCCATTGATCCTCTTGACTTTGACCTCCACCGTGACAACAGGGTGAGGCCTCCCCCCTAATCACCGCATCACCCTTCATTCCTCCCTTTGGCATATATTAAAAATCGTTTCTCAAGATCCATTCAAGTTATTTCCAACATCACAATTTTTTAATTTTCCTCTTTTAAATTCCCTTTCTAATTTTCACCAAGAAAATTACCTTTGAATATTTATTCAAGCATATCAGAAGGTTAGGGCTAATTAAAGTGTTTAAACGTGAGCTTAAAATGATTGAAATAACCTATTTTAGTAAAAAACATAGTCATCATTTGATTGATGCTTTGCATCAGTCGACTACTACTCTGAAAAGCTATATTTTAATTTTCAGACTAAATTTCAAAAATGCATAAGTAATTCTATGATTTTGTAAAAATCCCAAAATTTCATATAGACATTACTTATGATAAATACTATTAGAAAAAAAATAGTTTTCTATGAAAATACATCTTATTTTCAAAGAATGACATAAAGTTTGAAACCATTAAAAACTTTAATCTTTCACTTTAATTATCAACCTAAGCAATGGTGATTCCTATGTTTCATTTTAACTTTGTATCGACCTAAGTAATGTTGATTCCTATCAACAAATAGACTTCACCAAGATTTTTAAAAATATTTTTTAAATGATTTTCAAACCAAATTCCCCACCATAATTTTTGGGTTAAATGCACATGACTTACACATTATCTTTTTCCATATTTGGACTTCATATAATTATTTGTTTTAATGAAACTAAAACTCAAATATATGCACTAAATCAATATCTTGAGCTTTATTCATCTTCCTAACATTTCACTTGTATTTAATGTTATTGGGAGATTGTTGGTGCTATCGTCCTTGGGTCAAGGCCGACTAGTTTGACTAAGCTCGAGTGTATTCGAGGTTGAGTTTCGATGTTTAGACAATATGTGAAAAAGAGGTCAAGTAGGTCAAGATTGACCAGATACTCGACAATATGGGAGAGAGAAGTCAAGTAGGTTATGGAGGATCGAATACTTGATTGAGAAAGTCCAAACTGAAGGTTAGGCAAGATAAAGAACTAAATCAAGGGTTAGGCAAAGGTAAAGTCCTAACTACAGGTTAGGCAAAGCAAAGTCCTAACTCGACGGTTAAGCAAAGAAAAATCCAAGTGGGTCAAGGAGGACCGCACATTCGCAAAGGAAAGTCCTAACTGTGGTTAGATAAAAGAAAGTCTAAGTGGGTCAAAGAGGACCGCACGTTGGCAAAGGAAGTCCTAACTACGGTTAAGTAAAGAAAAAGTATAAGTAGATCAAGGAGGACCGTATGTTGGTAAGGGAAAGTCCTGACTAAGGTTAGGCTAGAAGAAAATCCAAGTGAGTAAAGGAAGACTACACTTGGTGATCAAAAGTCCAATAAAAAGTTGACATGAGATGTAAAGTCAAAGTGGGTCAAAAGTTGAACAGACTTGAAGAAGTTCCAACAGAGATCACGGTTGATCGGATATTAGACAAGGGAACCCTAAACATAAATTAAGCAAGTTAAAGTTGGTTAATTAATTGGGGCAACCAATTGACCCTAAGCTAATCAATTATGCAATCAATTAGGACTTAATTTTCAAGAGCACAGGTGTTAGAATCCATTAGGCAATCTATTTTTGCATCTCTAATCTATTGGTTCAATTGATTAGGCAGTGTTGAATCAATTGGGAAGAAAGCTCAATTGATTGGGAGCTTCACGAAGGAAATTTATGGTAACAAAGGTTGAATTGATTAGCCTAATTGATTCAACCATTGCTAATCGATTGGGCAACAGTTTGTCATGAAGAGGTGGAATCGATTGGGGCAATCAATCATGACAATTGATTAGGGCAATCAATTAAGGGTTAGTTCATGAAAACACAAAGAGTTGGGGAATCAATTAACCAATTGATTCATCCTAAATCAATCAATTGGGAGAAGCAGAAAAGAGATGTTGCATGGTTTAGACGACTGAATTTGATCTGATCTGACGTGGCAATTGATTGAGGGTAAGACCAATTGGTTGGGAGCTTTAAATCAACGTGATATAAAGGATTTCACGAAGATTCAACTCACTTCTTCTTCTCTGACCTTCTTCGTTAGTCATTGAGCTTTTGAAAGAAAAGTGTTGTTGCACTTTTCAAACCTCAAGAGGCAATCCAGAGTAACAAAAGTTGAAAAGTAAGGTTTTTCATTGTTATATTTACTTTCCTTATTCTTGTTGTATTTCTCATTGTATTTCTCATGTTAAGATTGTGCGTGGCTTCTTCACATCCTAAAAGGAGGTTTTCATAGTGTATATATGAGTGAGGAGAGTGGACCTTTGGATTAGTCATCTCAAGGAGGTAGATACGAAGTAAAATCTAACGAGATAGCATTGCTTTGAGTTATCAGCTGCAACATCAACAAGGCGAAGCGAAAGAAGCTATTCACCTCCTCTAACTTTCAGAGTGTCCTAACATGTGGTATCAGAGAAATGCCGCTCTTTTTGGACTAGTCACTGAAAGAGCAATGAGCTAGAGGAAGAAGAAGAAATTGAAGCTTGAAGCCATAATTTCAATGAGTTAAGAAATTATCATTCAAGAAGCTCAAGTTCAAAAATGGAGTATCAAGATGGATTCGGATATGATATCCGAGCACTCTCCACCATTCACAATTGGAAGCTTTGATTTTTGGAAATCAAAGGTAAAAAATTTCTTCATGATGAAAATAAAGCAATGATTTACTCTAATGGAGGGATTTCAAACTCTAATTGATGAAAACAAAAAGCTCCTTAACTTATTTTTTAGTTATAAAGTAGTAATTATTTAAAATATTAGACTATTAAATTAGTCAGGCTTGAACAAGCTCAATGAGCCTTCTAGCCAGTATTAAATGAGCTCGAGATCGGCTCGAATATTAAACGAGTCAGCTCGAGCTCGGTAAACTCCGAGCTCGAGTCAAGCTTTGATTGAGCGACTTGACTCATTTGCATCCCTATTTTCACTGTTGAAACTAAAAAAAAATCATATATCTCTATAATAATATAATATTATTCACTTTAGACCTAAACCCTCATAATTTTATATTTAGACTTTACCTAAAAAATTTCTTATAAATAGAGATATCTTCATCCTTTTAAATCTATAACCTTTAACATATTTTTCTAATATAAGATTTTAATTATATTCTTAATATAGTAACTGTTGGATCTATAATTATTTAGCAACTACACATTTATAAATTTATAATAATGTTAAAAGTAAGAATAATTTTGAAAAATAAAATATACGATGATGACTGAGTGGGGTTGCTTTTTAAATAATAAATAAAAAAGTTTGACAATTTAATAAAAACAGAGCGCTCTTTTAAATTTTTGCCCTAGAATATATGCATTTTAGGAAATTCCAAATTAGGATGCCTAATTTAGTGGGATTTAGTAAAACTTACGCAAATGATTTTAAAAATGGCTGTAGTTTTAATAATATATGATTTATTTATTTATTTATTTATTATGAGGCAACCAATTCAACTTCGGAAAGCGCGTCTGCCGTTGGTCCCTTTGCGTGAGTCAAAGTAGGGCGAGATTCTCTCGTCTATAATTTATAGATGGATTTATTTAGATGGATCTTATTATTTAAATAAATAAGATTCATTATAATTTATAAATCATGATACATCATCCTTTTATCCATAATTTTTAAATAAGAGGATCCCATCTAGAGTCAAACATGAGAACGATGCTGGTTTTCAACCATTGTGTCCATTTTACGAGAGTAGATTTTCTAAATCATTTTTTTACGGTCTAAGAAATGGTTTCTTTGCATACATTAATGGGATAGATGACCCCTATTTATAAAATAAGTGAAGGTCATTCATCCCCGCCAATACATGCAAAGGGATCATCTCCTGAACCGTAAAAAGCGGCCAAAGGATCCGGTTCCCCATTTTACAACTATGTTCTCAAATATTATATTTCAAATTCGGTCAGGTGTTTTATTCTAGTTGAATCCTTTTGTCTGCTTTCTGCGGACTAGAGGATTATCCTTTATATGTATTAGTAGGGATTAGAGCATCCACATCCACATCAATTACCCTATTCAAAGATTTTACTTTAAATTTTAGATAGGTTAATTAAAAATCCTCTACATTAGTTATCCTATCTGTTCCTTAAATTTAGATTTGATAAATAGTGATTCTTTAAATTTAGAGAATGAAACCTCTACCATAAAAATAAAATAATATTTCTTTTTAATCTCTCTCCTTCCACTCAATCTCTCTCTTTCCACTCATTCAATAAATATAATAATAAAAAATAGAAGAAAGAGAAGAAAATAATAAAAAATTAAGGATGATGAAAATTTTAAGGTATTTGATATAGTGTGTAGTGAAAAATGATTATCTAAATTTAATAAAATGAGTCATTTACCCTAAATTTTAGATATAGTAATAAAAAAAAATTGATATGGATGCTCTTAATAGTCTCTATCTATAAAATATATGGAGATTATTAATTTTTACTAATACATATAAATAGATCATTGCCTTATTCATAAAATATAGATTAGTGGATCCAGTCTCGTTTGATTCGATGTGTCATTTTGAAAACTAGGCTATTTTTTTTTTTAAAAAAAAAAAAAAGCAATCCATGCACGAAGCGCTCTCGTCATGCAGGGTTTCGAGAAAGGATCCATTGTACATAATCTTATCCTATTTTTTAGGAGAGGTTATTTTTATGATTCGAACCCGTGACCTTTTGATCATATGATAACAATTTTACCGTTACGTTAAGGCTTCCCTTCTAAAACTAGGCTATTTTAAAATATGATATTTCAAATCTTTAAAAATTTCATTATGTCTTAGGTATTGATAATTGAAAAAAAATGATTAATTAGGATAGGTAACGTCGAGCTTGAGTGATCGATTTGGTCCCATGGAAGTTTTCCACTAACTATCAAGGTAAATTGGAAAGCGCTCGCAGCAGATAGCCTAGGAGCCCAGTGTCCTTTAGTTACGTGCCTCATTTAGAGAAAAAATTCTTGTAAATTATCATAGTTGGAAGTCGAATCGTAAATACCCGGGTGATAATTTGAATGTCCTATCATTATGGCAAAAAGGCGAATGCACTCGCCCTCAACGCCTCTGCCAACCCGTCCCAAGACCAACACGGAGGAGGTAAATCACGGGCGACTACTAGCCTTTGGAATAGTGACTAGCACATAAGGGAGGTATTTATCTCAGTTTTATCGAGATTCGAACCTTAAATCTTATTATGATAACACCTTATGCGTTAATCACTAAATCCATTTGAGAGGACTTGAATGTCCTATCATTATATCATAGTTCAGAGACTATAATTGAAAGTCATCGAGATCTATATTCAGAGTGACTATTTTTTTACTCTTTGATGATCGAGATGGAACTCGTTTCTGGAGAATTAAAGTGGAAAGCAATTAAAATTTTAAAACTAGGTACGAGAGTAGAAAAGATTATGTGAAAGTGTTAAAATGAACGGTTTATTTATGTGAATATTAAATCATAATTATTGATAAAAAATAATTAAATATTTTTAAATATTTTTTTTTTTTAAAAAACTCTCTCAATTGTTGAAATCATGATTACCTGACGGTTCCAATACCCAATGATAAATCCAAAAATAAATAAATAAATAAATAACGGCCGTACAAATCATTCATTGCTTTATGGTTAATTTGAAGTCAAAATCATAACCGGCTCAGTCTCAAAAGGATCGATTTTGATTTCGGCCTGTATGAATCCATTGACTCGGTTACGGATCCGAACTAAGTCTGGCTGACAGAGTCTGCATTGGCAAAAACGAAAGTGACAGAATATTTGCATTTTAGGAAATTTCAAATTAGGATGTCTAATTTAGTGGGAAAGCCTAAAACTTAGGCAATGATTTATTTATTAAAAATTGGCTGTAGTTTTAAAAATATATGATTTATTTAGTAGGAGGCAGCTAAGTCAACTTCCGAAAACGCGTCTGCCGTTTGCTCCGGTCAGACATGAGGACGAAGCCGATTTCCAACCAATGAAATGACCGTTGTACCCTTTTTCAGTTGCAAGTCCTCTTAATTTTGCTTCCTACACCTTCCGTGTGTGAAAGTGAAACTCATAATTTTGGGGGGTTTATTTTCAGTTTCCCATCATCAATTATCCTTTGCTTTTTTATTCACAATGTACTCACAAGTATCCTTGAAATTTGAGAAATAGCACTTATATCCGTCTTAATTTCAACTTTTTCCTAGATAGACATTTAAATTTAAACTTATATAATTATTTTCTTTTTTCCTTTTCTCTTGACGTATTCAAAATTTCAGCCAAGGGATCCTCATTTTTTCCATTAGAAAATCCAACATAGATACCGTTCGATAAGCCTTTTTAGCTATGGATTAAATTTCAAGATTTTTTTTTTCAAATTTTCATCCTAAATCTTAAACCCTAAATTTTAAACTCTAAACTTCATCTTCAAATCCGCTATGATAATTACAATAATGATGGAGTCTTATTTGTTCCATTTTATTAAATTTTAAATTATTAATGTTATTATATGTTTATTGTGTAGTTAATATTAATATTTATATGTAGTGTTGAAAATTGAAAATCTTTTTACCAAGTTAATGGGCAATGAATATTTAAATCATAGATATAGATAGAGATTTAATCATCGCATAGTCAAATATGTGTATTCTCCAATTAAATAGAATCGGAGATGGAGACGAGGATATAATTCGAGAGTAAACATTGAAATGATAAATTTACTTGTCTCACTTTATTACTATCCTTATATTCAATCCATTTTGAAAGTTGAATAGGTATAGATTGTGAAATAGATCCTCTAATTTGTTGAATTCTTTTGAAAGGTCAATTTATTTATTTTTGACAAACCCTAAATCCTTTACCTCATTTTTGTGTTGACTAGATCTAGTCTGCTAAACTCATTTGATTTGCTTTTTCGACTAAGTCAATTTGACTTACCTATTCAATTTAGTTTGCTTGATCATTTCATTTGTTTTATTCCAATTCAATTAACCACTTTAACCTAGTCCACCTTAACATGCTAGATCCACTTGACACACTTTTAGGTCAGCCAATCGTAGAAAGAATTTTTTTTTTTTCATTCAATTATATTCCATTTTATTGCATTTATAAATTTTTATTTTCAAAATTTGATACCTTATACTTCACTTATCATTCCTAGATTAAAATATAACTAAATATTGAGATTTTTCGTAGATAATTAAAAAGTCAATTGACATTAAACCATCTTAAAAGATTTATAAAAATGATATCAAAATTATCATCAAAATTCTAATTAAGTTTTTGATTTGGATAGGATGGATTTAATAGAAGTTTAATTTGCAAAATCTGACACGAAATAAACTACAGGCGTCTAATTCAAATTATTTCGCTTGGTAAATATAATTTGTACGGGGTTGGTAATGCAAAGTTAAGGAGGGGCATAAGAGTGAACAACAGAGCTCATTTTTTTTTTTTATCTTTATTTCGGCGTCGTTTCCTCCACTTCGTCTTGTGGCAATTCGCTATCGAGCAGGCGGATTGGATGGGCATTTGATTTCTTGACGGGTTCCTGCTTCCGCTTTCCATCATCTCGATCTTTGCCCTCTTCCTAGTTCTTTATTATCCAATCCATCCGTCTTCTTCGAGTTACCTTTTCCGTTGAAAATTGCGAGATCTTTTTGGCTGTTCTTGTCCAGTTTCACTATCGTTCCTAATCAAAGATTCAAGTTTTCCAGCATTTTTTACCTCTATTGATCATTTGTTCCTGTTATTGGTTAGCAAGTTCTGATTGTTACCTGTGTTTCTGGATTTGGAAGCTTTTTCTCCCTCTGTGGTTGCGGCTCGATGCTGGGATTGTGGTGTTGTAGCGGTGAGGTTTGAGCTGTTAGTAGATCTTGGATGCTCGTTGAGGGTCCCCCAAATCGGATGCTGAAGAGCGAGATAGGAGGGATTTGAGCGGCGGATCTCATGGGCAACACATGCGTCGGGCCGAGCCTGACGAAAAATGGCTTCTTCCAATCAGTTTCAGCTACCATTTGGCGCCCCCGATCCGAGAACGAGCCTCTCCCCCCGGCCGCCGGCATCGATTCCCCGAAATCTTCTTCGGTAGTCGCCACAGATGCTCCCGAACCCATCAAGATCGGCGGAGCCGATTCGAAGCCCTCAGAAGTCCCCGAAGTCCTCGGGAACGCGGCGCCGGCGGATTCTTCGAAGAAGCCGATCCAGTTAAAGAGGATTGAGAGCTCCGCCGGCCTTCAGGCCGGATCAGTGTTGAAGCGCAAGACCGATAACTTGAAGGAGATTTATAGCTTAGGAAGGAAGCTTGGCCAGGGGCAATTTGGTACCACATTTTTGTGTGCGGAGAAGGCAACTGGAAAGGAGTACGCTTGCAAGTCGATCTTGAAGCGAAAACTGGTCACCAAGGACGATGTCGAGGATGTGCGGAGAGAGATCCAAATAATGCACCACTTGTCCGGCCACCCCAGTGTCATCTCCATCAAAGGGGCTTACGAAGACGCAGTGGCGGTCCATTTGGTCATGGAGCTGTGTGCAGGTGGGGAGCTCTTCGATAGGATCATCCAGAAGGGCCACTACACAGAGAGGAAGGCCGCAGAGCTCGCGAGGGTGATCGTTGGAGTAGTAGAAGCTTGCCATTCCATGGGCGTCATGCACCGGGATCTTAAGCCAGAAAATTTTCTTTTTGTAAACCAGATGGAGGATGCTCCTCTTAAGACCATTGACTTTGGATTGTCAATATTCTTTCGACCTGGTAATATTTCTTTCCTTCTACAAATGAACTCCTTGAAGTACTCCTGCTTGTTGGTTTTGCAAATAAGCATTTTTAGATAAATTCAGATTCACCCTTGATCGAGCATGTGTTAAAAGTTGAACTCAGATCGACATTGAACAAAATGGAGGAGAATGAATGAATCTGTTTGTTGATATGTTAGACTATTTAAAACAATTTTTTTTTTTATTTTCATTTGCAAGGTGGATGTTCATAGTCCATCAGCAAGCTGCCATATTTCATGATCATTTTAGAAACATCATAGTAGTGAATAAGGTTTCAGGGGATCTCAAGTTAGTATCAATCCTACGTCTTGGTGAGAATAAAGAGCTATCCAAATCAGTTGTTCACTCATTTCTTGTATACATTCTTGTTTTTATTCCACAAAATTTTTTGAATTGTTTCTCTGATTGTTAGAAAACTTGTTGGCTTGTCACACTATAACATGGTGAATCAGAAAATAATTAGCATGAGTGATGTTTGTCCTGACAAATGTGTCATCATTAGAAGATGGTGCACAAACAACATTGGTAATGATATTTTTTACTTCAAAGTCAGATAGTGAGCGTCAAGGATGGCTCACAATGGAAGTTTAGTAGTTAAAGCTAACTATAGGTCCAATTCACATTATTGCATCAAAGATAATTCTGCAAATTTCCTTCTTAGATGTTCATCTTTATTTCTGCTCCATAAGAGTCAATTGGTCTTGTTCCATGTGAGTCAACTTGACATTTAGTATTTAAAATATTGATCAAGAATTTCAAGACAAGATCACTCGATCATTCTCCATATACACATGTATACCTCGAGAAAAATAACTCTGTTTGATATATAGAAATGTCAGTTATAGATTCTCAGTAGGTTTATTAGCTTCTATAAGACAATGTGTGGGAAGAATTTCACCTTATTTAGCTGATTTCTGACTGGAATATATTCATTTTCAGGAGAAAAATTCAATGATGTGGTTGGAAGCCCTTACTATGTTGCACCAGAAGTCCTGAAGAAGTTCTATGGTCCAGAAGCGGATGTTTGGAGTGCTGGAATAATCATCTACATTCTTCTTAGTGGCGTGCCTCCATTTTGGGCTGGTGAGAATTTGTCCTGACTAATTTTCAGTTCTATTGTCGAGCCACTTCAAAGCTATTTGTTGACACTCTTACTATTAGTATATATATTCCTACTCTTTCAACCCTATGATTCAATTCCCAGAATCCGAGCAAGGCATATTTGAGGAGGTTTTGCATGGAACACTTGATTTTGAGTCTGATCCATGGCCTAGCATCTCAGAAAGTGCAAAGGATCTCGTAAGGAGGATGCTTGTTAGAGACCCCAAGAAGCGGTTGACCGCCCATGAAGTTCTATGTGAGTTTTGTACATAGCTGCAAACTACCATTTTTGTTTCCCAGAAGTAGATATGATAAGTCAGCCTGCTTTTTCACTTCAGTTAAAATGGCACTTACATAATACAATTACTTTCCAGGCCATCCTTGGGTCCAGGTAGATGGTGTGGCTCCAGATAAGCCTCTGGATTCTGCAGTCCTCACTCGCTTGAAACAATTTTCAGCAATGAATAAACTCAAGAAGATGGCCCTCAGGGTAAGTCTCTGCTGCTCCAAACATTGTAATTTTGAAGCTTGCAAATAAATGTTTCACCCATGTGATGGGCTTTATTATTTGTGTGGGTTCTAAAAGTTAAGATAGAGACAAGGTCCTCCCGTTAATTATCTTTAAATAAATTTATAGTGCCCCCAGGGCATAGTACAGACGGTGGGCGCATGGTATCTCTGGCGTAATGGTCAGGGGTCGATTCTCAGGAACTGACGACCTGGAGTTTACCCCGTCATGCGCCTATGGCCTGTGTACCTGCATGAACCTCCCTCCATATCCGTGGGGCCGGCACTAGGGGGACCGCTAAGGTAGCGGATCTACCTTTTTTTTAAATAAATTTATAGAATCTTCTATTAAAGAGCCAAAGAAATAATCATCAATTATGCAACACATTTTATTATTATGGCATTCGTTACATGGAAAGTAAAACTTGGAATGTCTAGAATAGTTTGAGAAATTTGGTAGAGATTAGTGGGGGAGCCTGTCCGAGGCTTAGCGATAGGCTTGAAGACTCAAGCATATTTCTGGTTCTGAACTTGAGTAGTGGTGCAAGACATGCTGACAAGCTTGCAACTTGGAATTGGGTGTTCAATTTGGGTGGAATTTGAATTTATCCTATATGATGTGGTTTCTGATCAAGCGACTTGAAGGTGCTCGGTAGGTTTTGATTTAATCAAATGACTCAAAAAGGATCCAACACTCAACTGAGTTACTCCAAAGGACTGAGTACAATTGAATTTTAATCAGATTACTCAAGGGAATTCAATTTGGTGTGGTTTTTCTTACAAAACAACTGAAAAGGACTCGGTAGAATTTAAATTTAGTTAGATGACTTAAAGGATCTGACTATCAACCGAGTGACTCTAAAGACTTGGTGGCATTTAAATTTGCATTAGATGACTCAAAGGGATTTAATGTAATGTGGTTTTTGACCAAGTGTCTCAAAGAAACTGTAAAATTTGAATGTAGTTAGACTACTCATAGAGATCCAACTTTCAACTGAGTAACTCAAATTAGAATTTGAATTTGCCACAAATGACTCGAGATCTCATATTGTGGCAAAAGGCGAAACGCTCGCCCCCAGCGCCCCCGCCGTACCCGACCCAAGATCTCATATGATTGGATTTTGAATTGCCATGAAGTTGGCTTGAACTTGAAAATTTAGTGTTCTAGTGCCATAGGAAACACTGAATTTGCAAAGCGATGTTTGCTTTGGGTTGATAAGTAGTCAATTTATCTAAGTTGAAGTATTTGAAATATTAAATTTGTTAAATGACAACTTCGTAATCTACATGCATTAATCCATGACTGATTTCTTACATGATACACTGTTCAAGAAAATTGCTTCCATGGAAATGAAGTCACCAAAAAAAAGTGCAACACTTCAGTGGTACAGCTTAATGAAAAATAAAATTTAATGAAAAATATTGAACATGAATGCAGATATGGCCATTAGTTTTTTTTTTTCTCAAAAACATCATGCATACTAAATGCATATTTGCTATTCATTCTTTGCACCGACTGATATGTTTCCTACAATTTCCCTTCTCTTTCTCTTTTCCTATCTAGGTTATTGCTTCAAACCTCTCTGAGGAGGAAATCGCTGGACTCAAAGAGATGTTTAAGATGATAGACACAGATAATAGTGGACAGATAACTTTTGAAGAACTCAAGGTTGGATTAGAAAGAGTGGGTGCCAATCTTACTGAATCCGAAATTGTTGCACTGATGCAATCAGTAAGTTGTATAGTAATAGTTATTGATTTTATTGTGTTAGGTTTTCTATGATTATCGTTCACATTTACTTTGCACTTATCTGTCAAAGTCGAATAAAATCAGCCATTGTTACTTTAGAATATATAACACCAATCTTTTTCCAAGTAAGTCATTGTAGATAGTAACATAAAATTGATTCATAGGCGGGAACTAAGACCCTAGATTCTTGCCTCCAATTTTCTTCTAGATAAGTTTGTCCTTTAAAAATTGTAATGCATTAAGTTTGTTATGCTTCTCCCATTTTATGTTACTACATTGTTATGCAAGTCTATGTTTGCTAAAAAATGTCTACTTTTCTTTAAATCATGCGCAAATTTTATACTAGATGTTGCAATTTCATACATTAATATTAGAATGTAGTTTTAATAGACGATAAATGAGTTGCAATAGATTGTGATAATAGGAAGATGTTCGTAGACATAGAAGAATTGAACCTATTAATGGAGAGTTGATATTCATATAGCCAACCTAAACTAGTTGGAACTGACGCAGTTATTTGAAGATGACAATGATGACATTAATTTCTCTCTGTTGATATGTGAATTTCAGGCAGATGTCGATAACAGCGGCACTATAGATTATGATGAATTCATTGCTGCTACAATGCATCTAAATAAGATAGAGAAAGAGGACCATTTGTTTGCAGCCTTCCAATATTTCGATAAAGACAGCAGTGGCTATATAACTGCGGACGAGCTACAACAAGCCTGCGAAGAGTTTGGTATAGAAGATGTTCGGCTGGAGGAAATGATCAAAGAAGTAGATCAAGATAATGTATGCTATTTCACTGCCATCTTCTTTGCACTTACAAATCTCGCAATGATGTATTCATTATGGTAATCTTGCAGGATGGACGCATCGACTATAATGAATTTGTAGCAATGATGCAAAAGGGCAATGCTGGCTTGGGCAAAAAAGGATTACAAAATACTTTCAGCATTGGCTTTAGGAGGCCGCCCTAAAGCTCATTTCGAATGTTTTGTTTTTTTTTTGTTAAATTTATGGAAGTTTCTTCCTAGATTTGTCATTGTATTTGTTGGGAGAAATGGAAAAAAAAACAAAATAGAGGTTGGGAGAAAGAGTATTGTTCCTATTGCATTCATAGAATCCACACAGAGCTTGCAATTACTTGTAAAGATCCATGGAGCTACTACTGCAATGAGTATCAATAACTGAATTTTGTATTCATACGATTAATTAGTGGATTCTTTTATCTCCCAATCTCTTGTTCTATTTGGTAAAATAAATACATGGTCTCTTAACTTGTTATTTTTTGAATTGATCTTTGTTGGTGCAACATTCCTCAGGTCAAGGTTGACCTGGTTGACCAAGCTTGAGTCTTGGTTTGGATTTCGATTTTTGACAATGCAAGGTTGATTGAAGAAGAGTCAAGTAGGTCAAGGATGACCGGATACTTGACTAGGAAGTCCTAACTGGGATGTTAGGCAGGAGGAAAATCCTGGTGAGTGAAGCCAGGTGAAAGACCTAGTGAGTGAAGCTAGGCAATTGGGAAGTCCTAGTGAGTGAAGCTAGGCAGGAGAAAAATCCTGGTGAGTGAAGCCAGGTGAAAGACCTAGTGAGTGAAGCTAGGCAATTGGGAAGTCCTAGTGAGTGAAGCTAGGCAGGAGAAAAATCCTGGTGAGTGAAGTCAGGTGAAAGACCTAGTGAGTGAAGCTAGGCAATTGGGAAAGTCCGGGTGAGTGAAGCCAGAGAAAGACCTAGTGGGTCAAGCTAGACAGCGGTGAAAGTCCAAGTAGGTCAAAGGGATTGACCGGATACTTGGCACGAGGAAGAAAAGTCCAAGTAGGTCAAAGGGATTGACCGAATACTTGGCAAGAGAAGAAAAGTCCAAGTGAGTCAAAGAGATTGACCGGACACTTGGTGAGAGAGTCCTAGCTGGTCAAGGGTGACCGGATGCTAGGTCTTATGTACCAACAAGTCATGGTTGACTAGATGTTGGTTTAGGGGCTTTGGGCTTGGTTTTGGGCAAAACCAAGATCCGGATTGATCACCGATTGATCCAGCAGGTTTGGATTGATCCGTGGATTGATCCAGAGGTTTGGATCGATCCGTGGATCGATCCGATCTGGATCGATCGGTGGATCGATCCGGAAGATCTGGATCGATCCACCGATCGATCCAGGTGAGTCCAGAACCCCTTTGGATCGATCCGTGGATCGATCCAGAGGTCCCAATCGATCAGTGGATCGATTGGGACGCTGCTGCTTCGCGCGATAAGCGCTGGATCGATCCGTGGATTGATCCAGAAGTTTTTCCAGAGCACAGAGGCGCTCTGGATCGATCCATGGATCGATCCAAAGCCTCCCCGATCGATTGGGAGCATTCCAATCAATCGGGATTCGATCGTTAGCGTCGATTTAAGCCGCAGGCGTTCATTTCCTTCGGTAGAATTTTACAGATTTGTTTCAGATCTTCACCAGCTCCTCCACAACTCTTCTCAAGCTCGAGATCGCCAGTTCTTGAAGGTTCTTGGAGGCTCTTCCAAGTCAAGAGGCGGATCAAAGCAAGAAGAAGAAACTAGGGTTAGGGTTTGTGCACTCATTGTAAGCTTGTAAGCTTGTATTTCTTTACTACCCTTTCTTCTTCTTGTATTGAGTCTTGTAGGGCTTCTCCGCCCTTGGTAGTTACCATAAAGGAGAGTTTTATTAGTGGAGGGTGCGTGCGTTGTGTGGATCCTTGGATTAGTCACCTCCCTTGGAGGTGGATACCAAGTAAAATCCAAGTGTTAGCGTGTTTGTATTTGTTTCTTTGTATTTCCGCTGCGCATCACTTTGAAGAAACAAGCAACGCCGAGCAACGAGCATGCGAAGAGCTATTCCCCCCCCCCCCCCCCCCCTCTAGCTACTTTTCGGTCCTAACAAGTGGTATCAGAGCAAGGTTGCTCTTCACCGGAATCACCGCCGGAAGGGGCAAACATAACAAGCAAAGCTAGAGGGTGAAGAAGTTGGAGCAAATTCATCAAAGTCAAAGAATTCAAGAAGCTCAACTTCAAGATGCAATTCCAAGATGGACTTGGATTTGATACAAGGGTGGCTCCACCATACACATCCACAAGCTTCGATTCTTAGAGATCAAGAATTGAAAATTTCTTGATGATGGAGATAGAGCAATGGTTTGCTCTAATGGAAGGTTTTAAGGCTCCAAGGAATTCAAAGGGCAAAGTTCTCAAAAGGAGCAAATGGAGCCAAGAACAAATCCAAAGATATGAGGCCAATGACAAAGTGACCAAGCTTTTGGTCAATCTATTGCCGAGCAACATCTTGGAGAAAATTGGAGAAGTTGAAGATGCCAAAGAGCTATGGAGCAAATTGGAAAAGGCTCATGAGATCCCCTCCACTGTACCTAACCAAGAAGAATCCAAAGAGGGTGACTCATTGGAGCAAGATCAAGAGGAGGACTCCGAAGTTGAGAGATGCTCAACTTCCGAAGAAGAGGAAATCCAAGAAGCTTCATTCTCAAGGGAGTGTAATCAAAAGAGCAAGGAAGGAGCATATTCCTTGTTTCATGTACAAGAGGATGAAGAAACTTCCACCTCCACAAGTCAAGATAAATCAATTGGAGGGAAATCGATTTCGGATCAAGAGGAAGCCTCTACATTCATATCAAATGGAGGAGCAAGTGCCACCCCTACACAAGAAGGTATAAATAGTTCAATTAATAATAAGAATCATATTATATGTTTTGAATGTAGGGAACATGGGCACTACAAAAGCAAGTGCCCTAAATTGGCCAAGAAGAAGGGCCAAGTGACACCTAAGGGCAAGGAGAAGCCAAAGGAGACCATCCCCGGAACAAAGAAGAGCAAGGAGCACATTGTGTGCTTCTCTTGCAATCAAAAGGGGCATTACCGGAGTCAATGCCCTAAGGGGAAGAAGATGGTCAAAGCTCAAGGCGGAAGCTCAAGTCAAGGGGGAGCCTCTAAGGTAAAAAGGAAGGTAACTTTTATTGAGCCTATCCCTTTACATTATGGTAAAAAGCATGCTAGTTCTAACTTATATCATTTTAATGCTATTTACCATAAGAATAGAGAGCATGGTAAAATTAAGGAAAATAATGTAGCTTACCATGCTAAAACTACCACACCTAGGATTAGGAAGGTAGATAAAAATCTAGGCAATCACACTAAGGACCTTAGCTACAAGCCTAGAAATAAAAATGCTCATAAATTTAATGGAAAACCAAAAACTAAGGACTTAGTGATAGAAAATCAAGTTTTGAGGTCAAGGCTTGATAAAATGGAAAAGACCCTAAAAATGATGGAAAATATCCTAAAAGGGCAAAATGAGCATAGCTTAGGTCTAGGAGCACAAAGGTCATCTAATGGCCATAGGGGTTTGGGATACAAACCAAAGGCTAAGAAGGATGTAATCTCTTACCATAGGGTTTCATACAGTTATGGAACCAACTCTAGGTCTAGTGGTCAAGCCAAAAATACAAGGGAAGTTATTCCTAAGAGTATTTTTGCAACAAATGTGACTAAGACTTCTAAGAGGTCTAAGAAAGTCACAAAGAAGGTTACAAGGGAAGCAATCCCTAGAGTTGATCTAGAAAAAGTGACCAAGACTTCTAAGAAACCAAACAAGGTCACTAGGAAGGTATCTAGGGAAGTTATCCCTAGTGAATACCTAGAGCATCCAAGGAGCACAAATAAGTTTTGGGTTCCTAGGAGCATTTTCGCTATCCCATAGATGGGTTAGAGAGTGTCAACTCTGAGAAGAAGGGTAGTTAACCCAACTTTGAAGAAATTGACACTCAAGGAGCATTTTCAAGGTTTTTGTTAACCTTTGAAAATGAAATGGATTTATTGTTACTCTTGGAAAGAGTAAAATGTGCTATAAAGGAAGAAATTTGAGATGACTTTAAATGGCACAAGAAATCAAGTGTTAAGAAATATCAAATTGGGACTTTGGTATTGTCTTAGGAATTTAAGGCAAATCTAAGCCTTAATTTAAAGTGATTACTCTTATGGGAAAATGAAATATGCCAACATTTGAGGAATGTTTTAAATTTTTAATTGGCAAAATTAATTCAAGAGATTAAAGAAATGTCAAGTTGGGTTTTGGCATTTTCCTAAGGAAATTGGGCAATCTAGGGTTATGCTTTAGGATTAGCTAAGGGTTAAGGATATTTAGATAGGTAATCTAGGTATATTTTATTTATGCTAAATCTTGCCATGATTATTTGCCCATCATATGTCATGACATCATGTCTATTTTTGCATTCATGTTTTATTATGAAAAATCCAAAAATACCATGTCATGACATTCATACATCATGTAGTTATAGGATATTTTCTTTTGAAAATTATTTCCTTTTGATGTATGCCATAACATAGTCATGCATTAAGTTTAATTCCTTGAAATTAAGGACAAATGGCAGCTATCATCAAGTGGCATACCAAATGACATCGTAGGTGGATGGTCAATATCCACAAGATGACTAGATAAATATGTATGAACCCTAGGTTAGATCAAAACCAAAATTAACATCTCACAAAGACCTATAAGATGACTTGTATGTGTTTATGCACAATAGATACAAGTGAGATGTTAGGAAGACGAACAAAACTCAACATGCTGAGTTAGTGCATTTCCTTGAGTTTTAAGTTCATCAAAACACATAGTTATGTGTTTTCCCATCATTGGGAAAGCTAATGTACAAGTCATGTGCATTAAGCCCAAGGAACATGGTGGGATATTGGTTTTGAAAATGTTTTCAAAATAATTTTGGAAAACCTTGGTGAAGGCTATCTTTTGATAGTAATCACCATTGAATAGTTAGACACAAACTTGAAGAAAACACTAAAGTTTTTGCATGTTCTCAAGTTTGTGTCAATCTTTGAAAATATGATGTATTTTCATAGAAAACTATTTTTCCATGATAAATTATACCCTAAATAATGTCTACACAAATTTTTACGATTTTTGGAATTTTGTAGAATTTTCTAGGGGTTTCTGAAATTGGCTGAAATTGAATTTCAGCAATTTCAGGCCTCCAATCGATCAGTGGATCGATTGGAGTGCCTCAATCGATCAGCCGATCGATTGAGAAGGCATTTCTCGCGAGCAGAAGCTCGCTGGATCGATCAGCCGATCGATCCAAGAAGATTGAATCAATCAGTGGATCGATTCAGCAGGGTTCAATCGATTAGAACCCAACTCCAATCGATTGAAGATGCTGATTTTGGCTGGGAAAGCTTATTTTCAGCATTTTGAACCTATTTTAGTCTAGGTAACCATTTCAAACCCCTGAAAAAACATTTGTATACATAAAAAGGGTGTTTTCGTGTGGAAAACAAGGATGGATTGGTTAAGGAAGGCTAAGTTGAAGTTTAGGTTGAGGTTTGTTTTAAATTTTGAATATTTGAACCTCAAAACTTCTAAAATTGGGTTTTCTAAAGTTTTGGGGATTCCAAGTCATTGTTGGTGCAATGACAGAAGTTACCACCATGTCTTTATGGGGAGGGACTCTTTAAAGACATAAAAATTATTTTTCATGAACCTTGGAAGGTGGTTAACCTTCCGTTAAGAACATGCTCAAGGTTGAGCGTTTGAACTTTAATGGGGAGTGGATATCCTCATTGTTCAAGTGGTTTCAAGTGGATAATGCTCAAGGATGGGCATTTGCCTACATTGGGGGAGAATGTAGGGTTAAGGTTAATGAAGGGTATGAGACCTTCATTATCGTGCTGATCACAACGAGTGAAGTTGTGAACGACGATGAGCAATTCTTCAGGGGGAGAGTTTTCAACAAGTGAATCTGTTGATGTGTGCCCAAAAATGGGGCATGGTTTGATGTGTGCCAATAGGGGGAGAATGAAAGGGAGTAAGTTAGACTTTTATCACCTAGAGGGAGTTTGCCCTCTTAGGGGGAGAATGAAAGGCTTAACTTATGTATTCATTACCTAGTGGCATGAAGAAGGTTTAGGCTATGGGATTAGCCTAACTTACATGTGGTATTGTAAGTGATAGTGTTGGTATTGTCAAACATCAAAAAGGGGGAGATTGTTGGTGCAACATTCCTCAGGTTAAGGTTGACCTGGTTGACCAAGCTTGAGTCTTGGTTTGGATTTCGATGTTTGACAATGCAAGGTTGATTGAAGAAGAGTCAAGTAGGTCAAGGATGACCGGATAGTTGACTAGGAAGTCCTAACTGGGATGTTAGGCAGGAGGAAAATCCTGGTGAGTGAAGCCAGGTGAATGACCTAGTGAGTGAAGCTAGGCAATTGGGAAGTCCTAGTGAGTGAAGCTAGGCAGGAGAAAAATCCTGGTGAGTGAAGCCAGGTGAAAGACCTAGTGAGTGAAGCTAGGCAATTGGGAAGTCCTAGTGAGTGAAGCTAGGCAGGAGAAAAATCCTGGTGAGTGAAGCCAGGTGAAAGACCTAGTGAGTGAAGCTAGGCAATTGGGAAAGTTCGGGTGAGTGAAGCCAGGCAAGAGAAATCCAGATGGGTCAAGGTTGACCAGACATCTGGTGAGAGTCCAAGTAGGTCAAAGGGATTGACCGGATACTTGGCACGAGAAAGAAAAGTCCAAGTAGGTCTTAGGGAGTGACCAGATACTTGGCAAGAAGAGAAAAGTTCAAGTGGGTCAAAGGGATTGACCAGACACTTGGTGAGAGAGTCCTAGCTGGTCAAGGGTGACCGGATGCTAGGTCTTATGTACCAACAAGTCATGGTTGACTAGATGTTGGTTTAGGGGGCTTTGGGCTTGGTTTTGGGCAAAAACCAAGATCTGGATTGATCAGCCGATTGATCCAGCAGGTTTGGATTGATCCAGCAGGTTTGGATTGATCCGTAGATTGATCCAGTAGGTTTGGATCGATCCGTGGATCGATCCAGCAGATCTGGATCGATCAGTGGATCGATCCAGAAGATCTGGATCGATCCACCGATCGATCCAGTGAGTTCCCCCCTTTGGATCGATCCGTGGATCGATTCAGAGGTCCCAATCGATCGCTGGATCGATTGGGAGGCCGTCGCCAAGTGCCGGATCGATCCGTGGATCGATCCGAAGTTTTATCAGCAGCGCTCGGATCGATCCATGGATCGATCCAGCCTCCGACTCGATGGGGAGCATTCGATCGGGATTCGACCGTTAGCGTCGATTTAAGCCGCAGGCGTTCATTTCCTTCGGTAGAATTTTACAGATTCGTTTCAGATCTTCACCAGCTCCTCCACAACTCTTCTCAAGCTCGAGATCGCCAGTTCTTGAAGGTTCTTGGAGGCTCTTCCAAGTCAAGAGGCGGATCAAAGCAAGAAGAAGAAACTAGGGTTAGGGTTTGTGCACTCATTGTAAGCTTGTAAGCTTGTATTTCTTTACTACCCTTTCTTCTTCTTGTATTGAGTCTTGTAGGGCTTCTCCGCCCTTGGTAGTTACCATAAAGGAGAGTTTTATTAGTGGAGGGTGCGTGCGTTGTGTGGATCCTTGGATTAGTCACCTCCCTTGGAGGTGGATACCAAGTAAAATCCAAGTGTTAGCGTGTTTGTATTTGTTTCTTTGTATTTCCGCTGCGCATCACTTTGAAGAAACAAGCAACGCCGAGCAACGAGCACGCGAAGAGCTATTCACCCTCCCCTCTAGCTACTTTTCGGTCCTAACAATCTTAAAGTTTGCATTCATGCCTCATTCAAGCTATGCTCATTAGGAGATAGACGGACTTCTCTCTAATTCATATTGATGCGGCGATAAGGAGGGGTCCACCTGACAAGGGTTAGTTGTCACGATGGAGGACAAAGTCAAGGTGGTCAACGCTCAGGTGTCATATAGCCAAACGGATGATAAGCGTATTGGTCAGTCGGGTGATCAGTGCCCCGACCGGGGGAGAAGGTTCCGGTCCGACTCCACCTTTTGACTCGAGGAGGTGTGTCAGACAACTGACGCTCAATGAGGTGTTGGACGCCAAAGGAAGGAGGAGACGATATGCAGAATTCGGGCCGAGCAGCTACCCCACTCGGCCCGATAACAGGGCTCGGCACAGGCGCAATAGAGTTCTGGCCGAGCGGATGCGGCACAAGCGTAGCAAAGCTTCGGCCGAGTGGACGGGACACAGGAGCAGCGAAGTTCTGACCGAGTGACTAACCCGCTCAGTCTAGCAACGAACCCATGGTGTTATCTCTCGACATCTTTTTAGGAGTTAGTACTGCTGACACCAGGCGTGGTCGACAAGGAGATCGTACAACGGAAGCTTCTCCTGTCACATCAGAGATATGCTCGGCTTGTTAAGATATTGGTTGACAAGTCTTTTCAGGGGAAACTTCGAGAAGTGTGCTCATCTGGGGAAACGTCCACACGCACAACAAGAACTCTATATAAAGGGGGGGCCAAGCATCGGCGGAGGTACGCGATATACATTATTTACACTACAGTGTTCATTCTTGTTGCTCCGCCTTCTACATCATTGCTGGTGACTGACTTGAGCGTTGGAGGGCCAATGTCGACGACCCTTTTCCTGGCTCGGCACTAACTGTTGGTGCGGTTAGCACTAACGATTTAACCCAGGTTTTGATGAATGACAAATAGGTTAAGTTAGGTTTATTGTTGATCTAACACTCTGATCGAGTGTGCAGGATAAGTCCAGACAGGTCGACGGGCTGACCGGATGTCTGGCACGAAGCCCAGCTAGGTCGACGGGCTGACCAGATAGCTGGCAGGAAGTCCAAGCGGGTCGACGGGCTGACCGGACGCTTAGGCACGAAGCCCAGCTAGGTCGACGGGCTGACCGGATAGCTGGCACGAAGTCCAGACGGGTCGACGGGCTGACCGGACGTCTGGCAGGTAAGTGAGGTAAGTCACTGGAGGGGAGTGACTGCGAGGACGCGTTCCCAGGAAGGGAACATTAGGCGTCGATCCGGCTTAGATCCATTTCGGATATCTAAGTCGAGATCGTGACTAGATTTCGGTCTCGGAAAGACGGAATCTAAGTCATACTCTTTTCTTGTTAAATCATATTACTTTAGTTGTGCTAACAATCTGTTTTGCAGAATATATATTTGCCTCGGACTAACTCTGTTTTGCAGGAAAGGAAGTTTCTGGAAATAGGAGGTCCGGGCGCCCGGAGGTGAATTTTATCCAGGCCGAGTCGTCGCCACGTGGAGTTCGCTGATTAGACCTGCCACGTCGCACCAGGGCGCCCGGAAGGGATCCAGGCGCCCGGAGCAGCATATAAAAGAAGCCCCAGGGGTGGAGCTTCAAACACAACTGAGAACTCTTCGACTGCTTGCTCTGCTGCTCTACGCTCCTGCGACGCTAACAAAGCCCCGACAAAGTGCTCCTTCTTCTTTGGTTAATTTTCTTGTCGGTATCACTTTATTTCCATTAGCATTTCTGTACCTTAATTTGTAATAGTATTTCGAATTGCTAGTGAATTGCCCAACGAAAGTACTCAAGGAGTACGGGCCTTCGAGTAGGAGTCGTCACAGGCTCCGAGTTAAGTAAAAAACACCTTATTCAGTTTGCCTAAGTTTTTTATTATTCCGCTGCGTTTAACTCTTATTAACGCGATTGTTTCGAATCGATATTCACCCCCCCCCCTCTATCGACGTTTCACGATCCAACACTAACGTCATCTATTTTGCAGGGCGGAGCGGAATCTACGGACAGTCAGCGGAATCTCCACATCCCCAGCTTTCCATCTCACCGACTTTCAGACAGGATCAATGACCTTACTCGATAGAGCAGCAGGGAGGTAGCTGCCTTCCTTGAGTTGGTCGAACGCCCCTTCGATTACCAGGTCAAACAAACGAAATGCCCGGTCGACGACCTTATCATTAAAAACATCCGAACGGATGTAGGCTTGCTTCATGAGTTCGAACCTACTCGACTTGGCTCCTTGATATTTCTCTAGGGCCGCTCGGGAGGCCTGAAGTTCTTCCTTCAACCGAGCCAACTCTTCATCCTTGGCGTCAAGCTGGGTCTTCGTTGAAGTCTGCTCGACCAACCGTCCATCCCTCTTGGCCTTCAGTGTGGACTCAGTATCCTTCAAGTTTTGAGCCAACATCCGAAACTCTTTATTCTTGATCTCTAGATCTTCAATAGCCCGGAGTTTCCTGGTGTTGGGCGAATGAATTTTGAATTCAAAGGTGTTGGCCTGTTTATTAAGCCGAGCTATTTGGGTGGCCTGCTCGGCGTTCTTTCCTTTCTCTGCCTCTAGCAGCTCGGTGTTCTTAGCCAGATAAACTCTTAGCCGAGTCATCTCAATATTCATCTGCTCCAGCCGCTCCTGAGAAACAGATGATTGGTTGGTCGACGCCTTCAACTACTTAACCTCCTGCTCTAAAAAGGCAAGTCTTTGGCACATAGCCAGGCTCTCTACCCAATATAACAAGTAACCAGGAAAATATAAGCATCGATCGGAGATAAATTAGGAAAATACAACACTTACCTCAGTAGACATCTGGGTGTGGTTGTCCGTGAGTGCCCCTGGAGGCATGACCGTTGCACGGGCTCGGGCGTCAACCCATATCTATGCGAGCGACCCCTGAATGATTATTTGGTGCTCGGCGGCTCGGGATTCAGCGCCATTCGACTCACGCCATTTCTCGGTTGGGAGATGTAGAACCGCTATAATGTGGCGCTGACTGCTCGGGGTTGATTGGGCTGAGGTTGCTCTGTCGGACAGCTGAGACGATAGCGTCGGACGGATGTTAGACTTTTTAATCTTCGAGGGTGGCGACATAAAAGCAACGAGCGGCGCGCAAACAGTTCCCTATGGCAAACCGGAGAGGGAGGGTATTCGATCAGACGACGTAAGGGGAACAATCATTGGGGTTGGAGCGGGGTTCGAGGTTTCAACCTGCTCGACGGAAGGGTGCGGGCTAGTTCTGGAGGGGTCCACACCACCGAGGAAGTGGATCGCGATGAAGTCTCCGCTCGACGCCTCTTGCGCCTTATTAGTGGTTCCCTAGATGAGGTCAAATCTGACGCCCTCTTAGCCCGAATCATCGGTAACCGTTCGAGAGGAGGGTACGGTCCACCAACCGCTCCACCGCTGAGCGTCTGGCTAGCTATCCCTTCGCTCACTAAGGTGGGATCCCCTTCGCTCTCGCCCTGCAGATCTTCTTGTTAGCCGATCGGCTGCAAATCATGGGTCTCCAATTGGGCCACGACCGCTACATTGATCTCAGCGTTCGTAAGCTTGGCCTTTCCGGCCAGACGCACACGCAACATGATGTCAGCTGCAAAAGAAGAAGAGAAATCAACTTGAAAGAGATGACTTGAGGGAATAATAATCTCTTCTATTGAGATTGTATTTATAATAATTTACTGTATAATTACAGCTCAATAATTTACAGCATAATCATTGATTTAGACAAACAATTAAGAATAATTAAAACTTGCTAAGAATAACCAAAACTTGCTAAGAATAATCAAGACAGCCGGTTGGAATAATTTACACCTCAAAGCTTTCCTAAATAATCTATATTCTCGACACCCCCCCCCCCTCAAGCTTGTTTAAAGATATCTTCCATACCCAGGTTGCTTACTAAACATTCAAACTGCCTCTTGTGTAGCCCCTTTGTAAGTAGATCAACTACCTGTTCAATGGTAGAGATATAGTCCACACTAATCACATGATTGTCTATTTTTTCTTTGATGAAGTGTTTGTCGACTTCCACATGCTTTGTGCGATCATGAAGTACTGGATTGTGTGCAATTGAAATTACTGCTCTATTGTCACAGTGCATCTTTATTGGCGCCGACTCTGATATCTTCAATTCCAATAATAGTCTCTTGATCCACAAAACTTCACATATCCCATGAGCTAAGGCTCTAAACTCAGCCTCTACACTGCTTCGAGCTACCACATTTTGTTTCTTGCTACGCCAAGTGACCAAATTACCACCCAAAAATGAGCAATATCTCGAAGTAGACCTTCTATCAGTTAGACTTCCTGCCCAGTCTGCGTTAGTGTAAGCTTCAACTTCCAGATGTCCCCAGGTTTTAAACAGAAGGCCTTTACCGGGTGTTCTCTTTAGATACCTTAGGATCCGATACACAGCGTCGAAATGTTCAGACCCAGGCAAGTGCATGAATTGGCTAACTACACTTACTGGAAATGCTATATCAGGTTGAGTGTGTGATAGATAAATCGGTCTCCCGACAAGTCTTTGATAGCGCTCCCTTTCCTTTACTGATTCTGTCGCTACTGGTTGTAGCTTGACATAAGGCTCCATAGGCGTCTCAGCTGGCTTACATTCCAACATACCAGTTTCGGTCAGCAAGTCAAGGACATATTTTCGTTGGTTGACAAATATACCTTCCTTGGACCTTGTAAACTCCATGCCAAGAAAGTATTTTAACACTCCCAAGTCCTTGATTTCAAATTCTTTTGCAAGCTTTCCTTTAAGTTCTCCAAGTTCCTTGTAGTCACTCCCTGTTAGGATGATATCATCAACATATACAATAAGCATAGTTGTTTTACCTTCCTTTGAGTGTTTGTAAAACATGGTGTGATCAGCTTGACTTTGAACTTAACCAAGTCGCTTCACAGCTTTGCCAAAGTGTTCAAACCATGCCCTTGGGGATTGCTTTAGACAATACAAGGCCTTCTTCAGTTTCCACACCTTTCCGACTCTAAACTTTCTTTCAAAACCCGGAGGGAGGCTCATAAGTACTTCTTCATCTAGATCTCCATTTAGGAAGGCATTTTTAACATCCAGCTGATATAAGGGCCATTTGAGATTGACCACAAGTGACAAAAGAACTCGAATTGAGTTAATTTTTACGACAGCAGCAAATATTTCCTGGTAATCTATTCCATATGTCTGCGTAAAGCCCTTTGCTACAAGTCTTGCCTTATATCTCTCTACACTCCCATCTGGTTTACTCTTTATAGTGAAGAGCCATCTGCACCCTACTATCTTTTGATCCTTAGGTGCTTCAACAATTTCCTAAGTACCATTTTTCTTTAAGGCATTCATTTCTTCAAATACTGCTAATCTCCAATCCTTGTCCTCCAGTGCTTCTTGAATGTTTCTAGGTACAACAAGTTTTGAAATATTAATAGTAAATGTCTTATGTGTTTCGGATAAATGATCATGGGTTATGTATCTGGCAATGGGATGTTTGGAACAGGTTCGGGTACCTTTTCGAAAAGCAATGGGAAGGTCAAGGTTGTCAAGGTCATTTTCTTGCGGAACAATTGAGGTTGGACTAGTAGACTCAAGAATAATAGGTAAAGTGGAGTTTTCATGTGAGTTAGGGGAAAAAGAGGTACCTGGAGTATTCAGAGTTCCTTCGCCCGAGGCTTCCAATAAGGCTTGTGCTGGAATGGTTAATTCATCTCTACTTCTTCCAAGGACATTTCTCCTAGAATAAACCAAAGGTTCAAGAATATTTCGATTTTTTTTCCATTCGAAGTATTTCCTTTTCTGATAGATCAATTTCATGGTTGACAATTATGAGTTCAGACTCCCCATTATTTTCATTTTGAGATTTTGGAGGTTGGTCAATAACCAAATTTGGAAGAGTTCTAGTTATATCCCAAAAATTTGGTTCCCTTAGATTCTCCCCCTGAATCAAATTTTTGGTAAAATATGGTATGGTTTCCATGAAAGTGGCATCTATTGTTACAAAAAACTATTTTTTTAGAGGATTAAAGAATTTGTAGCCTTTGCGATTTGCAGCATAGCCTATAAAAACACATTTTTCTTCCCTAGGATCTAATTTTAACCGTGATCTCTTATGTATGTGTACATAAGCGGTGCAACCAAATACATTAAGGGGTAAATCAAAATTGATGCGAGATTCAGGGAAGTACTTTTTCAGACATTGCAACGGAGTGATGTATTTTAAAACTCTAGTAGGCATCCTATTAATCAAATAAGTTGTTGTTAGAATTGCATCTCCCCACAAGTACTTTAGAATATTCATGTAAAACATTATGGCCCTAGCAACTTCAAATAAGTGCCTATTTTTTCTTTCAGAGATTCCATTTTGTTCTGGAGTATCAGGACAGGTTGATTGATGTAAGATGCCTTTTTGTCTCAAAAAAATTTCTACAGATTGATTGAAATATTCTGTGCCATTATCTGTTCTCAAAATGCTCATTTTTGTTTGAAATTGGTTTTCAATCAAATTGTAGAATTCTTAAAAAAATTTCTCAATCTCATTTTTGTTTCTCATCAAAAATACCCAACAGAGTCGAGTATGTCATCGGTAAAGCTTACAAACCATTTTTGTCTCGATGATGTAGTTACCTTTGAGGGTCCCCACACATCACTGTGGAATAAGTAAAAAGGTTTTAATTCAAGGTAAGGTCTAGAGACATATGTTTTACGAGGACTTTTTACAAGAATACAACTTTCGCATTGAAAATCTAAGGGGTTCATATTTTTAAACAAATCAGGGAATAAATGTTTTATATATGAAAAACTAGAGTGGCCCAAACGGCAATGCCAAACCATTATTTGATCATAAACAGAAAGAGAACTAATACTACTAAGTCCTTGAACAATTTCCTTACTAGGTAAAATATCCTCAAAGTAGTAAAGACCATTCACCATTTTAGCATTGCCAATCATCTTCCCCGAGCTCCGATCCTGAAAGGTACAATGAGAGTCACAAAAAACTACACGACAGTTAGAGTCTTTGGATAATTTACTGACTGAAAGAAAATTGCATGTAAGTTTAGGTACATAGAGAACAGATTTAAGATCTATATTCTCAAAAATTTGGACTGAACCTTTTCCGACAATAGGTGAAAAACTTCCATCTGCAATCTTAACCTTTTTATTTTCAGGATAGGGTGAGTATAATTTTAACAATTTCAAGGAATTGGTCATATGATCAGATCTCCAGAATCAATTATCCATGGAGCAGAAATTCTGAAACCACACGAAAAGGCAATTATTTCGTTACCTGTATGTGTCACAGAAACATTAGGAGTACTGGATGATGGGTTTGAAGTTAACAGTGCTAGAAGTTGCTCCAGATGCTCTTTTGTGATGGTGCTAGCAGTAGTCATTACCTCATTTGCAGTGGGAAAGATACGTCCATTTTTCTCCCCTGATTTGCCTTTAAAGTTGGCGGGTTTGCCATGAATTTTCCAGCAGGTTTCTCGGGTGTGACGTCGCTTGTTGCAAAAGTCGCACCACAGAACTGACTTTTCTTCTGGTTTACGTAGATTGGCAGTGCCTCTGCGTATGTTTGAGCCTGTAGAGGTAAGGGCAGAACCTTCAATGATAGTTGTAGGCCCTTTCTTGCCAAGCATAACATTCCTCCGGCTCTCCTCCCTTCTAACTTCGGAGAAGACTTCACCGAGGGATGGTAGTGGTCTCCTACCAATGATTCTTCCTCTTACCTCATCGAACTCAATATTGAGGCCAGCCAAAATTTTGAAGATACGATTGTCTTCCACTGTTTTCTTGTGGTACTGCCCATCTTCAACATTCTTCCACTCATATGCATCAAAGAGATCAAGGTCCTGCCAGATCCTCTTCAAGGAGTTGAAATACTTGGTGACCGGTTCTTCTCCTTGCCGCAATTCACTAAGTTTGAGAGTCAACTCAAAGATTTGGGACTGATTCCCCAAATCAGAGTACATCTGATTTATGTTTTCCCATAATTCATATGTCGTAGGGAAACACATATAATTTGCGCCAATCTCCTCTTCCATGGAATTTACGAGCCATGTCATTACCATGGAATTTTCGGCATCCCATGTAGCATACATTAGGTCTTTTTCTGATGGAGTTTTCTTTTCACCCGTTAAATAGCCCATCATTCCTCGGCCCCGAATATACATTCTCACTGATTGTGACCATCGTAAGAAGTTGTCGCGCATTCAGCTTGATGGTGGTTATCTGGGCAAGATGTGAGGAGGACTGAGGAATGGTGGTGGATTCGTTGGAGTGTTCAGACATGGTTTTGGCTTAAGGCACAAAGAAATTTCTGAACAGGGAAGGATGACTCTGATACCAACTTGAAAGAGATGACTTGAGGGAATAATAATCTCTTCTATTGAGATTGTATTTATTATAATTTACAGTATAATTACAGCTCAATAATTTACAGCATAATAATTGATTTAGACAAACAATTAAGAATAATTAAAACTTGCTAAGAATAACCAAAACTTGCTAAGAATAATCAAGACAGCTGGTTGGAATAATTTACACCTAAGAGCTTTCCTAAATAATCTATATTCTCGACAAATCAGTTAGAATCAAAGGAAGAAGTGAAGAAGCTGCATATCTAGGCTGGATAGAAGCCTTGTGTGGATCGGACTCAAGCCGAAAACATAGAGGACACCCTCCAGGGGCAACTTGTGGATGTCATATTTCTGATTGGCAGCATTAAAGCTGCATTGAGGCTCTTGTACTGTTTTACTGGAGGCTGACTCGCCACTTCAAGCTGCCAGCCGACCAGAAAGTTTGGTCGCTCGGGAAGACACACAGAAAAGAAGTATTCCCTCCAATGCTTGTTGAGGGTCGACATTTTATCAAAGAAAACTAAGCCCACTCAGGCTTGGAAAAGAAAAGTCCCCGGCTCAGACAATTTGGGATAATAAAAATAATGAAAAAGTCGGGGAGTGAGAGGAATGTCGTGCAGGCGGAACAAAACCACCACCCTGCACAGCAACCGAAAGGAGTTCGACACTAGTTGATGAAGAGAGATGCGAAAATATTTACATACGGTAGGAAAGAAGGGGTGGATGAGAAACCGCAGACCGACAATAAATTGATCCCTAAAGAAATAAAGACAGCCAGGCGGCGGAGCATTTGGCCAATCTGAAAGAGAAGGAAGAAGAACTTGGTAATCGGAAGGAAACTCATAAGCGGCTGTCAGACTCTCAGCGTCGCCGACATCAAACCTGGACTCAGTAGAGGTGTACCAAGGCCCAGGGACATTGACGAGAGGCTGTGAAGAACTCGCCATCGCAAAAAGTAAAGAAGGCAACGAAAAGATGCTATTGGAGGGAAGGAAAGCTTATTGGAATGCCGCCGGGAGAGCAATGGAGGAAGAAAATCGCGAAG
This sequence comes from Zingiber officinale, assembly GCF_018446385.1. Classification (NCBI taxonomy): domain Eukaryota; kingdom Viridiplantae; phylum Streptophyta; class Magnoliopsida; order Zingiberales; family Zingiberaceae; genus Zingiber; species Zingiber officinale. The sequence goes on from NC_055998.1 coordinate 37,047,956, forward strand.
GAGCAGAGATGGAATGCCGCTGGAGAGCTCGAAGATGGAAACACGCAAGGGAAGGCGGCAACACACATGGGTATATAAACTTCGGGGTCGGTCAACTGGAGCCGTCCGATCTAGGTTGCGGAAACCTAGGCAGAAATCTGACTGTTGAATTCAAAGCACTAAAGGTCACATCACCTGTAGATATCCACCTGTCACGTTAAGCGTGCGGCGGCTGTAGGCGGGACACATGGCGCCTGACCACGAGATGACATTTAATAAAGGCAATTAAGAGGCATGGAGGTGCGCTCAGCCATAATAGGCAGGGATTTAAGAAGTGCAAGAAAAGGTTATGTCTGGATGTTCATGGTGCTGATCGACATAATAAAGCGGACGTATGTGTTGGGGGATCGGTGACCGGCTTGAAGGGGGGTTGGATAGACGGCGCCCCCAAATCGTTCGCTTCCTACGTTGTTAGCTTGCGCAGCGGAATAATACAAAAATAAACAAGCTAAACAAAATACAAGACAAGAAATGCAAACCAAACTACACGATCATTTACGTGGTTCGGAGATAAAGCTCCTACTCTACGGCGTGTCCGTAAGGTGAACGATCCCTATCCGTCGGTGGATTACTCCCCGGAAGATCTCCGGCTAGCTCAAACCTCATTGTGGGTGGAGAAACCTCACCACAAACTTACCAAGACCTCTTGGACACAAGGGAAACTCTTGAGCACTTGTAGACTACTAATTAGATCTTAACTAAGTCTAATTTCATCAGGGATAACCAAGCTTCCAAGCCTTGGTTATATAGGCCGCGGGTTGGAAAACCCCACCTACCAGTCGACTGCTAAAACATGCAGCCGACTGCCCTCTATGGAAATTCGACCGTTACATCCCAACGGCTCGATTCCACACTAACCGAGCGAACAGAGACATTTTGTTCGCTGCCAGTCGACTGCCCCAATCGACTGCTAAAACATGCAGTCGATTGCTACAGTACTGCTACAGTAGCGCTATAGTACTGTTACAGTAACGCTACAATACTGCTACAGTAAAACCCTAAAACTAAGATTTTACTCTGAGTATAATCTCTTATGCACTTCTACTCTCACCCTTATGACTCATTTGATGCTTCATTTGCAGCTTTAACCTCTTGCCTTCAAGCCTACTTCCTTTGGCTCTCGTCCCTCGGATGCATTCAAGCCCGCGGCTCATCCCCAATGTCATCCTTCGCGTATGCCTCGAAGTTGCTTCCCTCAGCCCTTATCCTCGCTGCCTTGTCCACGGTCCCTCAGATACTCCATCCTTCACCGGACCCGAAGCCATCAACCTAAGTCACATGTGTATCCTGCAAACCTGCATAACTCAAATACACATATCAAATACAAGGGTGAACCTAACTTAAACCCTTTGCCCAAACACAAAAACACATGGTCGCACGGACCATTGGGATTGCTCCAACAATCTCTCCCTTTTTGGTATTTGGCAATACGTTTAAGTTAGGGAAAACAAATAGCAAATAAACATGCTAATATAATGGACTTACGATGCCAAGGCTACACACTTGGACTTACTCCGCCGAGTGGACTTACGATGCCAAGGCTACACACTTGGACTTACAACGTCGAATAGACTTACGATGCCAAGGCTACACACTTGGACTTACAATGCCGAATGGACTTACGTTGTCAAGGCTACACACTTGGACTTACATCGCCGAATGGAATGCTACATGCATTGAGACCTATCCCAAGGCTCCCCCTACACCTACGCTCCCCAATGAGCTAGGATTTTTACAACGGACTTTTTAAGAACCTATCCCAAGGCTCCCCCTACACAAAGGTACTTTCAGGTTTTCCCAACTCAACCTTACTTCTCCCCCTTTACCTAATATCCAAAAAGTTCTCCAACAATATCTCAATTATTGAAAACTTGTCATCCAAATGACCCTAAACTCATGAATGTATCCCTCATGGATCTCATACATCTATATGTGCTGACCCGGTCAAAATCCAGTGCTGAAAACACTTTCAGACTGGTATCAATCGACTGCAAGAAGTACCAGTTGACTGCCCCCATAAAAACGAGCTTACAGAGACATTCTGTGCTCGTGAACAGTGTTACCAGTCGACTGGTAACTGTACCAGTCGACTGGTATACTATTCATGAAAAAATCAACCTTTTCTGGCCAATTTCAGAAATACGCCAGAAATTTCACAGACCTCCAAAAAATCTCAAATTTTGTGGAGAGGTCTATTATATCAATGTCTACTTGGGAAAAATATATATATAAATATATCTATCACCAATCCCAAGATTGACACAAAACACAAAACTAACTAAAAAGTTCAATTGAACCTTGACCTAAAGTCCTAGTTTTGGCTTCCTCTTGATGTATTTGCCCATACTAACCCATAATGCATCCCTAGCATTGGTTTATATGGCATCTATACATCCAAAACCAATTATCATGCTATATGACCCCAATGTCATATTTCTAAGCATGAAACATAACCCATGTGTGCAAATTCCCTAGGTTTGAGACTCAAGTCCGTCTCCAAACCACTTGGCACATTCCATGACCCAACCTAGACTCCCAAGTAAAATCCACTTGAAATCCATTGGCCATGAGTCCCAACTTGACTCTTTGAGCTCCCCCTAGGGCTCTTAATCTTAGCCACCTCCCTAGGTGACTCATCCATAATGACTAGGCCACATCGGTGTACATTCGGTGACACTTGGCCTACAAATCTAACTTTCTTAACCTTGGACACTTTGTCCTTGGTTAATTTTTCCTTACCTTTAAATGGCTTTCCCTTGCCATTTATTGGCTTCTCCTTGCTATAGTCATATGCAACCTTAGCATAAGACTTTTTCTTAGCTTTGGAGGACTCTCCCTTGCCATGATCATTTGCCACCCTAGCATATGATCTCTTATTAGCCTTGGAGGGACTAGATCGGTATCCCAAGCCCGATCTATCATGATTGGGTCTTTGGCTACCCAACACCATATTTAATTCCTTAGATCCAACATTGAATCTCTTAAGGAATTGTTCTAACTTATCAAGCTTTCCTCTTAAGGCTTGATTCTCCTTCTCTAGGTTCCTAACCCTAGAGTTAATTTGTCCAAATTGGACATTCCTAGACCTACCCTTTCTAGGCATATGTCTCCCCTTCTTGGGATTAATGTCTTGGGTCTCCTTAGGTCTACCATTTCTAGATTTTTCATGAATGAGTCTCCTAGGGTTTTGATCTACAATTACCCTACTCCTATTATGATATTTGAAACCAAAATTTTGCATGGGCATATAATGATTAACATTATTTTTCCTAACATACATGGGAACATAAGAATTTGAATTTGAATTACACTTCAAATTAGGGTATACCTCCCTTACCCTTGAAGCTCCCCCTTGACTTGAGCTCCTCTTCTTCTTCTCCCACTTCTTTAGATGCTCCAACTTCTTGAACTCTCCCTTCCTTGAGCATCTTGTGTGGTAGTGTCCAAGTTCTCCACACGTAAAGCATCTAATGTGCTTCTTCTCCTTCTTCTTCTTACAACTCAAATTAGATTCTAAAGAGATTGAATTGAGTTTAGGAGATACCTCTTTCTTACCCATAGGACATCTACTCTTGTAGTGTCCCTTCTCATTGCACTCGAAACAAATGATGTGATCTTTTGACTTTGCTTCGGTGGAGGTGCTCACTAGGTTGACTTCTTCCAAGATTTCTTCTTCTTCTTCTTCACTTGTCTTGGATTCTTCTTCAACCTTTGAGGATGTAGATGCTATATCTTTCTCATCCACACTTGTGGATGACCTTTCTTCATCCTTTTCCTCAAATGTGACCAAATTTACTTCCTCTTCTTCATTTGATGTTGAATTGGTCTCCACATCCGATTGGTCCTTCTTCTCCTCTTGGACCACTTCATCACTCTCTTCGGATTTTTCTTCTTCTTCTTGTGTAGGCAAAAATTCATCCCATGATAATTTCTTCACTTTGCTCCACAATTCATGGGCGTTCTCATATTTACCTACACCACTTATCACATTAGGAGGTAATAAATCAATTAAAATTGTTATTACCTTTGAGTTTGCCTCCGATCGTGAGGTTTGCTCCTCCGTCCAATGTCGTATTCGGAGCTTCTTTCCTTTCTTGTCCTTTGGGACTTTGAATGGCTCCTTTACCACCATCATGGTGTCCCAATCCGTGTTGAAGAAGATCTCCATCTTCATCATCCAATAGGTGATGTTCCCAAGGCTTCCTCCTTCAAACTTTGGAGGTTCAATCAAGTCGGTCATCTTTTGCCTCCTTGGCGGTTAGTCCAATAGAGAGCGTCCTCGCTCTGATACCACTTGTTGGGGGATCGGTGACCGGCTTGAAGGGGGGTTGGATAGACGGCGCCCCCAAATCGTTCGCTTCCTACGTTGTTAGCTTGCGCAGCGGAATAATACAAAAATAAACAAGCTAAACAAAATACAAGACAAGAAATACAAACCAAGCTACAGGATCATTTACGTGGTTCGGAGATAAAGCTCCTACTCCACGGCGTGTCCGTAAGGTGGACGATCCCTATCCGTCGGTGGATTACTCCCCGGAAGATCTCCGGCTAGCTCAAACCTCTTTGTGGGTGGAGAAACCTCACCACAAACTCACCAAGACCTCTTGGACATAAGGGAAACTCTTGAGCAATTGTAGACTACTAATTAGACCTTAACCAAGTCTAATTTCGTCAGGGATAACCAAGCTTCCAAGCCTTGGTTATATAGGTCGCGGGTTGGAAAATCCTGCCTACCAGTCGACTGCTAAAACATGCAGTCGACTGCCCTCTACGGAAATTCGACCATTACATCCCAACGGCTCGATTCCACACTAACCGAGCGAACAGAGACATTCTGTTCGCTATCAGTCGACTGCTCCAGTCGACTGCTAAAACATGCAGTCGACGCTACAGTACTGCTACAGTAGCGCTACAGTACTGCTGCAGTAGCGCTACAATACTGCTACAGTAAAACCCTAAAACTAAGATTTTACTCCGAGTACAATCTCTCATGCACTCGTACTCTCACCCTTATGACTCATTTGACGCTTCATTTGCAGCTTTAACCTCTTGCCTTCAAGCCTACTTCCTTTGGCTCTCGTCCCTCGGATGCATTCAAGCCCGCGGCTCATCCCCAATGTCATCCTTCGCGTATGCCTCGAAGTTGCTTCCCTCAGCCCTTATCCTCGCTGCCTTGTCCACGGTCCCTCAGATACTCCATCCTTCACCGGACCCGAAGCCATCAACCTAAGTCACATGTGTATCCTGCAAACCTGCATAACTCAAATATACATATCAAATACAAGGGTGAACCTAACTTAAACCCTTTGCCCAAACACCAAAACACATGGTCGCACGGACCATTGGGATTGCTCCAACAGTATGGACAACCTTCAACAGGCCGACCGACGGACTATGTCGGTTCGATCAGAGGCTAAGAAATGTTATAGGCCGATCGGGTGAGAAAAACATTTTTGACTGTTTGCCCAGTCAGTCAGACTTTCAACCTCCTTCAACTAGACTTGAGGGGAGGCATGTGATGCAGCGATAAGGAGGGGCCCACCCGACAGGAGTTGGTTGCCACAATGAAGGTCAAAGTCAAGACGGTCAACGTTCAGGTGTCATATGACCAAACGGATGATAAGCGTATTGGTCGATCGGGCGATCAATGCTCTGACCGGGGGAGAAGGTTCTGGTCTGACCCCGCCTTTGACTCGAGGAGGTGCGCCAGACAGCCAACGCTCAATGAGGTGTTGGACGCCAAAGGAAGGAGGAGACGATATGCAGAATCCGGGCTGAGCAGCTACCCCGCTCGGCCTAGCAACAAGGCTCGGCCTGGCAACAAGGTTCGACACAAGCACAGCAGAGTTCTGGGTGAGCAGACGTGGCATAAGCGCAACAAAGCTCCGATCGAGTGGACGGGACACAAGAGCAATGAAATTCTAGTCGAGCGACTAATCCGCTCGGCCTAGCAACGAACCCATGGTGTTATCTTTCGACATTCTTTTGAGAGTTAGTGTTGTTGACACTAGATGTGGTCGACAAGGAGATCGTACGACGAAAGCTTCCATTATCATATCAGAGATATGCTCGATAAGTCTTTTCAGGGGAAACTTTAAGAAGCGTGATCGTCTGGGGAAACGTGCATGCACGCTATAGGAACCTTATATAAAGGGGATCCAAGTATTGATGGAGGTATGCGATATATACTATTTGCGCTACAGTGTTCATTCTTGTTGCTCCACCTTTTATATCATCATTGATGACTGACTTGCGTCGGAGTGCCAACGTCGGGGGCCCCTTCCCTAACTCGGCACTGGCGTCATCTATTTTGTAGGGCACTGCGAAGTCTATGGACGGTCAGCGGAATCTCCACATCTCTAACATTCCATCTCATCGACTTTTGAACATGATCACATATATTAAATAAATTTGAATAACTTATGCATACTCAAAAGTTAATTGACTTACCGAATATTTATTTCATTTATTACATGTAGTCTATAATAATATTTTAAAAAATAATTATAAATTTTAAAATAGAGATTTTGAAAAATAAGTGCATAGTTATGATTAAAAAATTACTTGTATATTTACAAATATTAAATAAAGCATTAAAAAACTAGAGTATCCAGTGCGTAAAACTTCCATTGATGTGGGATTTCATAGCATAATCTATTATAGGTAACTTTATTCTATATTGTAAAAAATTATTTTTGTGAATTAAATCCCTGACCATTAGGTCATTACTATTGCGCTCCCCTTTAATATTAAGTAAAGAATATAATAAAAATAAATGCTAGCAAAAGTCTTAACTATATTTCTTTAAACACATTTTTTTCTTTTGTAAAAGATATATAAAATTAAGTATAAGAGAATAAAGAAAACTACACATGTTTGAGATAAAAGGAAATTAAAATTGTTATCGAAATTATTTACTAGAGAGTTGCCTTTCCATTGTAGCCCAAAAGTTTGTGATATTTTCGAAGTTGTAATTTTCGAGGAGTTAAGCTTAAAATTTTGTCCAAATAAATAAAAAAATAATCATAAAGAAATTGAGAGAAAAAAATAGAGCGAGAGAAGCGCCTCTCTTTCTCTCTCCCCCTCGGTATCTTCTTCCTCATGGAGATCTCGTCGTTGGCGTCTCCGTTTCATCGTCGGAGTTCCCTCCTCATCCTCGATCTTCATTAATCCCTCGATAAACCTCTGATCTCCACTTGTTCTTTCCATTTCTTGTTTCCATCCCTAGATCTGCCGGACTTCTCTTCCCGCGGAGATCTAATCTTTTCAATCACTTCCCGATCCGATCCCCCTCGGATCCCTCTGGCGCTGATACTTTTTTAGCCCTCTGATTTCAAAGATCCAATCTTTCCTACCAAGATGGGCCGCCGAGGGATCCAGAATTCCGCCATCGATGCTGCATCTCCAGACGCGGGGGACCTCGCCTGCGTGATATGCTCGGAGGTGAGCGCTGTTCTCGCCGTGATGCGCCGGAATGTTCGGTGGGGCAGCCGGTATGGTTCCCCCGACGAGGACGCCGGACTGGAACACTCTCTCATACGTTCTCTCAAGTCACTTCGCCGGCAGGTCTTTTCTTGGGGGTACGCCCTCAGCCCTTGGAGTTCCATTGAACCTTCCCTCTATCTCCGACCTTTCCTCGACGTGGTATGCTCCGACGAGACGAGTGCTCCTATTACCGGCGTCGCACTGTCCTCAATCTACAAAATCCTTATGCTGGACGCCCTGGATCCGGAGGCTGGTATCGGTGTGGATGCTGCTATGCATTTGGTGGTCGAGGCGGTCACCAGCTGCAGGTTTGAGGTGACGGACCCGGCGTCTGAGGAGGCTGTGTTGATGAAGATCCTCCAGGTCCTGCTTGCAATAATGCGGAGCCGAGCGTCTTCTGTGCTCAGCAATCAGCATGTCTGCACGATTGTCAACACGTGCTTCCGTGTTGTCCACCAGGCGGGCACGAAGGGGGAGCTGCTGCAGAGGTTCTCGCGTCAGACCATGCATGAGCTCATCCGATGCATCTTCTCACGCTTGCCTGATCTAAAGGCTGGTGCCGGATCTCTTTCTGTCAAGCCAGAGGTACTTACTAAGGAAATAAACTAGGAAAAAGTTCGGTAGTTTATTTTCATGTTCCCTTTTGAATATCAAATGATGAATTGGTTTTGCAGATGGGTGCAGTTGACAAGGACCAAACTTTTGGGATCAACCAAGAAGATAACGCAAATGCTAGTGTTGGACCTGCGAGCACAGGTGAGGAAGATAGCCATTCACCAGTAGAAGAAGCTCCAAATGGAGAGCAAATTAAAGTAGAACCGTATGGAATCCCTTGCATGTTGGAAATATTCCACTTTTTATGTTCCCTTTTGAATATAGATGAGCATATCGGGATAACTCGTGGAACAAATCAGATAGCTATTTATGAGGATGTGCCACTTTTTGCTCTTGGAATGATTAATTCAGTTATTGAATTAGGGGGTTCATCAATAAACCAGCATCAGAAGTTACTATCACTGATACAAGATGAGTTGTTTAGGAATTTGATGCAGCTTGGGTTGTCCATGAGTCCACTTATTTTGTCCATGGTTTGCAGCATAGCTCTGAACCTCTATAGGCAATTGTGTACTGAACTCAAATTGCAGCTCGAGGCATTCTTCTCTTGTGTTATCTTGAGGGTTGCACAAAGCCGATATGGGGCTACATACCATCAGCAAGAGGTAGCCATGGAGGCTCTTGTGGACTTCTGCAGGCAGAGAACATTTATGGCTGAAATGTATGCCAACTTTGATTGTGACATATCTTCAAGCAATGTCTTTGAAGAATTAGCTAACCTTCTATCAAAGAGTGCATTTCCTGTTAATTGCCCTCTTGCTTCCACACATCTTCTTGCACTGGATGGTTTGATTGCCATGGTTAAGGAAATGTCCAATAGGATTGAAAATGCATCTCTTTCTTCAGAACAAACTACATTAGAACTTGAGGTATTTTCTCCCTTTTGGACATTGAAATGTGAAGACGACTCTGACCCAAACCAGTGGGTAAGGTTTGTCAATCATATGAAGCACATCAAAAGAAGATTAATGATTGTTGCTGATCATTTCAATAGAGACCCCAAGAAAGGGTTAGAGTTTCTTAAAGGAACTCACCTCGTGCCTGAAAATCTGGATCCCCATAGTGTGGCATGCTTCTTCAGATATACAGCTGGATTGGATAAAAACCTTGTGGGGGATTACTTGGGAAATCATGATGAATTTTGTGTGAAGGTGCTTCATGAGTTTGTCCGCACTTTTGATTTCCAGAATTTGAATTTGGATACCGCTCTTCGCCTTTTTCTAGATACCTTCCGGTTGCCTGGTGAATCTCAGAAGATTCAGAGGGTACTCGAGGCTTTCTCAGAGCGATACTTTGAACAATCACCAGAGATTCTTGTTGACAAGGATGCTGCCCTTGTGCTGGCTTATTCACTTATAATGCTCAATACTGACCAACATAATGCCCAGGTTAAGAAGAAGATGACTGAGGAGGATTTTATACGGAATAATCGTCGCATTAATGGTGGAAATGATCTTCCAAGGGAGTTTTTATCAGAACTCTATCACTCAATATGCAGGAATGAGATAAGGACAATTCCTGAACAGGTTTCTGGTTTTTCAGAAATGTATCACAGCCGTTGGATTAATCTTATCCGAAAGTCCAAGAAGATGTCTCCTTATATTGTTTGTGATTCCCGTCCTCTCCTTGATCTTCAAATGTTTACAATCATGTCAGGTCCCACTGTTGCTGCTATCTCAGTAGTTTTTGATAATGCAGAACATGAAGAAATTCTTTTGACATGTATAGATGGCTTTTTGACTGTGGCAAAGATCTCAGCACACTACCATCTAGAAGATGCTTTAGATGATTTAGTAGTGTCCCTATGCAAATTCACAACCCTCTTGGACTCATCTTTCTTTGAGGAACCAGTGACCATATTTGCAGATGACATGAAAGCTAGATTAGCGCTTGAGACAGTTTTCAGTATAGCAAATTCATATGGAGACTGCATACGTAATGGCTGGAGAAATATCCTTGATTGCATACTAAGATTGCACAAATTGGGTCTTCTTCCTGCTTGCATTACCAGTGATGCAGCTGACGATTCTGAAACTTCTCTAGATTTAGTCTATGGAAAGCTTGTTCCTAACTCACTTTCTACCTCTCAAGTTCAAATGGTCACTCCCCGTAAATCCTCTGGGTTGATGGGGAGATTTACCCAGCTGTTATCTTTTGACATTGAAGATAAAAGGTTGGAACCAGATGAACAGCAGCTTGCTGCTCATCAGAGGACACTGCAGATAATAGAGGAGTGTCACATCGACAGTATATTCATGGAAAGCAAGTTTTTACATGCTGATTCACTAATGCAGATTGCTAGGGCCCTTACTGTAGCCGGTCATCCTCAGAAAGTTACCAATTCACCTGATGATGAAGAAACTGCAGTTTTTTGCTTGGAGCTACTTATTGCTATCACATTAAACAATCGAGATAGAATTGGACTCCTCTGGCAAGGTGTATATGAGCACATAGCCAATATAGTTCAGTCTACTGCAGTACCTTGTGCTCTTGTGGAAAAGGCAGTTTTTGGACTCCTAAGAATTTGCCAGAGGTTACTACCTTACAAGGAGAACCTGGTTGATGAGCTTTTAAGATCACTGCAGTTGGTTTTAAAGCTTGATGCACGTGTTGCAGATGCTTATTGTGAGAATATTACTCAGGAAATCGCACGGCTTGTGAAGGCTAATGCAACCCATATGAAATCTCAGGTTGGTTGGCGGACCATAATTTCACTGCTTTCTATCACAGCTCGCCACCCAGAAGCTTCAGAAGTGGGTTTTGAAGCACTTTTGTTCATTATGTCTGAAGGAGCTCACATTTCACCGGCCAACTATATCCTTTTGATTGAAGCTTCACGTCATTTTGCAGAATCTCGTGTTGGACTAACAGATAGATCAGTACGAGCAATAGATCTAATGGCAGAATCCTTTAATTGTCTTTTTTGCTGGTCTCGTGAGACTAGAGATGCTGGTGAGGAAGCTGATAAAATTTCAGACGGAATTAGAGAGATGTGGGAAAGGCTTATCCAAGCACTGAGAAAGATCTGCCTGGATCAGAGAGAGAAAGTAAGGAATCATGCTTTGTTATCTTTGCAGAAATGCCTGGTAGGAGCAGAAGGAATGTGCCTGTTACCCTCAACATGGTTGTGGGCCTTTGATCAAGTTATATTTACTGTGCTTGATGATTTACTGGAGATTGTACAAAACCAGTCGCCAAAAGATTACCGGAACATGGAGGGCACACTTACACATGCCATGAAGTTGCTATCAAGAGTGTTTTTGCAGCTAGTTCAAGAGCTTTCTCAGCAAAGTAGTTTCTGCAAGCTGTGGCTAGGGGTCATTGAGCGGATGGAGAAGTACATGAAAGTTAAGGTGAGAGGTAGGAAAAGTGAGAAACTACAAGAACTGATTCCTGAACTTCTCAAGAACATTCTGTTGATCATGAAATCAAAGGGAATCCTTTCAGAAAGGAGCACCACAGATGAAGATAACTTGTGGGAGTTGGCATGGCTTCATATAAACAATATTGCACCTCTATTGCAGTCTGAATTGTTACCTGTTCAGGAAATGGAACAATTACATTCAGGTGTTCAGGCTGATCTGAGTAGCCCTAGGCTAGTGGCTGAGCCCTCTGTTGGTTAGGCTGGAGTTGTTGCGAGGTCCTTCTGATTCATTTTATTGTAAGAGGCATAAAAATTCTCTCAAAGGGGGCGCTCCTGTTTATTTCTCACATGTGGTGGTCATCAACTTTTAGACACTTATGGTGTCATCTTCTTTTGGATCATTGATTGCTTGAGTGAAGTCTCATTGCGGGACGATCATAGCTGAGTCTTAAGCTGAATTGGTTCTCTTTGACTACCATGTAAAGTTTGGAGTTTGTTAAAGATTTGGATGAGCAAAGAGGTACTAATGGATTAAAGGCTAAATTTTTCTTGCCAGTGACTCCCTCCAGATGCAATCTGTAAGATCATCTCTGCATTCATCTTTTTTTACATCGCATGCTTTTGTTTTCTCAATGTCAATATACTTCTTATAGAATGTGAATTAAAATTAATTTTTGGTATTTCTGATATCATTATATGTAATACAGGCAATTTGGCTCATCTTTCTAAGATGTCAAACAAATTTTGTCTATTTTCAGTTCATTGTATCCTGCAAATTATGGTAGTTGAATATAATATATATATATCCTGCACACTCCTCCTGGATGACACTCACAAGTCTGGGCGCAGTTGCCCCTATTCACTTTTGGGAATCAGGGCACCGAGATGGGCATTCGGACGTCTGGACTTATGAGGGTCGCTTAGGAGTGTATAGGATAAGGGTGTGTAGGCTAAACAATCTTTATATATAATGTAGTTAAGTCGTATGTTAATCTAACTTGGTACGATTAAAAATATCCAACATGTCTATTGGTTTAGGTGATCAATTTTCCATTTTCTAAGGCTGTGTTACTTGAGTAGAAAGGAACATAAGTAGAGATACCCTTCCACTGTTTAATTTGGTAGATAAACAAGTCTAGCAAATGAAGAGAAACACAAAGATTTAGTGTGATGGCCGGTGGAAAGCTTCCGTGGAGCTAGGCCAGTCACCTTAGGATTAGTCGGTGTAAGCTGGATACCTAGTGTCAACTAAAAAAAACACACACACAAGTGCTCCTTTCTTCTCAAGCTCTTCCTCCCGAAGGACAGGACACCTATGGGCTATGGTGCAGAAAAACATAAAAATACAAACAACCTATAAAGCTCTGGTGAAGAATACAAAGTACAATGATTTGGTCCTTGTTTTCTCGTTCCCTTTTCTTCCATCTCTCAGGTAAAGAAACTTGGCTTCGTCCCACATCCTTTCACCTCCTTTTCTTCTTCCTCCTTTAACCCTTCACCTTTCCCATCCACCGGAGTAAAACAGTATAAAAGTTGGTAAGGTTTAGTTGCAGTTTGAAGATGTAATTTATTAAGTAGGTAAAAGTCTTCAAATCTACTGCCAAGTCTTGACTTACCTTACAAATTGTGGATGAGTCCCATCCTGATTATTTCAGTAATAAATTTCTTCAACTATTCTCCTCGTATCTGCTTCATCATTTCCAACCTCTCTTAGAACTAGTTCTTAATGGAAAGCCATTTCTTGGTGGTTGACAATCTAAGTTGTTTGATGTGGGTTTGCTTAGCAGATTATTAATTGACATAGTTGTAGATTGTTAATCGAGGTAGTTATCAAAATCATACGATTCATAATACATATTATATGATTTGATATGATCCACATATAAAACAATACAATTCTTATTCTTTTATATTATTCTGGTTTAGTTTATACTATATTGCATTTAATTAATTTATTTTTTAACAGGTTGAATTTGGTTTTGATCGGGTTAACTTTAAATGATTTTCCTTTTTTAGAATTGTCTAAATAAGATTCAGATGATGATCAAATTATCATCATGGTACTTTTTATTTTCAATTCTTACATACGAATTGAAAATAAAAAGTACCATGATGATAATTTGATCATCATCTGAATCTTATTTAGACAATTCTAAAAAAGGAAAATCATTTAAAGTTAACCCGATCAAAACCAAATTCAACCTGTTAAAAAATAAATTAATTAAATGCAATATAGTATAAACTAAACCAGAATAATATAAAAGGAAGAAAAGAATAATGGATTTTGTATTATGCTATAGAGGTATGAACACAATGAGATCTCAAAGTTGACCATGTTATAGAAGGAAAAAATATCTTATCAAATAGAGACACAAAATTGATGATAGCCAACTGTGAATTTGACACTTGAACAATTATTGAGAAGAATAATATTTTGTCATGTTATCACGCTGATATATAAAATGACAATGAAAATGATATTTTAGTAATAACCTAGAAGTAGTATCATGTCTAAGTTGCTTTCCATTTGATTTGATGACAATGATTTCTCTATGTCAAGCATTTGAAAGGAAAATTCATATTACTCATTTTATTTCAATTCTTAATGAAATGAAACAAATACTAATTTATGCTTTGTCATTAGTGAATCAATATCAATTTTACTCAAGTTGAGTGCAAGTAGCTGGATTCTAGGTGTAGATATTGGATTACAAATTGTAATGAGTTAAGTTTTGAAGTTTGATATTCCAAATGGAAAAAAAAAATTGAGACCATTGAACTTGCCCACTTAGAAGTATATATTCATTTGTTGAATTATTTTCAAAGCAAACAAAACCTGTGATTTTTAGGTACCTTGGAAACTTGATTGGCATTTATGTTTGATTCGGTACATAATGGTTGTTACAAAAACATAACACTTACAGTTGCTCTGTGGGCTTCCCTTGTTGGTACCTTAATTTCTATGTATAATATTTTCTCAAATTATTTATGGACACGAACACTTGAAAATATTCCTGCTTTTGAGAGGGCTGTATTTCAGTCCTTGAGTCAGAATATTTTTTGACCATTTTCTGGAATTAAACATATAATTTAACCCTCTCTCTCCATGATTAAGGAAATCTTAGTAATGCCATTATCACTGGATTTCAACACAATTATTATTGCAGGCGATAACTAGTTTCAGAGTATATATATTTGTAGAACAAGCCTTAAACTGAGATGGCAAGCCTGAAGATAGACAGGTTCGAACCGGAAATAGCTTATCAGATAAAATTGTTACCATTCTTTTTAATTTTGTTTGACTCGACTATATATCGGCAGCTGCCATAAACATTAAAGGACGACGCTTTTAAAATGAAGAATACGTATGTATACGGTTAATTGGTAACTTTAGAATATATTTTTTGAGTTTTTAATTAAAAGGTTGTAATTTAACAAGTCTACGAATATATTTTTTTTTTTTCAAATTCATACAAATATCTATCACGTTTGATGAGTCAGGACCGCACTTGTTTGATCCGTCATGCAGTATATAACAACATTCACAACTCATTCATATGTTATAACAGTTGCTATCTCATAAAAATATATGAAGTCCACTACCGCATACTTGTTATAACAATAAATCTTTTTTAATCATATTTTTTTTAATATTAATCTTTATTATTTATGAGTTTTATCATTCACTTAATTATTTTAAAATTATATCATATTAAATAAATATATTTTAAAATATTTAAATTATTATTTTTTTAATAATAATCTTACTTTTTAAAAATAATTTTACTGTTTTAAAAAATAATATTAAAATTTTATTATTTCAATCATTTGACTATTTTTAAAATTCATAATTTTTTAATAAAAAAAATACACAAATAGTGTAGGCTACTCCACGTTTGCATGAACATGTTCAAGAATCCTTCATAATTGGTTTAACACCAAGAGGGTGTTATAACTAGGGGTGTAAATAAGTCAAATCGCTCATGAGTTATTCGAAGCTCGATTCGATAAAAGTTCGTTTGAGCTCGTTTAATGAGGTTCGTTAAGATAAACAAATCAAGCTCAAGCTTCACAATATTCGGCTCGGTAGCTCGTGAACATGTTCGTTAAGTTCATAAATCAACTTTTAAATAAAAATAATAATAGTTTTGATATTGAATTTATAGATTTTACACTCTACTTAGGAAAAACATAGACAAATATATTAAATTTATATATTAGAATAAAATTATAAATTTTAACAAGAATATTATAATTTTTTAAAATATATAATTTAGTTTTTAATGATTATTTAAATTTATAATTTATATTTATTAAGCTCGTTTAGGCTCGATAAAAGTTCGAATAAGCTCGTGAACTATGAATATATTCGTTAAATAAAACTCGAGCTCGGCTCGATTATAAACGAGCCAAATTCTCAAACATCTTTCGGCTCGGCTCGGCTCGGCTCAATCACATTGTGGATGCCCTAAGAGCATCCACAACCCACTTTTATTATAACATCCATCACTTCATCAAAAAATATGAGATTCATTGTCACATACTTATTATAACAACATATTTCGTTCACTCATATTCCTTATAACATTAATACTCATTATTTATAGGTCTCATTGCCCACTCGATTATCTTAAAATTATATCATATTAAATAAATATATTTTAAAATATTTAAATTATTTTTAATAATAATCTTATCTTTTAAAAATAATTTTACTATTTTTAAAAAGTAATCTTACCATTATTAATTTTAAATTTTTTAATAAATAAAATTTTTAAAAAACAAACATGGGGGCTGACCATGTTATCTTGAACGCCTTTGGAGTGTTATAACACCCTTTCACATTGGTATTAACTCCAAGGAGGTATTATAAATACCCCATTAATGGCTATTAAAATTTCTTATTAAGATAATAATAGATTTGTTTAAAAGAAATCAAAAAGTAAAAATAAAAAAATAATAATAATAGATTTTTTAAAAAAAAATTAAGCATCGAGGTTGGAATGAAATAATAATAAAAAATTTAATTATTAACATACAATATAATTTTTATGCTTCATCATAGGCTCCCGAGGTTACAGTGTTAGGTCCTCTAACAACATCCACAATAGAAAATATTTAGAAAAAAATATATATTTTTTAAATATCTTCTCCTCTTGAATATTTATAATTGGACGAGCATATTTAAAAGATATTAAAAATCATCGGATATAAATTTATGTCCGATAATTTTTCTTTTGTGACATGCAATTGAGTTCGGATCTTTTGTTCCAAAATCATGTGTCACTTCTGTTCTGCTCGCCGATCAGATGAGCTAAATCATATCTCAAAGATATTGCACACATCTCAACAATATCATGACTGTTTGATCGATAAAGGAATATGAGGATATATAATTTTGACATAGAGGATCCGAACTACATGAAATTGGCCCACATTTTGATGGACAATGGTATTTTTAAAAAAAAATTCAATCACTTTGGAAAAATTTAAAAAAAATGAACGTTGCTTTTATTTATTTTTTTTTGAAAAATTTAATCAACAATTTGGAAAAATCGAAAAATGAATTTGCCAACGTTCATTCTTTGAAAGGTTGTGCAACGTTTGTTCTGTGCCCTATATACATCATTTTTTTCATTTATTTCTTATTATAAAAAAATCATTGAAGATCTAAAATTTTAAAAAAAATGGATAAAACTTTTGGTGATTATTTTAGAAATTTATTTAACACTCTAAATATCGATGAAAATCATACTGAAGAAAATTTTCAAGTTCATCCTAATGTCCTCCGTTCTCAATTTTCATTTCTCACTTAACACTCACCAAATTTCTAATCTTTTCCATATCCACTACCATATTATCATAATTTTTAAAGTTGTCCAAATTCTTTCAGTGATAACTCTCGAGCTCCGTTTTATGCATGCCCCCTAGAATATTGGTAGAGTAGTTAATATTTCATGTAACTTTCATCTCATGAAATTAATCTGCTTCCGTCATTGAGGATTCAATCAAATTAATCGAGAAGAGCTTAATGCAACTGACAGTGATAAAATTATAAAAATACCTCATGCGCCCCGATTTATAAGTTCTATTATTCTCATCTGAAATATGACTTGATGATATTATTATCGATGAAACAACATAGACGGACAATGAATCAGATGCAGATTATAGCAAGCGAATAATGTGGACAGTAGCAGATGATAAGTTCATTGCAACGGCTTACATAATCATGAGTGAAGATTCAGTTACCTCCCTCCATATCCGTAGGACCGATTCTAAGGGACCGCTGATGTGCGGGTTTCATATTTTTTTTATGAGTGAAAATTCAGTAGTTAGGAATGCCTAGAAGAGTGAGTCTTTTTGGAAACGAGCGGTGACATACTATAATGCCAATCGAGATAAGGGAGCTAAAAAGATAACTGCGGATAAAGTAAAATCACATTGGGCTTCGGTGAAAAAGATATATAATAGAATCTACAATAAATAGTACAATGATCAACCAACTGGATAAAGCGACGATGATTTGATAGTGTGAGTTCATGAATATAAAAGTACTTTTAAATCTACTTTCCAATATAACATGTGTTGAGGATTGTGAAAGATAGTCTAATATACGCACCTCAATTCTCAGAACAACGGACTGCAAAGAAAGCAAGAACATCATAATTATCAGATGCACATACTGATTCTTCTAATCCTAACACAATTGTTGATGTGGATGACAGAGAAGCCCGATCTCGTCCAATAGGTTAGAAGGTAGCAAAGAGGAAAGACAAAGAAAAAGTAGACATAATTAATAAATTAAATCAGGCTATGCAACAATCAGTAGCACATTTGGAGGAGTATAATAATAATAAGAATGGATCAACTCATCCAAGCACATCAACTTCTCATAATGGACACATGAGATATAAGATAAACAACTTCAGAACCAGCTAGTGATATGTGAATAACCGAAGAAAAGATTGAACATGTAATGAGTTTATTTATTTTATTAATTCCTTGTTTATTTTATTAATTGTGATTTGTAATTTCTTTGATTTATCATTATGTGTTTTATTAATTTAATATGATTTATAACTTTGTATTTTAATATAGAATTTTTAAAATATTTGTATTCCGATGCTATGCTATTTTTTTAAATTGGTAGGTTTTGTATTTTTTTAATAAAATATTAATATTAAAATATTAATATTAAATAATTATTATATTATATAAAATAATATGTGAAAAATATTTATAGATAAATAATAGAGAAATATATTAAATTAAAAAATATAATTAATTTTATTTAAATATAAAATTAGATATAGATTAATAAAATAATTCTAGACCCATATATATTTGTTGATAAAATATTTGATTATGAAATTAGAAATATTTAATGGGTGAGATCATAAATATTTAGTTGGTAAAATATTGGACGATGGAATTTTTATATTTAGAGAGTGAAATATTTAAAAAGTAAAGTGGAGGTCTAAGTTTGAATTCCAACTACGGTATAAGTAGATTTTTTTTTTTTTAGATCATTGACTAATTAGATGGCCTGTTTTCCAATTACAACAAACATTTTTTTTCCTTTTTTCCTATTCCACAGTCTCACATCTCAATATTCGAAAGAAAAAATAATACAAAACTACTAATTATAATCATAAAATTTAAATTTAAAGTTCCTAAATTTAACATCGTAAAAACTCTTCAGTATAATATTGGGAAGTGAGATTTGGCACGAACAAATTTAATTTGCTTGTTCAAGATCAATAACTTTCTTATCTTCCTTTCCCTCTGGAAGGCATAGCTTAAGGGCAAAGGCAACAGTGAACTGTGATTGCAAAGCATAGTCAATGTAGCTAAGTTTTCAAATAGTTGTGCCAAGGATGCTATAGAAGAAGCTCCGGGGGTTGGGTGCCGTTGTTAGGCCTTCCAACAATAGACTAAGTATATGGAATTCAAGACTCAACTACAGCATGACTCGATAATGTTGACTATCAGGATTAGTCTCCATGTGTACTTACTTGTTTTACCCTGATAGTTGGTGGAAACTTTCATGTACTTGAACCGATCATCTCTAGAATCAGTCGATCTGAAAGCATGAATATCTTATATCAACTAAGAAAATGCCATAGAAGAAACATGCTTAACACACCTAACAAATTTTGGAGTAAATCCGACTTTATTTGTGTTAAAACATGAAAAATATAAAGATGAAAATGATGAAAAATCATGTGCTAAAAGAGAAAAGAAAAAAAAAATAAAGGGTGTTTGGTTTGAATATTTTCTATTTTTATTTTCTGTGAAAATAGAAAACATGTTTGGTTGACAATTTTTACATCTATTTTTTTTAGAAAATGAGATATCGTTTATCATAAAATTAGAAAAATATCTAAAAGTCATTTTCTAAGAAAAAAAGAAAATGCAGTCGAAAAAAGGAAAACGTTGTCGAAAAAAGAAAAATGTGGTCCTCAACTTATCACACATTTTTTTCCGCCTCTCCCTTCCTCCCGTGCCTCCCATGCCCTAAAACGCCGCTTCCGCCACTCCTCTCCCAATTTCTTCTCGTGCCCTAACATCCTTTCCGTCACACTGCCGCTCCTTCGCCCCCTGTTGCTCATGCGCCGCCAACCCTTGGTCGATCCTGCCTCCCCGTCTATCGAGCTTACCTCCTCGATATTTTCACGCGGTCCTTTCCGTCTGTCGCCTCCTCAACAAATTGCGTAAGCATTTCCTTTCATCTGTCGGGTTCACCTTTTCCCTTCCATCACGATCTTCTTGCGGCGTCGCAAATCCAACCACAAGCATTTATCTACATCCACCTCTATTTAATTTATTCCTGATCGTGTAAGCATCAAAGCCATATTTTCAATTTGTTCCATGGCAAATTTTCAACCTTTGACTTAATCTCGTATGTTATTAATCTTTAACATCATGCATCTTGTTCCTTTGGCTCAAACAATTACTTCTCTAATGCAAACTGATTATGTTTTGAGTTCCCACATGAAGATGAGTAGATCAAAGTTGAATGATAACTTTTTTGCTTTTTCCGTTGAATTCTTTATAGATCGTAACGAATTTTGCCAAGTTTAATCGTTCTTGTAAAATATCGTCATGACTTGTAGAGTTAATCTTGTATTGAAATTTGAATCATACTATTGGCATGCGTTGTTTAGAAAGAGATCCGACCTTTTTTCCCCATTTTTCCTTTTGTTGTTGTTGTTATTCTTCATTTCTATTTGTGCCCTTAAACATGAAGACAATTTTTTTATTGAAGACATTATGGGAGGGCATAATCCCGGTATTGAAGTGGAGAAATATGAGTGGTCAAAGGCTAATGTTGCCATGTTTGTCGAGATCATTTACGATAAAGCGAAGTAAAATAAGTTACAAGCATCTACCTTTAGTAATACGGTTTGAGAGGAGATCAACAAAGAATTATATCTAGCTACGAAGATGAATTATGGTGTAGATAGGCTTAAAGGTAAATGGAATCATCTACGCACCTGACAATGACTTTTTACGATATTGCTTGCTCATACTTGTGTGACAATGGATACAGACGTCGATAAAGTGAATACTCCAAAGGAAATGTGGGCAAAATTTTATATGGTAAATGCTTTTATCCATTCAAATATATATTTTTATTGTATGCTAGTGTATAATAAAATGTTTTCCTAATCAATGATATAGAAAAATAAAAAGGAATACTAAGGCAATACGAAAGGAAGGCTGTGATCATTTCCACATTCTTAAAGAAGTTTTCGGTGGGACAATTGCAGCAGGTGATATGGGCAGGGCTTCTACTCAATTACCTCTCACATCTGATGAAGAGAGAGAGCTCGAAGAAGCATTCAGTAATAGAGGTGTTAACTCATATGTTGAAGTCATTGATGATGATAATGAGGATGTTGAAGGGGAACCTAATAATCGACAGCGTCGTGTTGCAGAATCATCCAATAGTCGTCGACATAAAAGATCATAAACTTTCAGAAATTGAAAAATATGAGGTTTGTATGGACAAGTGGAGTAATATCATGCAACAGTTGAGTGGAGAATCTATTTTTAGGCAAAAATACCTAGAGTTGAGGGCTACTAAGTTAGAACGTTAATAAGATATATCTTGCTCTTCTGGAACTAGCGCGTTCAATGATCTTTACTCTATAGTGATGTGCATACAGATTTTAAATGAGATGCATAATTTATCTATCAAAGCGTACACAAAAACTACAAAAGCTTTCCTTAAACTTGGTCTGCATGAAATTTTCATGAAAATTCTATCAAATAGGAGAGCTGAATGGTTGGATTGTCTCAATCTTAAGCACGGTTGGATTACCTAGCTGAAGACTATTTAATGTTAATGGAATTTGTTTGATTTCATGGCTTGAATATTTAAGACTTGTTTGATATTTTGGAATTTAATGTTGAAGTTTAGTTAAACTTTTCAATATGAATTGTTTATTGGATGTTTATGAGATGAATAAAAAAAAAGGCAGCCCGATGCACGAAACTCCCGTCATGCGGGGTCCCGGGGAAGGATCCATTGTACGCAGCCTTACCCTGCTTTTTGCAAGAGACTGTTTCCAGGATTTGAACCCGTGACCTTTTGGCCACAAAACAATAACTTTACCGTTGCGCCAAGGCTCTCCTTCACTAAAAAGGGCAGCCCGGTGCACGAAGCTCCCGCCATGCAAGGTCCCGGGGAAGGATCTATTGTACGCAGCCTTACCCTGTTTTTTGCAAGAGGTTGTTTCCAGGATTCAAATTTATTGGTAATTTTATACATGTGTGTGTTGATTTTAATATTGGTTTGTTACAAATCATGTCAAGTTCTGATGATGAATCTAATGAATTGGGTTGTTATATCAATTTGCTAATAGTTTTGGGTATCACAAATGATTTTTTCATGACATGATGACTGAATATCTTGGATACATTAATCGAATGTCGTGTTAGACTTTATCTCTTACTAGGAGGATGTACATACAAGAAATACTTGATGGGCACCCCCAAGTTTGCTTTGACAATTTTCGTGTGTCAAAATATGTGTTTGTGAATTTTTGTAGAACATTGAAAGAGATGAATCTATTGCAAGACGGTAAGAAAGTTATAGTTGAAGGTGTCGCTATGTTCTTACTAATCATCAGGCACAACACACGACATCGGATATGCGCAAATCGATTTCAACATTCATTGTACACCAGTAGCAAGTGGTTTAAACAAGTTCTACCATATGAACACAATGACGTCCATCCTCACATATTGAACAATCCAAAGTAGTTTTTGTATTTTAAGGTACATATTGTACACAAATGTGTCTACTTACATTAACAATATATCCTTAGTAACACATTGTGCATTTTGGAACTATCGATGGGACTCACGTGTCGGCATGGGTACCGATATCAATTCAGACATCTCTTCGTGGTAGAAAGGTTATTGTTATATAAAATGTGATGCTTGCATACGACTTAAATATGCTTTTCACATTTGTGTATATTAGTTGGGAAGGGACATCAAATGATTCCAGGGTATTCATAGACGTATTGACAAGGCATGAAAATAATTTTCCTAAACCTTGCGATGGTAAATAGCATATAAAACTCTCTACATATATTCATGTATGTTGATGTTTTACATCATTATTATGGAAACACTATTGCAGATCAATTTTATCTTGTTGATTTTGGTTACCCAAACATGTCGGGGTTTCTCGCTCCGTATCAAAGTCGATGCTATCATTTGCAAGATTATCGGGAACAAGGCAAACCAAGGGGGAAGGAAGAGTTATTCAATTATAGATACAGTATATGTCACAATATTATAGAGTGGTGCATTGGGGTACTCAAAGCAAAGTTCCACATTTTAAAAGATATGTCAAACTATCCAATTACTAAGGCAAAGATTAATTCCAGTTGCATGTTGTACTATGCATAATTTTATACATCGATATCATGTAATGGATAATTTGTTTATGAAATACTCTTATGATGATATGCTCACGTCAGGAGTCGAAGGTGATTTTAGTGATCAAGAGCCAATTCCAATTGATCTAAGCCAAACAACTTAGATGGGGCACATAGTGATGAATTTGCAAGTCATATGTGGAATGATTATATGGAGCATCATCCATAATTAGCTTTGTATTTATGTTGAATATATTTGAATATGTAAAACTAAAAACAATATGTTAGGACATATATATTAATATATGATAGAGTTTTTATATAAAGTGGAATAGACTCAACCTCTTGTTGATTTTATATTTATATACAAGTCAACTAATTCACTCCATTTGGTAGATATTTTTAAATACTAAAAAAACATTTCAATTAAGAAACTGATATTTCCTATATTAAAAAAATAATATTTCATCTTTGTTTTTTTTTTCTAAATAAGAATAACTATTTTGCTTACCATTTTCCATACTAACATACCAAACGCATTTCCAGTTTTCTTTTCTATAAAATAAAAATACAGTCTATCATACCAAACGTATTTTCTATTTTCTAAAAACTATATTAGAAAACACAAAAATAGAAATAGAAAATAAAAAGTAGAAAATAAATTTTTTTTTACAAACCAAACGCTCCATAAGTAACCCCAAAGAACTTAATTTTGAACAATGAATATAACATATAAAAGAAGTCTGGTGCATGAAACTCCCACTAATGCAAGGTCTCAGACAATGATCGGATCATACAATACAAGTCTATTATACGTTACTTTATCCTACATTGAAAAAAGTGATTTCTACGACTCAAATTTGTTATCATAAAGTCACATAATAGCAAATTTACCGTTGTACTAAGACTCTCCTTAGATAATGAATATAGCACATAATAACAAAAATATACTAAGTAACCATGCTTTGTAAGTACAAGATTCAGTAAATTTATATGTTGGCTAGCTATTTGGGTAACACAATTTCCTAGTAACTCGTATAGTTGTCAATATTGTTTCTTTGTATAGTTTATTGATTCTAGGGAAATTAACAGTTATGTTATTAATATATGGTTTGTGTCATTAACACAAGATAAATCCTTATTATGATGATTGAATATCCTTGGTTATGACATATATGAAAATTTCATTGTGGAGGAAAAAACAAGCTTTCTACATTGGCATTTCTGCTTGAATTTTTGTCCCCAGAGGGAAAAACTATCAAGTGTTGCTAAGTGCCACAGGTAGAAAGTTAAAAAGACTTCCTGGAATTTTTTGGAATAGTATATGGTTGTTAAAGACAAGATAAACTGCAAACATCTCGAATTGAATATTATTACTGAACTGCAGCTAAGGTATTTAAATGATCTGGTTCAAGGATCTCATTCTATGTTGTCCAGAAATTTGAAATCCAAAATACAAAAAACACAGATATAGATATCCATAAATCCATAGGATGCCTGTAACACTTTTCTTGTTTTAACTTCCTTTGGCTCTGACATCATCACAATACAAATATACCAATAAAAACAAAACACTCAGTTTCATACTCAAATGCCAAAAACTCAGTCTTCTGTTTGACCTGGAACTATGTACCAAATGCAGATGTTATTGTGTACCAATTTTCAAAATAGCATAGTTCCTAAGCAAACATAGTTAGTAAAGTGATCGAATGGAGGCATCAATTTCATGTGAAAAATGCAATAATATGTTTTCCTTCCATTTCATTTAATCACTCACTTTGTAAGTTTTTGTGCTTTCCTGTTAATTCAAGTAATCAAAATTGTCATTCTTGCAGTTGTACGGAAGTTAACTACAGTAATCAAAACCTTTAAATAGACTGAAAAGTTCAGACCTGTTATAATTGCTGTCTAAATCAGATGGGAGATAGTCAATTTATACATCATGAATGAATGGCTTATTTGAGATTAATGATGATGAAAAATAAAACACCCAGTTTCAGTCAAATTATATTCAGCTGAGCAGCATTTGCAAATCATACAAAGAAAGGACACACACACTAAACATATAAACTGAGAGACAGAGAATCCAAGTGATAAACTGAAAATGTAATAAGATGGCTTACCTCTGCTGGGTCAAGATGGAGATCGTCCTTCTAACAAAAGCTTACAGCAAGCCTTGCAAGGCCTAAAACAACAAAAATATACAATTGCAACTGCCAAGTTGCCAGGGGCCATATCCATCTCAAAACATGTTAATCTGTCAGCCTTGGATCAGCTTCTCTGAGGATTCTGGAATCTGGCCAGATAATTTATCTTATTTGACTACAAGTAATTGATTCCCTGATCTGGAAGTCCCTACAATAGTTACACAACAATATATTAGGACTAGTACCAATACCAAGAAGCTTTAGAACGATTGAAATGCCTACTAAAATTCTTACAAATAGAATTAAGCAAAGCCTATATAGGACTGTCTTTTGAAGCTGAACAACTAATGAGAAAATTTTGTGTATAAATTATATAGAGAACAAACTCATTGAGAATTTCAAAAAAAAATGAGGATTTTTCCCCCATCGATAGCTAATGTTAGAATTGACAAGTGGAAGTTTTTCTTTGTATCTTTCTTTCTTTTTTACTTTCAGTATTTTTATTTTTTTTAAAACTTTCTTAGCTTTCGTTTCACCCAAAATTTCAGAAGAGTTGAATGCATTTACCATATTGACTCGAAGAGGATAGGGATCTTAAATTACTTCCTCAAAATAAGGAAATTCGGGGTTAGAAAGAAAAGGGGAATTTTCAATGAGTCGTAGATTCACTCTGCACTGAAACAATTGAAATCGCTGATACTAACAGTGAAAAGAAACGCACGGATGGCGCGGTCGTAGGATGAAATTCTCGATCTCGGCTAGATCGTGCTGCAGAGGACGCAGGGCTGTTTCTTCGTCTTCAGACACCCTGATGCCGCCTCCGCAGCCGCCGCAGTCTTTCCGGGGGAGGGGTCGAGGCTGCGAAAGTCCACGCCATACCGTCTCCGACGGGGGGACGGTGTCGGACTCCCCGGCGGGTGCGTTGCGATGCGGCGAAGGGCCGCCGTGATGCGTACAGGGAAGAGGAGGAAAGGGGGAAAATTTTATAAGTTGTTTTTTCTTAAATTAATTTTTAAAATATGAAAAAAGGAAAGAAAGAAATAAACTTTAAAATAAAAATATATAAACAAATATTTCATCTAAAAAAAATTAAAAAATCATTATCAATTCTTAATTATCTTTGAAAGATATATAGTTTGATTTAAGTTTATTTGTGCTGAATATGTTGGGCTTATCATGAGATTATGGAAATTAAAGTGATCAATTAAGCTTGAATGCCATGAAGAATAAATTACTATGTAACTATATATATAATAATATGGATAGAAATTAAAAATAGATTTAGTGTAAATTCAGTTCAAATCAAATCTAACAAATCATATATACCTCTCTAAACAATGAAGACATAATAATGCACAACAACATGGATATATTTATTCAAATAATAGATCTTTAATTAAGCATTTTTTTTAATGACATTTTTTACACATTTCACAAGTAGGAATTGTTTATGTTCCACTCGGATCCTCACTTTTCTGGTCAGAAATTAAAAGTCCATATATATTACATATACATCCTGTTCTTGAGGGAAAAAAACACATGCAGGAAACAAAGAACACAAACTAACTAACTGATCATCAACCTAACTCACCTGACCTGATCTAAGCATCCAGCTATATTGTTCTTCATGTTCTTATTAATTATACGTGTGTCCAAGAACGGGGGGAAGAAGTGAGGCTGTCACAGCATGACCTAGCAACAATTAACCTCCTCAAATCACCAAATGCATGCATTCGAGATTCCAGTTACTCAAAGCTAGATCATGCTGGCAGCTTCACTCTTTCCCCTGGACACTGCACAATGCACACCAAGCCAAAGGGAATGAATGGGGATAGAACAAGAGGAACGAAACCCTACACCTCCATGCAAACGTCGTATCGCAGGAGAGAATTTATAGAGCCGAAAAGAGGAGGAAGTGCACATCTCATGCATGCTCTATGCATGTGTAGTGTAGTGCATATGATATAATTAACTAGGCAAATATTGGCTCACATGCTGGAGGTGGTTGAGCAGCGTAAAGTGGAATTCATGGCTGAGAGTAAGTAGGATGGTAGGGGTTAGGGTTCGGGTTAGGGTGGCAGTGTTACAGTGTTAAGCGTAGATAGGGATTTACCTAGGGTTGCAGCGATGCATATATAGAGAGGGCGGCCTGTTGCAGGAGTAGTGACTTAGCTGAGCATGGGTAGGGTACTTGCTCGTATCCCCCTGCATGCAAATATATTGCTAATATTATACCAGTGCAACTAATAAAAATGGGCATGAGTAGGACATTAATTGAAGGCACAGGGATGCTCACTGTTTTGATGTGTGACCGGTGGATCATTTTGCAGAGGTTTCTTATGAGGCTTTTCTGAATCTCGGTTCGTGAATTTATTAATGATGGGCAAATGTTGTTGAAGCAGACTGACTGTCCTGTCCTTGTTTTTGTATCTACCTCACTGCTCTTTTTCTTGTTTGGAGTTGGAGATTTTAAGATGTCATAATTGTAAATGGACTAGCTAGTGTAATCCCAAGAATTTATTTATATTCTCAATTTACATTTTAACCTATGAACCTCCATTAAGGTGAAGTGATTATTCCACTTGAAGGTATTAAAAGTCTATATGCTCTCAAAGATGACTCTAGATTCATCAAAAGATGAAACAGTCATTTTACCTTGATGTAGAAATAATAGTTCGACTACAATTGTAAAATTGTAACATCACCAATGTGACCATAAAAGTCCCAATAACTTACTCAGCTTACAAAAGAAAAATGGGGATGGTGCTAAGCAGCACCGATTTCCCTATTTAAGTAGTCTATGAACATTCTCTTTGCACTCTCTGCGTCTGATGGTGGAGGAGGGCCGCTCAGGCTGTATTGACCTGTTAGCTTAATGAAGGTGCGTCGAAGGCTGCGAAGCTCAGGCAACCCAATCGGTCGATGAACATCTATGTAAGACTGAAGTCAAGGATTTTATCATCAGAAGTAATCATCACAATAAGATACAACTGTGAAACAATCTAAGATCAACCTTCTCTCTTGAAATAGTATGATTCAGTCATGTATTCACTAAGATTAATAACAATGAAATTTAATAAAACTTTTCTCAACCCCTAGTCATTTGACGATCGGCTATAAATTAATCCCGTGATTTACCTTTCTTTGTATAATTTGAAGACAGACTGTTAGAAGTGTCTGGGTGAACATAATTACCTTTTGCTATAATAACCATGAAATTTATTTTTAACATCTTCCATTATTATATTATTGTTCACTTGGAATGGAATCATTGATTAGTTGAACCTTAGCTGGATCCTTGGTGCCAATTAAAAATAAAATAAAATATAAATTAATTAGTCGAACCTTTAGTGTGAGAGGGCCACCCTGGAGGGGTCACCAAGGTGATGATTTCACCTTTTCTGCCAATTGATCAGTTGAACCTTTAGATATCAAATTTGCAAATATGATATTATCATTAAGCATTTGTTTAATCAGTTACCAAGATGGTATGCTAATAGGACCCATTGACTATAAATTTTAATTATTTGTAGCTTATGCTGAGTTATAGATGCATTGTTCAAAGTGTCCATAAGCATCAAAAGTTTCCGCATGTCTCTAGAAACTTATGTTCGTCAATATCATCTAGGAAACTACCCACACAAACAACTCAAGTTGTTTTTTCTAAATACTGCATCCGTTATTTATGACGAATTGTAATGGCAATGTGAAGAATTATGTATGACTGTCTTATGCATTTTTACATTGTGAAATGACTTGCTGAATGTATTTCTATTGCCATAAAAATATAGAGAATTAATTACTTATGTATGACCCTAGGTTGACAAACTGACAGGTCAATGTTCTAAAGTGAAACCATACCCGAATAATAAACAAAATTCTGAAACGAGGTCACATGGCTAGCAATAATTTCTTCTGTACAAAGGAAACTATGCTCAATCAATGAAAAAATGCAAAAAAAAAGAAAAAAGAAAAAAGAAAAAAAGAAGGAATCATATGCTGGGCAAGATTGAGATCAAGTCTAAATTATCATAAGGTATAAAAGTTTAACCAACAACTACATTTAACAAAAGGATATGGCAGGTAAGGTATGGCCCATAGATATCCTATTACTTGATCCTGCAAGCCCCTGAGATTGTGCTTCAACAATTATATTAATCACCTCCTGCAAACAAAAACAAGAAAGTCCAGCAGAATATTCTAATATTTTCAAAGAATGTCTTGAAAAAGAACCTGAGTTGCTTTATCCATCTCGTATAGGGAATTGGCATCTGTTGCACGAGCCTGAAAAATTTTCAAATATCAAAATGAATAGAATATTCTACGAAGGGATTTATTGAGACGATCAATATCGTAATTATTATCTATACCAGAACTACGACAAAACAATGCAATCATACATTGTAAAAAGATAAGAAAAAACAAAGTATTAGTTAGGTAGCCATACTGCCTACTTACATAGTCCTGAACATTTTATCTGATGCATTATGTTGGAAATTTTATAGGTACAGAATTTCTTGGGGACAAATCCCAAATCTAAATTTAAAACCATTTAATGTTCCTCTTCCAAGAACACAATTAAGCCCGTTAGTTCAATCAGGATTTTTTCAATTTTTAAGCTTTTCATAGGTACTTAAATATTATCTTTTTTAAAAAAAAAAATAAACCCAGATTAGGACGGGCTTCAAGTCAAGATCAGAAATCTTACACAAGCCTAAATGTCCCAAGTAAAATACCTAAGACCTAATACGGATAAAATCCAAATTATTGGATTAGCTCAGTTGGGTTTTTCACCACCACTGACATCCATACAGGTTCTTGAATAACACCAAGTGATGTTTTCTTCACAAAAAAGCTCCCTAGTGATTGAAGCCCAAGATATTTCAATAACACCCAGCTAAAAGAGGTAGATGAACATGAAGTCCAAGACGTTTCAATAACATTTGGGTGAAAGGTGAATAAGTCTTGATCGGTAAAGAAGCGACACATTAAAATAAAAAAATAAATAAAAAACTAATCTAGACTCTAGAGAAATGAGAATGTTAACGTGGATGTGTGTAGTTATTGGAAAATATAAAATAAAACATACTAATATGAGAGAACAATTAGGTATAACTCAATAGATGGTAAAATGAATAAAGATTGAGATGGTATTGACATGTCCAATGGCGGCCAATAGATTCTATAGTTAGAAGAGTTAATCTATTATTGGAGATTATAAATGGTAGATGGAGAACAAAGAAACTGTTATGATATAACATAGCATAGAGCTCAATGAGATGATAAGATTAATATAGTCTATGGAAAACAAGTCCTGTTGAGGATGGTTTATCAGTAGTAAACCCTCTGACAGTATATCATGAATGCAAAAAGATCACTATCAAAGCCAAAGATAGCTCAGAGATGGATATATGCTATGCGATTTTTGAATCATCTCTGTGATGCTTATTTTCCCTTTGAGCTAGTATGAGGTCCACCAGTGAAAATAATTTCCAGTTTGTTCCATCAGACCTAGTGATTAAACAACTCAGATTAATGTGTTGAGAAACATGGTATCCATAAAAGAATAAGCTTAAATACTTCCCAACATAGAAATATAAACAAGTGTGATAAATGGTCAACCAATATGCTAGTGCAGAGTTGAAACAAATTGAACCGGTTTGGTTTGTTTTTATTCAATATACAGAAATTTAGTGGGGGGAAATGGTCTCCTAAAATGGCATTAAATGGAGAGAAGGGTGGGAAGAAGAGATGCATGTTGATTAATCTATCAAGAAACTGTGGAACACTGTTTCAATCACTTGCCATCTCCTCTATCTACTGCTCCAATTCCAACTAGTACCATACAATTTCAGCTAGTATTTGATAAAGGCAACAGAACATGAATGACTTTTTGTGTCGTAGACTCACCAAACCTGTTTCACAATCAACTCTCCATAATGGAAGTGTTGACAATGAATTGATGGAAATTGTTGATTGTCAAGTCCATGATTTGCCATTGGTTAAATTCAATGGCTCATTGAGTGTAGGACTGAAATGATAATATGCAACCCAAAAAACTAAAGTTGTGGTGTTCAGTTATTGAAATATTGAACCAATAATGATAAACCAATATATCAAGAAAAGGATAGCTTTTAAAATCAGAATCCACCAACACTAATAGTGAAAGAAAAAAGAAATCTTTCATCAAAAAAAAGAAAGAAAAAAAGAAATCCTGCAGTTTGTTGATATGATGTGGTACAAGATGTCATCATTAATACAAATATACTTACAGTTTGAGTAGCAATGGTAGGTTGAAGAACTTTAACATCTCGGGTTTTTGAATCAATCTTTTTTGTAAGATGTGATACAGCATCAACAATTACTGATGATGACTGTGATATTCCATCTTAAAGGAGACCCAGGAAAAAAATATTAATTATTTTCAAGATAGGCAAGAAAAGCAACAATATGATATGCCAACAACTTGGTCGATGAGTTCTCTTTACAACATAATCTATTTATAAACTTTAAGATACATGATAAGACATTTACTGGAAAACTTTTTTCAATGCAAATGCATCTAGAACAGATAGAAAAAATCAGTAAAAGCTTAAACATTTAGGAAAGAAAATACAAAGAGAATGACTAACAAAAATTAGGTTCTTGTCCTTTTGCATTATATATAGAGCTATTACAGATGGAAACCATGCAAGGCAATAAAAAATTTGCCGATGACAAACAGTAAGAGTTTTTTGTTTGCTTGCAAAAGAAACAAACTAACCCTGTTTAAGATTTTGCATTATGCTGAGGTTAGTGTTTACTTGAATAAAAGTAGAAGGGAAGATAAATGGCATTATTGTTTTCTTTATTATATTTGGAAAGAAGAGGAGAGGGGGAAGAAATTTAATTCCATCCAATTACTTCATTTTATCCCACCCAACTAGATGGAAGTGAAGCAAAAGGAAATTTAAGCCTCTAATAAGCACAATAAATGCAAATGCTGTGATTTTTTTTTTTTTCAGTCTCATCCAAGTAAACAAGATGAATGGATAGAATAGAAGAATGATAATATAATTCATCTTTCCCTTGTTAAACTACTTCCTTTCCCTTCTGCTTCCTCCCCTCCAAGCAAACACAACAATACAAACGTTGTCAATTGGCATCATGCCATGTTAAATCATAATCAGTGAAACAAAGCCCTTGTGTGTGATTTATAATGAATGTTAATAAGCTCTTTATGTCCTCCATCAAGCACAAACAGATATGTCAATTTGTTACCTAAATATTTAGTTCATTTTTTACAAGCAGCAAGTACCTTTAGAAGGAAATAATTCAAAAAGTGGGGAATCCCAGCGGTTCCTTCTTTCAGGTTTCTCGAATCTCTGCACCAAGTCCTCAAATCTGTAATAGAAACATTTCTGAATTCATAATTGTGTTTGATGTGGTAAACAGATGGCAAAGTGTAAAGGAAAAGACAATGAAACAGGTTAGAAAATATCTTGAGTGTTCCAGACCAGCAACAAAATTAATTGGTGACAAAACATACATAAGACAATTCAGGAATTGAAATATCTACAACTTTTGTATTAAATTGTTTCATACAGGTTAAATCAATATAATGATTGGTATATAGATAGTATATGAAATGATCATGAAGCACAAATGAAATAACAGGAAGAAATCTCTTCTCACATCTTTGTTTCATATGAAGATTCCCCCATTTCTTCCCGTATTCTATTCCATTGCCTACAGGTATCATCAGCAGTATCACAGAAGACCTGAAGATCAATTGTTAAGGCATCTTCAATCTGGACATCAGGCTAAACTAATAAGAAACTGAAAAATCACAACACTAGTATAAGCCTTCTACTATCAACAAAACTGATAGCATGGCATTTTCCTTGAAGATGCAAGATTAATTTTGGCTTAAATTTTATCAATGATTAATCTCCTTAAAACATTGTATCATAGAAAAACATGTCTTGACTTCATTTTGTTCCATTGCATACAGGTAGTGACAGAGAAGACCTGAAGTTACAATTGTTAAGGCGTTTTCAATATGGACAACAGGCTACACTGATAAGAAACTGAAAAATCACAACACTAGTATAAGCCTTCTATCAGAAAAACTGAAAAGCATAGGATTTCTCTTGGCCTAAGATGCAAGATTAATTTTTTATTTAAATTGTATCAGTGATTAATCTCCCTAAACACTGTATGATAGAATATCTTTAGTTGTGACTGCTTTAACAGCAAAGCAGATAAATAAAATGAAAACAAAAAAACTTCTGCTACATCTGTCTACAAATTCATGATATAAAATTTAAGGATTCATTAGAATTCTGAAATAGCACTTAGAGTAAAGATGGAACCTGCAAGGGAAAACCGAAAAGGAATTCTTTCATATAAAGAAACACAAGCCTGAATTTTCAAAAGATATATATGCAACCTAATTAATCAAATCTGCAATGGCAACTCTCACTAAAATTTGATAATATTTCTCTAGTAAATAATCAATGAAATTTGGTAACCAACAATGTATTCTATATAGCGCAGGCTACGGCGGCATACGCCCTTGCAGGAATATATAGCTCAGATTACATTAGACATGTGATTTTCTCAAAATGGGGAACAGAGGCTCAACAAAAAAGGCTCCAAATCTTGGGAAGGGAACCTAACAAATTTATTTGTCAAGATTGATATATTTGGTTAGCTAATTAAGGGTTAAATTTTTGGAATTTAGTCAATTAGAACTGAACCCAATTTGCAGGGGGTTGATTTGTTTCTCAATGGACTATTTGTGTCTAGACAGAAGAAATATGGATTTTCAACGAATACAATTAGGCTTGAATTGGTCAGAACTCAAGTTAGGTTTACTTTGGACTTGAACCCAAATCCGGTTTTTTAAGGTGAATCAAACTTGAACCAACTTTTACTGCATAAAAGATACTGATCCAGTTCAGTGGTAGAAAAGTGATAAGTAGGATTTCTTTGACACAATAGACAACATAACACTCATTCTATTGTTTGCAATTCCCTGCCCTCACAACCTTCTTCATTTTCTCATTCAACTCTCAAGCCAGCCACCACAGACAACCTCCCATGTCAAGCAACTGATGCACTCCCCTTCATCCATGACCAGGAGATCTCAATACCTTCCTTGCTTCAAGACATGGCAGCAGAGGACCAGATCTAACTCTCCACTCTACTTCTTCCTCCTTTCTCACTTTTACATTTCTTCTTTATTTCTATTCTCCTACCCTCATGTTCCAATGTCTTCCTCTACTAGATTTGTTTGAGGAAATAAAGGAACCCACCGCCTTAGACTCACTTTAATGCATGTATCTCACTTTAATGCATGTATCTGTGTCATGTCAACACAGGTACAGGAAAGGATTTCCCTGATTCTAACAAAGAATATAACCACACATAAGTATCATGATAAGAATGTCATATATTATTTCTTGTTTTCATCCCAGTCCTTCTCAGTGACAGGAAAGACAATAATCTGCAACATTCTCATTAATTTTTTAATTTGTAAAATATTCTACAAGAAAATCAAATCAGTCATCCCACAGCTCAACTAACAACACATTAAGAATTTCATGAGCAAATATATGGCTAGATAAGCCTAATTAGATTTTTCTTGTAGATAAGAGAGTAACTTAAAAACATACTAGAAAAAAAAAATCATAACAAAGTATTTATCTTTTTCAGTATTTATGCAATACTGTTCTAAAATAGTGAATTTACTTAAGCTCACTAGAGTAGTATTAATAAATGATTACCACGCAATATCTTATTCCAGCAGCTCGAGCAAGGCACCAGAGCTCGTATCTATAACCCTGAGTATGAACACACACAAAAAAAAAACAAGGCATGTGTCAGCCATGTGTCCCGACTTTTATCCTAAACTTGCATTAGAAGTTGTGAATTAAGCATTGAAATAATGAATAAGACTAGGCTGAGGATACTACAGTACGGTACAGGAAAAACTTTTATCATGAATAACCTTTCCCATATGCAAGAAAATTTATTGAGAGTTATAAGTAAAATTAAGGATGATAGAAATTGAGAGCATGTCTGTCCCCTTAGCAGAAAATACACAAGATGGGAGGTGTGGAATTAAAATTAATGTCACTTTAGTCAACTTTGCATGTTCAGAAAACAAACTTAAGGTCAGAGTAATTACAATATATAAGAATACTACTAGAAAAACATAATTAGAGAGAAAGTTCACAAACGTGTACTAGTTGATAGGAAACAGTAAGAACCAAAGTTTTTAAAGTTTTTTTTTTTTTAACTTTTAGATAAACATTGTTATCATGCTTTTACTAGTCATAACAAAATAAAAAAATTTAGACCATTTTTCAGGATAATAGACTATTTTAGACCTTATTTTTAGTAGATTTGGTTATTGTTGGGTCTATAAAAGGAATAATAACTCTTTTGTTTAGATCATCTCGTTTTTAATGTTGTTGCAGACCCTTGGTGAGTTTCATGGTGCTACATCATCATGCTAGTTAAGAACCCATCTTATAAATTTGACCGAATTTTATCACATGAAAAATGATTCCAAAACAGTTGGATAAAACACTTGTCTTTAATAATGAGTACATTGTTCCTAGAGAAGAAAAAAAAAACACAAAATGTGAACCAGTAGAAAGAAACTGACATGTAAGATAAAATAGATACTAAGTCCAGACATGACTCAGTTTAGCCAAGTTTGATAACAAGCATTAAGCTCACAATAATAATGCATTCACCTTAATGTTGTTTAAAGAGTCCACAATTATGATGTTGTTTTTAGATAATGACCTATCAACTTCTGATCTAAGCACACCCCTCAGGTTTTTCTCCATTGGCATATCTACAAATAAAGACAGGAAGCATATGAATTAGTTAATAAATTTCTGAATCAAGCATTAGAAATTGAATTTTATGATATAGCATAGAGTTAGTTTGAACCAAAATCTATAGTTAAGGGTAAATAACACAAATAATGTTGTCTTGTTATACAGCTGCATGTCAAATAATGAGTACATTATACAAAATTTGAAGTTCTCAGCATCTTTCCTTTTGAGGATACAAATTGCAACAAAAACTATTAGAAAATAAAATTCAAGGAATCATACTAAATAACAAATAAAGCATTTCTGAAACCTGAAAATTCATGAAATATGTAACGAGAAAAATTGACACTCAAAAACGTGGGGGCAAAACAATGATATTCTCGTGTGTTTTATTCCCAAAAATTCGAATCATTTTCTTTAACCAGAATTATTCTTCGCCGTTTAATTCATAAAATAATGGAACAATTGAATTTACTTTGTCGATGGAGAAACAAACCATCCGACACACACATATGTTTCAAAGGGCGCGGAAGGGATACCGGCGTAGCTTTGGTTCCGACCAAGGTGGAGGGAGGACTCGTCTATAATCCTCACCGACGGTTTGGGACCGTCCACGGACTGGATAGCGTCGGCGAGGCAGGCGGCCGCCGTCGACTTACCGCTGCAAGGCTGCCCGCAGATCACCACGAGAGCCATCGAAAAGAAACAGCAAAAACCCTAATCGCTCGAGATCGTGCAAGGGAAGGAGAACGTAGAGTTCACCGGGAGGTTACACTAGCCGACTAATTAGAACTATGAACTTAACAAAGCTTTCGATAGATTTAGTAGAAGTTATTAGGAATCCACCCAAACGCAAGGTACAATGAGGCCTGACTTGATTAACTGGCCCAATTGCATAAATACTTTAACAATTATAATAAATTTAATAAACTAAAATCATACCTTTATAATAAATTAAATTATTTTTTATTAAAAAAATCCTACAAAGTTGGTAAATAGGAGGACAGATCTTCTTATTCATAGCAAAGTGGATTAGAGTGGGTAGAAAATTAGACTAAATGATAAATCATTTATAATTATGATCATGTTCACTATTCCCTTATATTATAATTTGGGTCAAGATAAGTGGTTAAAGGTCGTTGGCGGTGGGCAAGTCGCCAAGCAGTCTAGCGTCGAACGGAGGCAGCCTTCGAGTGGCTTTCGACCATCCGTCCTGACTCAAACTATAATTTAGGAAGACGATGAACTCAGGAAAGGATCGTAAACAATTGTGACCGGATTGTGGTCACGATTCTATCATAATTATAAGTGGTTCATCTCCTGATCCATTTTTTTATGGATCAGAAGATCTGAGCTTTATAAATAGGAGCATAAGTAATTAACTATAATATTTAAAGTGTGGTTGGTTCACGTTATCATATATAATCTTAGTTATGTAATTATTAGATAATCACATAATTAAAGTTATGAGGAATAAAACATAATCAAATATTATTTGGTTTAATTTAGGAAATATAACAAAAAAAAATTTTGTTTGAAAATTTTAATTAATAACTTAATTTAATATTTTACTTTATTACCCTCAATTATAAAACCAACTATACATAATAATAATAATAATAATAATAATAATATTATTATTATTATTATTATTATTATTATTTAAACTCTACGTTTTTTATTTTTATTTTATTTTTTTCACCTTTTTCTTTATGATCTGATGGTAAGAGGGGACCCGCTCGACAGGAGGTCAAAGTGGTCAACACCCAGCAGCCATAATGGATGAGTCACCTTGAGAGGTGGCTAAGACTAAGAGTTTTAGAAGGAGCTCAAAGAGTCTTTGGGATATATGGTAAATGAATCTCAAGCAGACCATGCTTGGGGCTCAAAATGGGTCATCAAATGTGACAAAGCGATTTAGAGACAAACTTGAGTCTCAAATCCAAGAAATTGACACAATTGGGTTGAGTATCATGCATGAAAAATATGAAAAAGGTTTCATATTACATGAAAATTAATTTTGGATGTATATATGTCATATAAATCAATGCTAGGGATGCATTGTGGTTTAGTATAGCCAAATACATCAAGAGGAAGCCAAAACTAAGACTTTAGGTTAAGATTCAATTGAATAATTTAATTAGTTTTAAATTTTGTGTCAATCTTGGAATATGTAATAAATATATTTATATATATATTTTTCCAAGTAGACAAGGTTAAAATAGACTTCTCTACAAAATTTTGGAAATTTTGGAGGTTTGTAGAATTTCTGGTGCATTTCTAAAGTTGGTCAGAAAAGGTTGATTTTTGCGTAAATAGGGTACCGGTCAATTGATGCGGATACCATCAACCGGTAACAGTATTTTTGAGCACAGAATGTCTCGTAAGATCATTTTGATGAGGGCGGTTGACTGGTGCCGATACCAGTTGATTGGTAACAATGTATTTCGAACACATAAGACTCTGTGAGTTGAAATCGAAAGGGACGATCGACCGGTACCTAGTGCAATCGACCGATACCAGGCTGAAAGTGTTTTTTAGCATTAGAAAGTGACCAAAAGGATGATAAACATGTATGTAATCTTATGAGAGATTAATACATGATGTTTATGGTCATTAGAAGTCAAAGAGTCTAAGAATTGGGAGATTGTTGGAGCTCTTTTTGATGTATGGCAAAGGAGAAGAAGTTTAGGTTTAAGTGGAAAACCTACACACCTTTGTAAGAAATGATAATGACTAAAGGTGAGGAGGAAATAAGGCATCATATTCAAAGGATAAGCCAGAGTGGGTTGCTATATGTAAGTGGGTGGGTTAGTGCTCATAATACATTAGTGCCGACCTAATATTACTTTAATTACACCAACCTTTGGTATTTAAATCCTAACACAAATCTTAATTAGATTTAAATCTTAATCAACCAAGTAAACCGTTTTTTAAGCCTCTATATAGTAGGGTTTATGGAAGTAGTGGCAGTACACAGTCCATCCTATAAAACAGTATAAACAGAGTACATGAATGTTGCAATCCTATCTCTTCTTCCTATCTATAGAATCTTCGATTCCATTCTTGTCCATCCTGCTTGATAACAGTGTAGAGTATGTAGCAGCATTTGGATGGGGAAAATTTATCTGGAAGTAGTTCTTCTAACATTTGCTAGGTTCCTTCTAGTTTGTACTAGATCATTCTTCATTTCATCACAGCTCTAGTTATCTACCGCCTCCAGATTATATTGTGTGTGTTTTGCTTCTGAAGCGGTGAACAAATGGGAGAAATTTTCTGTTACTTGGAAACCTTAAGAGCAAGTAACAGAGTTCTAACTATCACAACGGCTTACAAGGAATAGAGATTAATGCTACCCATTTAGACCCATTTGCTTCCTATTCTTACCTCGTTACTTATTTCTTTTATACTAGAATTTTTAGAATGACATTTTTTACACATTTCACAAGTAGGAATTGTTTATGTTCCACTCGGATCCTCACTTTTCTGGTCAGAAATTAAAAGTCCATATATATTACATATACATCCTGTTCTTGAGGGAAAAAAACACATGCAGGAAACAAAGAACACAAACTAACTAACTGATCATCAACCTAACTCACCTGACCTGATCTAAGCATCCAGCTATATTGTTCTTCATGTTCTTATTAATTATACGTGTGTCCAAGAACGGGGGGAAGAAGTGAGGCTGTCACAGCATGACCTAGCAACAATTAACCTCCTCAAATCACCAAATGCATGCATTCGAGATTCCAGTTACTCAAAGCTAGATCATGCTGGCAGCTTCACTCTTTCCCCTGGACACTGCACAATGCACACCAAGCCAAAGGGAATGAATGGGGATAGAACAAGAGGAACGAAACCCTACACCTCCATGCAAACGTCGTATCGCAGGAGAGAATTTATAGAGCCGAAAAGAGGAGGAAGTGCACATCTCATGCATGCTCTATGCATGTGTAGTGTAGTGCATATGATATAATTAACTAGGCAAATATTGGCTCACATGCTGGAGGTGGTTGAGCAGCGTAAAGTGGAATTCATGGCTGAGAGTAAGTAGGATGGTAGGGGTTAGGGTTCGGGTTAGGGTGGCAGTGTTACAGTGTTAAGCGTAGATAGGGATTTACCTAGGGTTGCAGCGATGCATATATAGAGAGGGCGGCCTGTTGCAGGAGTAGTGACTTAGCTGAGCATGGGTAGGGTACTTGCTCGTATCCCCCTGCATGCAAATATATTGCTAATATTATACCAGTGCAACTAATAAAAATGGGCATGAGTAGGACATTAATTGAAGGCACAGGGATGCTCACTGTTTTGATGTGTGACCGGTGGATCATTTTGCAGAGGTTTCTTATGAGGCTTTTCTGAATCTCGGTTCGTGAATTTATTAATGATGGGCAAATGTTGTTGAAGCAGACTGACTGTCCTGTCCTTGTTTTTGTATCTACCTCACTGCTCTTTTTCTTGTTTGGAGTTGGAGATTTTAAGATGTCATAATTGTAAATGGACTAGCTAGTGTAATCCCAAGAATTTATTTATATTCTCAATTTACATTTTAACCTATGAACCTCCATTAAGGTGAAGTGATTATTCCACTTGAAGGTA
The DNA here is from genome assembly GCF_018446385.1 of Zingiber officinale. Taxonomy (NCBI): domain Eukaryota; kingdom Viridiplantae; phylum Streptophyta; class Magnoliopsida; order Zingiberales; family Zingiberaceae; genus Zingiber; species Zingiber officinale. The sequence goes on from NC_055998.1 coordinate 37,088,943, forward strand.
TTAAAAGTCTATATGCTCTCAAAGATGACTCTAGATTCATCAAAAGATGAAACAGTCATTTTACCTTGATGTAGAAATAATAGTTCGACTACAATTGTAAAATTGTAACATCACCAATGTGACCATAAAAGTCCCAATAACTTACTCAGCTTACAAAAGAAAAATGGGGATGGTGCTAAGCAGCACCGATTTCCCTATTTAAGTAGTCTATGAACATTCTCTTTGCACTCTCTGCGTCTGATGGTGGAGGAGGGCCGCTCAGGCTGTATTGACCTGTTAGCTTAATGAAGGTGCGTCGAAGGCTGCGAAGCTCAGGCAACCCAATCGGTCGATGAACATCTATGTAAGACTGAAGTCAAGGATTTTATCATCAGAAGTAATCATCACAATAAGATACAACTGTGAAACAATCTAAGATCAACCTTCTCTCTTGAAATAGTATGATTCAGTCATGTATTCACTAAGATTAATAACAATGAAATTTAATAAAACTTTTCTCAACCCCTAGTCATTTGACGATCGGCTATAAATTAATCCCGTGATTTACCTTTCTTTGTATAATTTGAAGACAGACTGTTAGAAGTGTCTGGGTGAACATAATTACCTTTTGCTATAATAACCATGAAATTTATTTTTAACATCTTCCATTATTATATTATTGTTCACTTGGAATGGAATCATTGATTAGTTGAACCTTAGCTGGATCCTTGGTGCCAATTAAAAATAAAATAAAATATAAATTAATTAGTCGAACCTTTAGTGTGAGAGGGCCACCCTGGAGGGGTCACCAAGGTGATGATTTCACCTTTTCTGCCAATTGATCAGTTGAACCTTTAGATATCAAATTTGCAAATATGATATTATCATTAAGCATTTGTTTAATCAGTTACCAAGATGGTATGCTAATAGGACCCATTGACTATAAATTTTAATTATTTGTAGCTTATGCTGAGTTATAGATGCATTGTTCAAAGTGTCCATAAGCATCAAAAGTTTCCGCATGTCTCTAGAAACTTATGTTCGTCAATATCATCTAGGAAACTACCCACACAAACAACTCAAGTTGTTTTTTCTAAATACTGCATCCGTTATTTATGACGAATTGTAATGGCAATGTGAAGAATTATGTATGACTGTCTTATGCATTTTTACATTGTGAAATGACTTGCTGAATGTATTTCTATTGCCATAAAAATATAGAGAATTAATTACTTATGTATGACCCTAGGTTGACAAACTGACAGGTCAATGTTCTAAAGTGAAACCATACCCGAATAATAAACAAAATTCTGAAACGAGGTCACATGGCTAGCAATAATTTCTTCTGTACAAAGGAAACTATGCTCAATCAATGAAAAAATGCAAAAAAAAAGAAAAAAGAAAAAAGAAAAAAAGAAGGAATCATATGCTGGGCAAGATTGAGATCAAGTCTAAATTATCATAAGGTATAAAAGTTTAACCAACAACTACATTTAACAAAAGGATATGGCAGGTAAGGTATGGCCCATAGATATCCTATTACTTGATCCTGCAAGCCCCTGAGATTGTGCTTCAACAATTATATTAATCACCTCCTGCAAACAAAAACAAGAAAGTCCAGCAGAATATTCTAATATTTTCAAAGAATGTCTTGAAAAAGAACCTGAGTTGCTTTATCCATCTCGTATAGGGAATTGGCATCTGTTGCACGAGCCTGAAAAATTTTCAAATATCAAAATGAATAGAATATTCTACGAAGGGATTTATTGAGACGATCAATATCGTAATTATTATCTATACCAGAACTACGACAAAACAATGCAATCATACATTGTAAAAAGATAAGAAAAAACAAAGTATTAGTTAGGTAGCCATACTGCCTACTTACATAGTCCTGAACATTTTATCTGATGCATTATGTTGGAAATTTTATAGGTACAGAATTTCTTGGGGACAAATCCCAAATCTAAATTTAAAACCATTTAATGTTCCTTCCAAGAACACAATTAAGCCCGTTAGTTCAATCAGGATTTTTTCAATTTTAAGCTTTTCATAGGTACTTAAATATTATCTTTTTTAAAAAAAAAAAATTAAACCCAGATTAGGACGGGCTTCAAGTCAAGATCAGAAATCTTACACAAGCCTAAATGTCCCAAGTAAAATACCTAAGACCTAATACGGATAAAATCCAAATTATTGGATTAGCTCAGTTGGGTTTTTCACCACCACTGACATCCATACAGGTTCTTGAATAACACCAAGTGATGTTTTCTTCACAAAAAAGCTCCCTAGTGATTGAAGCCCAAGATATTTCAATAACACCCAGCTAAAAGAGGTAGATGAACATGAAGTCCAAGACGTTTCAATAACATTTGGGTGAAAGGTGAATAAGTCTTGATCGGTAAAGAAGCGACACATTAAAATAAAAAAATAAATAAAAAACTAATCTAGACTCTAGAGAAATGAGAATGTTAACGTGGATGTGTGTAGTTATTGGAAAATATAAAATAAAACATACTAATATGAGAGAACAATTAGGTATAACTCAATAGATGGTAAAATGAATAAAGATTGAGATGGTATTGACATGTCCAATGGCGGCCAATAGATTCTATAGTTAGAAGAGTTAATCTATTATTGGAGATTATAAATGGTAGATGGAGAACAAAGAAACTGTTATGATATAACATAGCATAGAGCTCAATGAGATGATAAGATTAATATAGTCTATGGAAAACAAGTCCTGTTGAGGATGGTTTATCAGTAGTAAACCCTCTGACAGTATATCATGAATGCAAAAAGATCACTATCAAAGCCAAAGATAGCTCAGAGATGGATATATGCTATGCGATTTTTGAATCATCTCTGTGATGCTTATTTTCCCTTTGAGCTAGTATGAGGTCCACCAGTGAAAATAATTTCCAGTTTGTTCCATCAGACCTAGTGATTAAACAACTCAGATTAATGTGTTGAGAAACATGGTATCCATAAAAGAATAAGCTTAAATACTTCCCAACATAGAAATATAAACAAGTGTGATAAATGGTCAACCAATATGCTAGTGCAGAGTTGAAACAAATTGAACCGGTTTGGTTTGTTTTTATTCAATATACAGAAATTTAGTGGGGGGAAATGGTCTCCTAAAATGGCATTAAATGGAGAGAAGGGTGGGAAGAAGAGATGCATGTTGATTAATCTATCAAGAAACTGTGGAACACTGTTTCAATCACTTGCCATCTCCTCTATCTACTGCTCCAATTCCAACTAGTACCATACAATTTCAGCTAGTATTTGATAAAGGCAACAGAACATGAATGACTTTTTGTGTCGTAGACTCACCAAACCTGTTTCACAATCAACTCTCCATAATGGAAGTGTTGACAATGAATTGATGGAAATTGTTGATTGTCAAGTCCATGATTTGCCATTGGTTAAATTCAATGGCTCATTGAGTGTAGGACTGAAATGATAATATGCAACCCAAAAAACTAAAGTTGTGGTGTTCAGTTATTGAAATATTGAACCAATAATGATAAACCAATATATCAAGAAAAGGATAGCTTTTAAAATCAGAATCCACCAACACTAATAGTGAAAGAAAAAAGAAATCTTTCATCAAAAAAAAGAAAGAAAAAAAGAAATCCTGCAGTTTGTTGATATGATGTGGTACAAGATGTCATCATTAATACAAATATACTTACAGTTTGAGTAGCAATGGTAGGTTGAAGAACTTTAACATCTCGGGTTTTTGAATCAATCTTTTTTGTAAGATGTGATACAGCATCAACAATTACTGATGATGACTGTGATATTCCATCTTAAAGGAGACCCAGGAAAAAAATATTAATTATTTTCAAGATAGGCAAGAAAAGCAACAATATGATATGCCAACAACTTGGTCGATGAGTTCTCTTTACAACATAATCTATTTATAAACTTTAAGATACATGATAAGACATTTACTGGAAAACTTTTTTCAATGCAAATGCATCTAGAACAGATAGAAAAAATCAGTAAAAGCTTAAACATTTAGGAAAGAAAATACAAAGAGAATGACTAACAAAAATTAGGTTCTTGTCCTTTTGCATTATATATAGAGCTATTACAGATGGAAACCATGCAAGGCAATAAAAAATTTGCCGATGACAAACAGTAAGAGTTTTTTGTTTGCTTGCAAAAGAAACAAACTAACCCTGTTTAAGATTTTGCATTATGCTGAGGTTAGTGTTTACTTGAATAAAAGTAGAAGGAAGATAAATGGCATTATTGTTTTCTTTATTATATTTGGAAAGAAGAGGAGAGGGGGAAGAAATTTAATTCCATCCAATTACTTCATTTTATCCCACCCAACTAGATGGAAGTGAAGCAAAAGGAAATTTAAGCCTCTAATAAGCACAATAAATGCAAATGCTGTGATTTTTTTTTCAGTCTCATCCAAGTAAACAAGATGAATGGATAGAATAGAAGAATGATAATATAATTCATCTTTCCCTTGTTAAACTACTTCCTTTCCCTTCTGCTTCCTCCCCTCCAAGCAAACACAACAATACAAACGTTGTCAATTGGCATCATGCCATGTTAAATCATAATCAGTGAAACAAAGCCCTTGTGTGTGATTTATAATGAATGTTAATAAGCTCTTTATGTCCTCCATCAAGCACAAACAGATATGTCAATTTGTTACCTAAATATTTAGTTCATTTTTTACAAGCAGCAAGTACCTTTAGAAGGAAATAATTCAAAAAGTGGGGAATCCCAGCGGTTCCTTCTTTCAGGTTTCTCGAATCTCTGCACCAAGTCCTCAAATCTGTAATAGAAACATTTCTGAATTCATAATTGTGTTTGATGTGGTAAACAGATGGCAAAGTGTAAAGGAAAAGACAATGAAACAGGTTAGAAAATATCTTGAGTGTTCCAGACCAGCAACAAAATTAATTGGTGACAAAACATACATAAGACAATTCAGGAATTGAAATATCTACAACTTTTGTATTAAATTGTTTCATACAGGTTAAATCAATATAATGATTGGTATATAGATAGTATATGAAATGATCATGAAGCACAAATGAAATAACAGGAAGAAATCTCTTCTCACATCTTTGTTTCATATGAAGATTCCCCCATTTCTTCCCGTATTCTATTCCATTGCCTACAGGTATCATCAGCAGTATCACAGAAGACCTGAAGATCAATTGTTAAGGCATCTTCAATCTGGACATCAGGCTAAACTAATAAGAAACTGAAAAATCACAACACTAGTATAAGCCTTCTACTATCAACAAAACTGATAGCATGGCATTTTCCTTGAAGATGCAAGATTAATTTTGGCTTAAATTTTATCAATGATTAATCTCCTTAAAACATTGTATCATAGAAAAACATGTCTTGACTTCATTTTGTTCCATTGCATACAGGTAGTGACAGAGAAGACCTGAAGTTACAATTGTTAAGGCGTTTTCAATATGGACAACAGGCTACACTGATAAGAAACTGAAAAATCACAACACTAGTATAAGCCTTCTATCAGAAAAACTGAAAAGCATAGGATTTCTCTTGGCCTAAGATGCAAGATTAATTTTTTATTTAAATTGTATCAGTGATTAATCTCCCTAAACACTGTATGATAGAATATCTTTAGTTGTGACTGCTTTAACAGCAAAGCAGATAAATAAAATGAAAACAAAAAAACTTCTGCTACATCTGTCTACAAATTCATGATATAAAATTTAAGGATTCATTAGAATTCTGAAATAGCACTTAGAGTAAAGATGGAACCTGCAAGGGAAAACCGAAAAGGAATTCTTTCATATAAAGAAACACAAGCCTGAATTTTCAAAAGATATATATGCAACCTAATTAATCAAATCTGCAATGGCAACTCTCACTAAAATTTGATAATATTTCTCTAGTAAATAATCAATGAAATTTGGTAACCAACAATGTATTCTATATAGCTATGGGGCTGGCCGTGTGGGGGCGCCCGCATATGACCTTTTGCAGGAATATATAGCTCAGACTTGTACATTCGACATGTGATTTTCTCAAAATGGGGAACAGAGGCTCAACAAAAAAAGGCTCCAAATCTTGGGAAGGGAACCTAACAAATTTATTTGTCAAGATTGATATATTTGGTTAGCTAATTAAGGGTTAAATTTTTGGAATTTAGTCAATTAGAACTGAACCCAATTTGCAGGGGGTTGATTTGTTTCTCAATGGACTATTTGTGTCTAGACAGAAGAAATATGGATTTTCAACGAATACAATTAGGCTTGAATTGGTCAGAACTCAAGTTAGGTTTACTTTGGACTTGAACCCAAATCCGGTTTTTTAAGGTGAATCAAACTTGAACCAACTTTTACTGCATAAAAGATACTGATCCAGTTCAGTGGTAGAAAAGTGATAAGTAGGATTTCTTTGACACAATAGACAACATAACACTCATTCTATTGTTTGCAATTCCCTGCCCTCACAACCTTCTTCATTTTCTCATTCAACTCTCAAGCCAGCCACCACAGACAACCTCCCATGTCAAGCAACTGATGCACTCCCCTTCATCCATGACCAGGAGATCTCAATACCTTCCTTGCTTCAAGACATGGCAGCAGAGGACCAGATCTAACTCTCCACTCTACTTCTTCCTCCTTTCTCACTTTTACATTTCTTCTTTATTTCTATTCTCCTACCCTCATGTTCCAATGTCTTCCTCTACTAGATTTGTTTGAGGAAATAAAGGAACCCACCGCCTTAGACTCACTTTAATGCATGTATCTCACTTTAATGCATGTATCTGTGTCATGTCAACACAGGTACAGGAAAGGATTTCCCTGATTCTAACAAAGAATATAACCACACATAAGTATCATGATAAGAATGTCATATATTATTTCTTGTTTTCATCCCAGTCCTTCTCAGTGACAGGAAAGACAATAATCTGCAACATTCTCATTAATTTTTTAATTTGTAAAATATTCTACAAGAAAATCAAATCAGTCATCCCACAGCTCAACTAACAACACATTAAGAATTTCATGAGCAAATATATGGCTAGATAAGCCTAATTAGATTTTTCTTGTAGATAAGAGAGTAACTTAAAAACATACTAGAAAAAAAAAATCATAACAAAGTATTTATCTTTTTCAGTATTTATGCAATACTGTTCTAAAATAGTGAATTTACTTAAGCTCACTAGAGTAGTATTAATAAATGATTACCACGCAATATCTTATTCCAGCAGCTCGAGCAAGGCACCAGAGCTCGTATCTATAACCCTGAGTATGAACACACACAAAAAAAACAAGGCATGTGTCAGCCATGTGTCCCGACTTTTATCCTAAACTTGCATTAGAAGTTGTGAATTAAGCATTGAAATAATGAATAAGACTAGGCTGAGGATACTACAGTACGGTACAGGAAAACTTTTATCATGAATAACCTTTCCCATATGCAAGAAAATTTATTGAGAGTTATAAGTAAAATTAAGGATGATAGAAATTGAGAGCATGTCTGTCCCCTTAGCAGAAAATACACAAGATGGGAGGTGTGGAATTAAAATTAATGTCACTTTAGTCAACTTTGCATGTTCAGAAAACAAACTTAAGGTCAGAGTAATTACAATATATAAGAATACTACTAGAAAAACATAATTAGAGAGAAAGTTCACAAACGTGTACTAGTTGATAGGAAACAGTAAGAACCAAAGTTTTTAAAGTTTTTTTTTTTTTAACTTTTAGATAAACATTGTTATCATGCTTTTACTAGTCATAACAAAATAAAAAAATTTAGACCATTTTTCAGGATAATAGACTATTTTAGACCTTATTTTTAGTAGATTTGGTTATTGTTGGGTCTATAAAAGGAATAATAACTCTTTTGTTTAGATCATCTCGTTTTTAATGTTGTTGCAGACCCTTGGTGAGTTTCATGGTGCTACATCATCATGCTAGTTAAGAACCCATCTTATAAATTTGACCGAATTTTATCACATGAAAAATGATTCCAAAACAGTTGGATAAAACACTTGTCTTTAATAATGAGTACATTGTTCCTAGAGAAGAAAAAAAAAACACAAAATGTGAACCAGTAGAAAGAAACTGACATGTAAGATAAAATAGATACTAAGTCCAGACATGACTCAGTTTAGCCAAGTTTGATAACAAGCATTAAGCTCACAATAATAATGCATTCACCTTAATGTTGTTTAAAGAGTCCACAATTATGATGTTGTTTTTAGATAATGACCTATCAACTTCTGATCTAAGCACACCCCTCAGGTTTTTCTCCATTGGCATATCTACAAATAAAGACAGGAAGCATATGAATTAGTTCATAAATTTCTGAATCAAACATTAGAAATTGAATTTTATGATATAGCATAGAGTTAGTTTGCACCAAAATATATAGTTAAGGGTAAATAACACAAATAATGTTGTCTTGTTATACAGCTGCATGTCAAATAATGAGTACATTATACAAAATTTGAAGTTCTCGGCATCTTTCCTTTTGAGGATACAAATTGCAACAAAAACTATTAGAAAATAAAATTCAAGGAATCATACTAAATAACAAATAAAGCATTTCTGAAACCTGAAAATTCATGATATATGTAACGAGAAAATTGACACTCACAAACGTGGGGGCAAAACAATGATATTCTCGTATGTTTTATTCCCAAAAATTCGAATCATTTTCTTTAACCAGAATTATTCTTCGCCGTTTAATTCATAAAATAATGGAACAATTGAATTTACTTTGTCGATGGAGAAACAAACCATCCGACACACACATATGTTTCAAAGCGCGCGGAAGGGATACCGGCGTAGCTTTGGTTCCGACCAAGGTGGAGGGAGGACTCGTCTATAATCCTCACCGACGGTTTGGGACCGTCCACGGACTGGATAGCGTCGGCGAGGCAGGCGGCCGCCGTCGACTTACCGCTGCAAGGCTGCCCGCAGATCACCACGAGAGCCATCGAAAAGAAACAGCAAAAACCCTAATCGCTCGAGATCGTGCAAGGGAAGGAGAACGTAGAGTTCACCGGGAGGTTACACTAGCCGACTAATTAGAACTATGAACTTAACAAAGCTTTCGATAGATTTAGTAGAAGTTATTAGGAATCCACCCAAACGCAAGGTACAATGAGGCCTGACTTGATTAACTGGCCCAATTGCATAAATACTTTAACAATTATAATAAATTTAATAAACTAAAATCATACCTTTATAATAAATTAAATTATTTTTTATTAAAAAAATCCTACAAAGTTGGTAAATAGGAGGACAGATCTTCTTATTCATAGCAAAGTGGATTAGAGTGGGTAGAAAATTAGACTAAATGATAAATCATTTATAATTATGATCATGTTCACTATTCCCTTATATTATAATTTGGGTCAAGATAAGTGGTTAAAGGTCGTTGGCGGTGGGCAAGTCGCCAAGCAGTCTAGCGTCGAACGGAGGCAGCCTTCGAGTGGCTTTCGACCATCCGTCCTGACTCAAACTATAATTTAGGAAGACGATGAACTCAGGAAAGGATCGTAAACAATTGTGACCGGATTGTGGTCACGATTCTATCATAATTATAAGTGGTTCATCTCCTGATCCATTTTTTTATGGATCAGAAGATCTGAGCTTTATAAATAGGAGCATAAGTAATTAACTATAATATTTAAAGTGTGGTTGGTTCACGTTATCATATATAATCTTAGTTATGTAATTATTAGATAATCACATAATTAAAGTTATGAGGAATAAAACATAATCAAATATTATTTGGTTTAATTTAGGAAATATAACAAAAAAAAATTTTGTTTGAAAATTTTAATTAATAACTTAATTTAATATTTTACTTTATTACCCTCAATTATAAAACCAACTATACATAATAATAATAATAATAATAATAATAATATTATTATTATTATTATTATTATTATTATTTAAACTCTACGTTTTTTATTTTTATTTTATTTTTTTCACCTTTTTCTTTATGATCTGATGGTAAGAGGGGACCCGCTCGACAGGAGGTCAAAGTGGTCAACACCCAGCAGCCATAATGGATGAGTCACCTTGAGAGGTGGCTAAGACTAAGAGTTTTAGAAGGAGCTCAAAGAGTCTTTGGGATATATGGTAAATGAATCTCAAGCAGACCATGCTTGGGGCTCAAAATGGGTCATCAAATGTGACAAAGCGATTTAGAGACAAACTTGAGTCTCAAATCCAAGAAATTGACACAATTGGGTTGAGTATCATGCATGAAAAATATGAAAAAGGTTTCATATTACATGAAAATTAATTTTGGATGTATATATGTCATATAAATCAATGCTAGGGATGCATTGTGGTTTAGTATAGCCAAATACATCAAGAGGAAGCCAAAACTAAGACTTTAGGTTAAGATTCAATTGAATAATTTAATTAGTTTTAAATTTTGTGTCAATCTTGGAATATGTAATAAATATATTTATATATATATTTTTCCAAGTAGACAAGGTTAAAATAGACTTCTCTACAAAATTTTGGAAATTTTGGAGGTTTGTAGAATTTCTGGTGCATTTCTAAAGTTGGTCAGAAAAGGTTGATTTTTGCAGAAATAGGGTACCGGTCAACTGGTGCAGATACCAGTCAACTGGTAACAGTATTTTTGAGCACAGAATGTCTCTGTAAGATCATTTTGATGAGGGCAGTTGACTGGTGCCGATACCAGTTGACTGGTAACAATGTATTTCGAACACATAAGACTCTGTGAGTTGAAATCGAAAGGGACAGTCGACTGGTACCTAGTGCAATCGACTGATACCAGGCTGAAAGTGTTTTTTAGCATTAGAAAGTGACCAAAAGGATGATAAACATGTATGTAATCTTATGAGAGATTAATACATGATGTTTATGGTCATTAGAAGTCAAAGAGTCTAAGAATTGGGAGATTGTTGGAGCTCTTTTTGATGTATGGCAAAGGAGAAGAAGTTTAGGTTTAAGTGGAAAACCTACACACCTTTGTAAGAAATCCTAGCTCAAGGGGGAGCTTAGGTGAAGGGGGAGCGATTGCTCATTTATTAGCAAAGGAGGAGAAGTTTATCTTTGCAGGAAATCCTAGCTCAAGGGGGAGCTTAAGTCAAGAGGGAGCCTAGGGATTTAGGTTCCATTATTTATGCATGAGATGATTGACATATTTATTTGCATTGTTATTATATTTATGTTTCTCTAACTTAAACAAGTTACCAAACATCAACAAGGGAGAGATTGTTGGAACAATCTAGGCGCTCTAGGTTTTGATGTTTGAACAAAGGTTTAAGTTAGATTTATTGTTGTATTTGATATGCATTGTGAGTGTATAGGATACAGGTACAACGAGGAAAATCCAAGTGTGATCTTGGCAAAGGAGAAAAGTCCAAGGATGAGTCTTGGTGGTGTAAGTCCAAGTATGTAGTCTTACCAACGTAAGTCCAAGTGTGACTTGGCAATAGATGAAGTCCCGGAGATGTGGAGCCTCTTGGCAAAGGAAGACCCGACAACAAGGACAAGGCCGAAGGAAGCTCCAGAAGGCAAGATGTGAAGGATGGGGAGACATCCGAGGGACGCGAGACTGATGGAGAAGGCTAGAAGGCTAGGTCTAGGTTAGTTGAGCAAGGACGAGCGTTTAGTGATTGTACTTAGGAAAAAATCTTATGGCTTTATGATTTACTGTAGCAATACTGTAGTGACACTGTAACAGTACTATAGTGACACTGTAGCAGAATTGTTGTGACACTATGGCAGTACCGTAGCATTCAACTGGTTACTGTAGCAGTCGACTGGTACACTGTAGCAGTCGACTGGTAGCCGACTGTTGGGTAATGGTCGGCTTCATTTAAAGGACCAGTGAACTGATGCATACACCAATCGATTGGTAGTGGAAAAATAACTTAGTGTTTTCCTCTCGAGCTCTATTTAATAGAGCTCGAGGTGCTTGGGCATGGTTGACGAAATAGAGGTGGTTAGCCCCTATCAGTAGTCTTCCAAAGCCTCCAAGTTCTTCTTGTGATCTAAGAGTGTTTGGATCAAGCTTGTGGTGAGGTTTCTCCACTGAGAAGGAGGTTTGAGCTAGCCGGAGGTTTCCGGGGAGTCATCCACTGATGGATTAGGATCGTCCACCTTACGGACAACCCTGGAGTAGAAGTCCTAATCTCCGAACCACGTAAACACCTTGTGTTACGGTTTGTTTTTGGTTTATTTGTTAGTTAGAGCCCTAGAGCCAATCATTTGATGATTGTATGGACTCATTGTATCATATTCTTGTATATTAATAAAGGCATTTGTTTGGTTATTATACTTATTTGTATTAGTGCCAAATAGACTAAGTATAATAGCGTCCTTGAGTAGAAGGTTCATACCTATATCAATCGATTAGTTGAATCGATAGTGAGATGATATAGGGAACACTACTCTAAATCATTCCTAGTCGAGTATTAACATTCAGGGACAATGTTAATACAATAAGACTAACATGTAGGTCAGCTCGATGACTTGATCTCACAAGTCATGGATATAGAGATATCAAGCTGACACATGGGTATGCATTAGAGAATGTATACTGAATGACCCGCCATGAGAAAGTATCATGGATCGTTATATGAGTGTCATATACTTTCTCATGTGGCTATTAGTATGACTATTAGTCCTTAGACCTGAAGTCACCATGGATCCCTACATAAGGAGTTATGTACTTTGGTTTCGTCAAACGTCACCCGTAACTGGGTGGACTATAAAGGCGATTACTGGGTATGTAACGAATTATGCAGAGGGATGTGAGTGATGTAGATGGGATCTATCCCTCCTATATGACAGGAGTGACATCGATATTCTTGATAGAGTAAGACCACGAAGTGTATGGCCATACCCAAATGAGTCAATATGAGATATTGTGCTCATTTGATTGAGTGAGTCTACTTGGAGTTCAAGATTTAGATTGGTCAGAGGATGACACGGTCTATGCCTCATATTGATCAATCTAGATGTCTAGGATAGAAGGACACTTGTCATATATTGTGAGGAGTCACAATTAGTAGTCACAAGGTGATGTTGGATCTCAACATTTCTTGTAACTTGGGTAGCAATGATGTATTGCTAGATGTCGCTCATTGCTTATGTTTCTAAAGGAGTTTAGAAACATTGCCAACGTTACAAGAACCTATTGGGTCACACACAAAGAACAAGTGGATGGAGATTGGGTTCATATGATGAACCAATTGGATTAAGTTCATATGATGAACCAAGATGATTAGATTCATTTGATGAATCAAATTGGATTAAGAGTAATCCAAATTGGGCTAATTGAGTTGGACTCAAGTTGATTCATGTATTCAATGAGTCTAATTTAGATTATGACTCATTAAATCAACTTAATTTAATGAATTAGATTCATTATATTAAGTTGGCTTGAATCAAATGATTAGATTATATCAACCATGGAAGAGATTTGGTCAAGTTTGACTTGACTTGAGAGGGAGAGGAAGAGTCAAGTTTGACTTGACTAATTTCCACATCATTAGTGAGATGGCAAGATGTGGACCAATGATGATGCTCCACATCATCATGGTATGCCACATCATGGAGGTTACAAGCCTCCATTCTCATTAATGTGGCCGGCCACATTAAATGAGTAGGAGTTACTCATGTGGCCGGCCACACAAGTGAATGAATGGGAATGAATTTTCATTCATTGGTCTCATTCATTTCATCTCCTTCCTCTAGCCATTCTCTTCTCCCTTTCCTCCTTCTTGGCCGAGAGTTTCAAGCAAGGTGAAGAGGAATGTGTTAAGGTCCAAAGAAAAGGGTGAAGTGAAGGTCACAAAGGAGATACCTAGAGGAGTATGTGAGATTCCTTTCCTTTCTCTCCTTTTCTCCCTTTTCAAATCCTACCCGAGAGCTCTAGAAAGTGCTAGCACACTTGGGGCTCTCTTCTCCATCCTTTGAGTGTGAGAGACACTCCTTGTTCATGTGGATATCATTAGAGGAGTGTCTACGTTGACACTCTCGAGATCCGGCGTACCGTTGGACGAGCGGGAACGCGAAAGGGCACGCATTAAAGGTATAAAGTGTTTTCCTTTGTAGATCTACTGTAGATCGTAGTTTATAACTCGTACTTGTGTTTTCAAAATTTTTCTTTGCACGGATCTACGGCTTTGGGTGATTCGGGGTTTCCGCGACGCGAAAAGCGATTTTCGTGGTCCGAAAAACCCAACATTATTGTCTTTCCTTATTGTTTATAGGGTTTAGCTTTCTTCTTGTTAGTTTATATTTTATTTTCCGCTGTGTACTAACAAATGTAGGAAATGATGATTTGGATAAGATACTATTCACCCCCTCTAGCGGACGTCAAGGTCCCAACAAAGCCTTTTACATACTTTGATAGCTCAAGAATTATTAAAAAATTTAATACCGAAGTTGTTGAATATTTCCTAACTCTAGAGGCCTTTTTATAACTCTTGGAAAATCCTATCCATGGGTGGAAGGTGCCTTTAAAAGGGTTCAAGGCACCTTCAAGTGGATAAAGTTTTATCCACAACTCAACGGTAACAAACGGTTACTTTAGGCTGCTACTGTTCACTGAAGGCACCTTCAAGCCTTTGAATGCATTTTCATACTGTTCACAGAAAGCACCTTCTAAGTCTTTGAAGGCACCTTCATACTGTTCATCCGAAAATGGTTAACTTCCCTTGTTAACCATTTTTTGCTCAGCTCGCTTGGGTGATACAACAGCAGTCCGAAATTGAGCTCACCTGAACCCAACACCGGCCTTCTCCTCGAGCAGCCTTCCTTCTTGGCTTCTCGTCTCTCAAACTCTCACGCACATCCTTCTCGTTCACCGGTGTACTCTTCCGTAGCATCTCGTCATTCGAATGCACCGAGCCTGTCAACTCTCTTCCCATGTCATCCTTATTGCTAGCTGCGTCTTCTACTTGACTTCTTGTGTTCCTAAGTTTTTGCACACTTTGACACAAGGATTAAACACAATAGGACCTCACTGAACTTAGTTGACCATATCAAAATTACCCCGGAGTACTTACACATGCTACGATGTTATTCTCTTTACTAAAAAGAGCATATGTTTTTCTCAAATTTTAACATCGTATAGATTTTTTAATCTAGACATACCTAATGTCTAATCCTGAATTCAACATATGAATATGAATTCCAATCTAACCTTAAGCAAATTTAGTAAATGATGGGTACATTTACTCCGATCATTGCATAAATGATTTCATTTTGACACAATTATCAAGGCGACCATAATTTATAAGTATGTCTCTATTCACAACTAAATAAGTTGTCTCATAAGTAATGGTCTTACCTATATTTATACTTAACAAATAGAGATGATTGTCCATGTGAATGGACCAATCTCAACCTGCCAACATGCTCATCGAGACTTTAATCTAAAATGTAACAACATATACATTGAATAGATCATGATATTTTACAACGTGTTACATTTTATGAAGTCACAAAGACTTCCCATATCCTTGAAATGACTCTTTAGTCAATGTCTTAGTAAAAGGATCTACAAGCATAGTGCGTGTAGGGATATACTTAAAAATTATCATTTTCTTGTCCACAATATCCGTTACAAAATTATACTTAATTTTATATGCTTACATTTCCTATGATATTTGGGATCCTCAGCTTGACTATCATAGTACATTGTAACAGAACTCCCATTGTCCTTAGCAATCTTCAAATGCTTCAGGAACATTTTCAATCAAACAGATTGTTGTACAACTAATGCGCAAGCCACACAGCTTCCATTGTCGACAAGACTATACAAGCCTAGCCATATAACTTCTATTGTCAACAAAGCTACACAAGCCAAGCCACACAGTTTTCATTATCGACAAGGCTACATAAACATGCTTCTTGCTATTCCATGAGATGACGCCACCATTTAGCAAGAAGGTATAGCCAGATGTGGATTTTTTGTCATCAAGGTCTCCTGCTCAATCTACATATGTACAGCCCTTCAGGCTCATCATAAATCCTTATAAACAGATACAATAATCTGTTGTCCTTTTTGAGGTATTTTAATATCCTCTTCACCACTTTTTGGTGTCTTGATTCTGGTTTTAACTGGAAACGACTAATTAAACCAATAACATAACTTATAGCAAGATGAGTACACAACATAATGTACATTAGACAACTAATAGCACTGATATATGATTTTTTTCCTACTATTTCTTCAAGAGTCTTGGGATATAATGTTGCAATTCGACATATTGAAGTATTGTAGCATCTTAGTGATATAAGTCTCTTGAGACAAACCCAATAGCCTTTTTGATTGATCTTTCATGATCTTCACTCCTAAGATGTGATCAGCTTCTCTTCAAAAATAATACTCTTCATTTGGGTATATTCTTTTGCAACTAGTTGAGTTTTGTATCGATTAATCGATCTATCCACTTTCCTCTTGGTTTTGAGAATCAACTTATTCCCAATTAACCCTTTGGTCTAGAGAAAGATCGACTAAATCTCAAACTTGATTCTTTCTCATTGACTCCATTTCTTCATCCATTGCAACTTACCTTTTTTTCTCTAACTAAGCATCTTAATGCTTCCTCAAACCATTTCCTAGGTTTAATCTTATGAACACTTCTTCGTAAGTTCGATTGTTAAGAAGTCAACTTATAACTTGGCAAATCACTCCCACTGAGTTGACT
Source organism: Zingiber officinale (assembly GCF_018446385.1). Taxonomy (NCBI): domain Eukaryota; kingdom Viridiplantae; phylum Streptophyta; class Magnoliopsida; order Zingiberales; family Zingiberaceae; genus Zingiber; species Zingiber officinale. The sequence goes on from NC_055998.1 coordinate 37,105,615, forward strand.
AGACTCAGACATCTCTTTTGACACCTCTCTTGTTGATAATATCACATCCTCCAAAAAAAGGAATACTTTTATCAATATCACCTCTGGTTGAGAACTCCGTTTCAAAAAAAGTCACATCTCTCGAATCTATTTCAGAGATGGTTCCATCTAGTTGCTCACCTATGAAAATATAACCTTTGGAGGTCTCATGATATCTAATAAAGATACATTTCTTATCCCTAGGTCCTAATTTTTCATACTTGTGAGAACTATCATGAACATAAGCAGTTGCCCCCCAGGGTCTCAGATTACTTAATCTGATTTTTTGTCTATCCAACGTTCATATGGGGTGGATGGAACTGATTTTGAAGATCCTTTGTTAAGTATATATGCCCCAACTAATAATGCATCTCCCTAATAGGAGATCAACAAATTATCCTGTGCCATTATAGATCTAACCACAGCTAGAAGAGTTATATTTTTTCTTTCAGCAATCTCATTTTGTTGTGGAGTTTCTAGGACTATTAGTTGTTAAATAATCTCTCAATCATTATACATTGTCTAGAATTGATCAGACAAATATTTTCCTCCATGGTCAGTATGTTAGGTTTTAACCTTAATTGATTCTCAACTTCGTTCAAATAATGATTAAATCAATTTAATGCTTATAATTTATGAGAAATCAAATATATATCACCAAAATGAGAGAAATCATCAATAAATGTAATGAAATAGGAAGCTTTATGTCTAGCTTTCACATTCATTGGACCACAAATATCCGAATGAATTAATTGCAATAATGATTCAACTCTGATAGTTTTACCAAATGATTTCCTAGTTGCTTTTTCAACAAGACAATGTGTTGGTGCAGTTTGTGTTGGGGTTGCAAGGTTGCAAACATAGTCCCACATTGAAAGCATATGAGAAAGATCATGAGTTTATAAGAGAAAATATATCTCCATTGGCATGAGACCTTTTGTGTAGAGCCCAAGAACAAAACCATGAGAGCTTAGGCCCAAAGTGGACAATATCATACCATTGTCGAGATATCTAAATTCTTTTCGATCCAGCAATTGGTATCAGAGTCCGGACTGTTAGAAGGTTTAACCGCCGACTGCGCACAAGAGCTATGGTCTGATTGAGCCATGTGGGTACAATATTGACCTCGAAAAAAAAAGTGAGGGCTCCTATATTCAGATTAAGAGGACCAAATACTAATTAGGAAGTCCTAGTTGCGGCTAGGCAAGGAAGTCCTAGTAGGTCGGGTGGACCGAGGGGCAGGAAGACCTAGTGGATCGAGGATCAAACATGGGAAGCCTGTGATCCTTTGTTTGAGGGGAGGATTGTTGGGGTTGCAAGATTGTAAACATAGTCCCACATTGAAAACACATGGGAAAGATCATGGGTTTATAAGAGAAAAGATATCTCCATTGGCATGAGGCCTTTTGGGTAGAGCCCAAGAGAAAAACCATGAGGGCTTAACCCCAAAGTGGACAATATCATACCATTGTGGAGATATCTAAATTCTTTTCGATCCAATAGTTTGCACTAATGGTCTAACTCAGGTTTTGATAAATGACAAATAAGTTAAGTTAAGTTCTGTTATGATCTAACCACATGATTAATTGTGCAGTACGAAGTCCAGATAGGTCGACGGACAGACCAAATATCTGGCAGAAAACCCAGCTAAGTCAATAGGCCGACCGGATAGCTGGTACGAAGTTCAGATAGGTTGACGGGCTGACCGGATGTCTGGCAAGAAGTCCAGCTAGGTCAACGGGCCGATCAGATAGCTGGCATGAAGTCTAGATATGTCGACGAGTTGACCGGATGTCTGGCAAAGTGATAAGTTAAGGTAAGTCACTGGAGGAGAGTGACCAAGTGAGGACGCATCCTGATTGAAGGGACAGTAAGCGTCGGTCCAGTTTAGGTCCATTTGAGATCCCTAAGTTGAGACCTTTACTAGTTCCTGGTCCTGGGAGGACAGGAACTAATTACTATCCTTTATTAATTATTATTTGTCCTAATACTTGTTTTGTAGATTATTTGGACTAACATTGTTTTGTAGGACAAAAGGAGAAAAATTACCTTCGGATGTACAGTGTCGAAGGCGTCTTCAAGCAGTGAAGGTACTTTCGTAATATTCATAGAAGGTGTCTTCCATGGCTATAGAAGGCGCCTTCCGTAGGATAAATTTTGGCCGTAGTCGTGGATAAGTGTCGGGTGGTTGGGATCGAATTTGTCTCATTAGAGTTGTGTTTCATGGCTATGGAAGGTGCCTTTCATGCCTTTTATAAGGTTGTCTCGAGAAGGCATTGAGACACAACATTTATACGAGCTACTACACATTCATTTGAGGTTCTGACTGCTTCTAGGACTTCTGATCACGGCTGGCAGACTGACATCGACACGAGCACTCCCACTTTAATCTTTAAGTGTCAGTAAATTCTTTTGTAATTAATTATTGCAAAAGGACAAGTGCAGTGTGTTGCACTTGTTCAACTTTCATTATACTCGATTCCCTCTTCCGAAGGTACCGACAGAGGTCTTTTAGTGGATTACCCATCGATAGGTCTGCAGGACCTAAGTCTTGGAGTAGGAGTCGCCGAAGGCTTCGAACCAAGTAAACCAACTGTGTTTTCTGGTGTTCTTGTGTTTTCTTATTCTTTTTCGTCGCGTATACTTTGATTTCAAAATCAGAAAATGAGTTTTTGAAAACCACATGATTCATCCCCTCCCCCTCTCACGTGTGTATCGATCCAACACAATGCTCACATATAGATAAGTGAATCTTAGCCCGAGTGCCCAATATACCCTCTCTAGCCAACCGATTCATACATTCTTGTTCTATGTGTTCTAATCTAGCATGTCAAACCTCATTAGTTATATATGCATTACTAGTTAGAGTAATGTCTGAGAAACAACCCTCAAATGCACAATTGACACCTGGTTCTACATCAAGAACCATAAAACCATTTGACAAAAAAAATCATATTCAATTGACATTGAGTCAATCTTAAGTTCAACACTCCGACTATAAAATTAATACAGTACCCTAAATCAAGAAGACCTGTAACGGAAACAAGATTTCGTCAAATTTTAGGAGGATACAGGACATCATGTAGAAATGAAACACTACTACCACAGAGGTTGAGTTTGCAAGTGCTGACTCCTTTGACTATCAATTCTTGCATTGTTTCCTACATAGATCCATTTGTTGCCAGCTGGTACCCGTCAGTACTCTACAATTGTAACTCACTCCCGAGCTACATAGTTGGTTGCTTCCGAATCTATAATTCACAAAGGATAAGAATCAGCTAACAACACTGAACTAGCAACAAAATGCTCAGGAAAAGAAGACATTTGTATTATTGTTTCAATCTAGTCTTTTTTTCCTTTCTTCTTGATTGGGCCTTGTCCCACAGCAGCAACTTCTTTCTTCTTTCCCTTCCCCTTCTTGAACCATTTATTTTTCTTAGATCCAGATGATCTAACAGAACCAATAGCCACATAGGCTAGTACAGAAATCCTTGCGGATTCAATTCTCTCCGCCTCCAATTTTACATGGCGTGAGACGTCAATGAAAATCTTATTACTCTCACTGTTAGTTAGGGTCTACTTTATCGTCTTCCAAAAATCTGGAAGGGAACGAATAGCTGCTTGAACTTATTGTTCATCGATAAACTCATGATCAACAGTTTTAAGCTCCCAAATCATATTCGATATCTTCCTAAGGTGTTGAACCATTGAAAGATTCAGACGCTTCTTGTAGCTGTCAAACTTAATCGTCAGCTGTCGAAGCTTGCTCAAACTTATTCCACTGTATTTCTCCTTAAGGGTTACCTAGATTGCATGAGCCGTAAAATACGGCTCATATTAAAAAACTAGGTCATCCACCATTAAACTAATCAATATTCCATTGGTAATGAAGTCATTTATCTTCCATGCCTTATAGGCATCAAGATCTCGTATGTTCTGTGTAGTGGGACCATCTACAGGTTCTTCCATAACCTGTTTTACAACCTCAAGAACTTCTGTTTTCTCAAGAACATATTATATCTTGAGCTGTCAAATTTTATAGTTATCCTCATATAATTTCTCTCTGTTATTGAGTTTAACCATGATATTCTTATTTGTCATGATCTAATATAAATAAATATATTATTTAGTATTTAGTGTAATTCATATGCATGCAATTTATGATTGACTTAATGTTAATTTGAGTTGGTTTACAAAATCAAGTGATAACTATGTTTTTACTCATCATTCGTATAACCAATCAAATCAACATTGATCAATACTAGTACACACATCCTAACTAATGAACTTAATCATTATTCTATCATAAGCCCCCGAGGTTATGGTGCAGCGGTAGGGCATCCAGGTTATCACTCAGGCACCCGCGATTCGAGCCCCAGCTATGGCGAATTTGTAGAAATTTTTCCTCCAAATGAGGCATGCAACTAAAGGATACTAGGGTACTGGGTTGCCTGCTGCGAGCGCTTCCCGATTTACCTTGGTGGCCGGTGGGAAACATCCGTGGGGCCGGGTCGGTCTGTAAAATACCGGAAAATGGTGAATAATGATCAGGAAATTTTTCGGAATTTTTAGAAATTTTTCTGAAATTTTTCGGAGCTTGTATGGCTCAAGTTACGGGGATAAAAATGGGACCCGGGAAAGCCTATTTAGGCTATCCCATTTAAACGAGGAAAAGTTGCATTTTTTCCTTTTTCTTTCATTTTCTTTTTTCTTTTAATTTTCTTCTCCTCCCCTGTGCCCTCTCCCGAGCCCTCATTGGCGCCGATCCCTTCTTCCGATTTCCTCATCTCCTTCCCCTCCTCTTCATTTTCTCCATGCCCTAACTGCTCCACCAACCGGTGCCGCATGATTATTCTTCTCCTTCTTCTCTTGAAATTCTTCCCCCTCTTCTGATCTGAGCGTCGGCGCCTCACGCTAGCACCGTGATCTTTATCGCGTCGTTGCCTCCCTCTCCCTTCCAGCGGCACCGACTGGACCGCCCGACACCACCCGATTGCTGGCCGCCGACTCCCCTCTGCCCTAGCGTCGACGTCCCACTCCTGACGCCACAGCGTCGGGGCCGATCGCTAGCCACCCGAGCTCTCGTCGCCGGCTAATTCCATGTGCCCTAACCGCCAGCCACCGAGAGCCCTCCGATTTCCGCCACTGTGCCCTAGTTGTGATCCTCCTCAGTCGCCGCCCCTCTGACCCGATGCCTTAGTACCATTGTTGTTCTCTGCCGGTTCACCACCACAGTAACAAGTGGAGTTCGCCTGAGAGAAGGCTGCTAATCTGGATTTGGAGTGAAGCTTGCAAGGTATTAGATTAGTAGGATTTGATTTCATGACCTGTACTGGAATTGTAAGCTATATGATGGATATTTGACCTATACAGTAGGGTTTGGGAATTTTAGTGTGGATTTGGAGGCTAGCGGCTCCACCTAGCTCCGGCCAGCATATCCGGCAGCAACTTCTCCGACTGCGATTCAACAGAGGAGGGCCAAATTGGGTAAGTTGTGCCATGGATTTATTACATTTAGTGTTGGTCTATATTAAGTTGTTGTGATTGACTATGCTTTATAGCAACTCCTAATTGGGTTGGAATAGTTGATTCAGAATTATTATGTTAGCAGGAAAAAAAATGGGCAGCAGTAGATCATCTTTCGATAGTGAAACCCTTTCAGTCGTGAGCCACCATTAGCTACGACAAATTTGGTGAGTTGGTAGGATGATAAGGGTTTATGGATTGAGTTAAATTTATTTGGACTAACGAGAATGGATTCCTAATCTGATTAGGGATAAGTTAGCTATTTAGTTCATGATAGAATTAGCTCACTAGTTCATATTTGACCTAGTTGTACCATGCGTTATGTGTTTGCAAGACTTTGTTTGGAGACAAACGTCTTGATACGAGATTTATTGTGATACAGACTACGTATAAAGACGGGTACCTCTTGACTTATCTTTTATGATTTTGTCAATTGGATATGCATAGTATTTTATAACTACAAGCAATGATCATGTTTGTCTTTGGTATGTCACGGTTTGATACCCATAGCATGTTTTGTTTTGTCGCTTGTTATATATTCATGTTTATACCTCGTGATTATTGCCATGAGTACCTTAGTTCCTAGAGTAAGTGACATACCATGCTTTACTGAGTTTAGGACTAGATTCTGGATTTTTATTATCTGGCATATATACCTATATTTTTATATCATATCTGATCTGTGTACCTAGACCCTTTTGCTTTGATCCATGTATATTGTTGGTACATATTTTATGGAGGTGGATATGTTCAGGACCTAGGTTGTTATACCATAGAGGACCTGTATACCCTAGATCTGTGGATTTGACTTACTGGTATTAGGGTACACATTTTTATATATATATGGATTTGGTTCAGGATATTGTCATGCTTAGTATCATGCATCATTCGCATGATTGCATGTTGCGTGATAGGCTGCTCCATTATTGTAGAGCATATCGCCAGTTTCATCATTGTTCGGTGCTCCATTGGTCCGCTCATGGGTAGCGTGACGCAGCGTGGTAGCACGTCAGTTTGGCTCTGTCGGTGCTCCGTTGGTCCGCTCATGGGTAGTGTGACGCAGCATGGTAGCACGTCAGGGATCCCTCCCCGTCATCGTGTATCGGGAGATGAGAGCATTGCACTCCCCCACTTATGATTTGGGGTAGGAGGACAGGTGTACTTCGACAGCATCCCGTCCACTCAGTCACTCATCAGGAGTAGTGACGTCAAAGTGCACGATTGTCACAGCCTACCCACTCGGTTTCACCATTGTGTGTGAGATGGCTGACTGGTGTCAGGGGTGACCATGTCATTGACATCATACGCATTGATGCATTTATTGCTTGTGCTTGCTGCATTTATTTGCTGCATTTGGTTGGATGCATATGTTTGACATACATACAGAATTTATGACACTCTCGGTTTGACGACCCTTTTGTTCTGGATAGGAGTTCCTGGTGAGTACAGCTTCCTCAGTTACCTTTCAGTTTTGCATTTTTCCTATATATGATTAGGAAGTTGTATTCCATGTTTATTGCTGTTAGATATATCTTACTAGACATGTCTATTGGTATTCGCTGAGTTGTTGAACTCACCCCCGTTGACACTATCTTTTCCAGATACCAGGTTGTTTATGGAGTCGCTTGGAGTATCCTGTCTACTGGTCCCCACGTCACATCAGAAGACCTGTCTCCGCTTGTGTTTATTTTATTTTGCTATACGAAATTTGTGTATTTGACTTTGTGTTCCGGTTTTGTTTACATAGTGTTATGTTGTTGTGTGGTGTAAGCCTAGCCGGCTAGCAGTATTTTGTTTTGTTTTGTATGGACTTGTATTTATGTTTTTCCGCCGTGTTGGTTTTGATTTCAGCCAAGTGGGCTGATAAAAATATATATAACTGCATGGTTGTTGTTATATTTGTCCAGCCGTGTATGCTGAGATTATTAACTGCGTGGTTGTGTATATATTCCAACTGCATGTGACTGATGTATATTGTGTCTGTAGAAATGCTTCAGATTGTCAGCCGTACAGGGGAGGTGCTGTCGAAATTTTCTTCGGACAGGGACTTCCCCGGGGCGTGACACGATCACCCCATGCTCGACGTTACCCAACCTGGTTTATCATTTTAATCATTATTCTATCATAATTTCTTTAATTAAATCAACTAATCATTTACTAAGATGAACTAATCATTTATTATGTATCATGTAGAGTAATCAGCATATGAATAAACATATCATTCATATAAACATGCTGCATATTGCTAACATATAACAAACTAACATGAACTAAATAGACTAATACTGTTCATACATAATGACAATAACAATAACAGAACTCTAGCAAATTAGATAGGCTAACACCACTCCCACTAGGACAGACACTAGTACAGTGGCCAACATAATCCCCTTCAACCTGGACTTATTTGAGGCAATCTCAGATAGACCAACTTCAAGATTTTCAATTTGATCTATCATCGAAAGTTCTTCAGAATCCTCCTTAGATTCTTCAAGATCCTCCTCTGGATCCTTCTCAAATTCTTCAAGATCTTCCTCTAGGAACTCATGGTGAAGTAGTTCTACACACAACTACGCATATAAGATTATCCCTTTGGAGAGCCTCCATATTTGGTGTGCTACCACCTTTGGATTCTCCGACAATAAACGAATCAATGCCCATGTCCTATAATTATTCAGGATTGAAAACTCTTCTTGTTCGAGTTTTCAGGACTGGTAATCATCCATGTCATCTATAAATTGAAATTAAATAAGTCGGTACAAAATTAACTAACGAGTACAAAACCGGCTTAATTTAATTTATACAGATATAGAACCAACATTATTAATAAAAAATAAATCTTTTTTATTTTCAGGAGTCTAAATCAACTGACCTATTTGATCAGTCGATTGGGAATCTAGATCTTAAGCTTTGTCTAATGTCCTCGTTAGAACTAATCTAATTGGATAGGGATCTTCTGTACCTATTTTCTATTATTGTTTAATTTAAGTCCATTTAAGTTAATCTCAGACTTATTAATCAAACTCTGATCCATTTAATTAAACCAATACCCATTGATTTAAGTCTAACCCATTAGAATAAATCTAATATATTTTAGTTAAACCAACTAATGGTTTAAATCACAGATTGGGTCAGATTGGACCAAACTAATCTGGTCAAATTAGTCTGTATAAATCAACTAATGATTTGAACCAGCTCTTGATTTGATCGGATCAAATTGATCTGGTTGAACCAACCAATGATTTAAATCAGAACTAGGTCTTTATTGAACTAAAACTGATTTGATTAAATCAACTAATGGTTTAAATCATACTTGGGTCAAAAACCCGATCTGATGGGCTAATTTGGATTAAAATAGATCTGGTTCAATGAACCATTAAATAATATATATCATATATTATTGTTATTTTCTGATTTTTTTTTATATTTTGATTTTATAGAGAAAATGTGCACATAGATAACTTTTTCTTTTTTGTATTGCAAAAAAACTTTAATTACTGTGTGCGCATGAAGAAACCTTTCGTCTTCTTTGTCGCTTTCGCCGCACGCCTTCACGCCTCACGAACCACGACGAATGTAGTCGTCGACCGTCATCATCCTGGGATAGTTGTCGGCCCTTTCCGACGTCGGACGTTGGTCGCTCTTGGTCCAACGTAGTCATCGGCGTATGTTTGCACAAAAACAATGAGAGGCGACCCACAACTGCGCGGCAGCCACGGGCGCATCCTCGGCTAACCAGGATGCTCTCGTCGATCCCAAGAAAAATGTTGCCAACGACCTTCCACCATGCGAAGCCCGACTTCGATGGAAATCGTGACACTGTCGTATTTTTTTCGACCCGATGTAGCACTATTCACAACAACAATGTTTCTACCAGTGAGCGACGCGGTCGCTGACAACATCCCTCTTTCGAGATGTTGTCCCCGACAAGCAATGATCTCCCGACATAGGAGTAAGTTTCATGAATTTTTAGAACTATTGCTCATACCATTGTTGATAGTTCTAAAGTATGAAAAATATATAAATACAAAAACTGTAAAACTCATAGTGATCTCCCATAATAGATCTTGATCTTCACTTTTCATACAAAACGAAAAACTCACAGTGATGTTCGGAGAAGAAGATCGGAGAAGACATCGAAAAATAACTTGTCGTAGGAAGAATGATCATGAACGAATCGAAAAGTTGTTCATGATTCCACGAACTAAATCTCAAGTCTCGGATGTTCTTCTTCTCTGCAAGACACACAGTCTCGGTAGAATTCTGACAATAGTCCTGTTGTGCTTCGATCTCATATGTGTACACAACATAGCAACCTTTTCCTGATGCATACATCCCTCCTTCTCTCTTGCACCACTTGTCTTGGATGTTCTTTTATAGAGGAAGATAATTCTTCCTCTACCTCCGTTAATAGAGAAAGGTGAAAAAGTTGAAAAATGAAAGGTAAGAGGCACCTTTCACCTCTTAACACCAACAATTTGTCCTAGTTCGGATCCTCTGTCCCGAATTTTCTCTGTCCCCATGTCCCACTGCCGATCGGACGGTCCAGATTGAATCTCAAAGATGCATTGCATATCACAAGAATATTGCACACATCTTAAAGATGTCATGATGCCTTGAGATGCAATCTGGACCGTCCGATCGGCAGTGGGACATGGGGACAGAGAAAGTTCAGGACAGAGGATCCGAACTAAATTTGTCCACCCTTTTTTTATTCATAGATTTGTAACATTAATTGTCAGAACTTTTTTTTAAAAAAATAATTCTATCAAGGATTCTTAAAATCATTTGGGACCGTATTCATATCACGTCATCTTTGCTGTAATTTAATTAATCTCCTGATTAATCGTTGATAATCGTTGTCAGCGGGTGAATGTTGGTTCGTGAATGATGATGGTGGGCGTAGCCGATTTAGTATTCGAATAGGATTTACCATCAATGAGGAATGACTTGATTTCTGACTGATGTAAATATTATTTTGAATTATCTCGTACAAGGGGTGGAGTTACGATATTAGTTCAATGTAGGTAAATTGCGTCTATCGTCGATAGGCACATTGTGGAGGGCACCTCTCTCGGTCTAGTTCTAGCGGTAGGCTCGACAGTAGTGTCGTGGCTGAAGCTCTTTGCTTTGCAAGTGCGACGTCAATACCTAGCGGGAGAGAGGCTGATTTCAGTTCACAAATCACAACGAGACCTTAAATCAAACATTGAGATTTAGCCATTAAATATAGTTCGAAAGTAAATTCACTCAAAAGTAAATTTCAAATGAAGAAAGATGTCAGCGTCATCATAGGTTTAGGGAATTAGGATTATGTTTTATTGAACTTCCTTACTCGCTGTAGGAGGGCGCCGCAAGTGCACAGGCCAATGGGCTGTGTAATAATATATTTTTTTTATCTGGGTTGTGTAATATTTTTTTTTGTCCGGACCAGCTACCCACATTGGGCTCGTGCTGACTCCATCCCTATCTCGTGCTCCCTATTTTAGAAGACCAGTCGGGTAAAGTTGAATAATTCCTGATGATTTATTCCTTACAAAATATGTAGAACGGTTCTAGAGGAACTTTTAAGATGACGAGATCATCTTTTACCACCAACTAATGACGACGATCGTCCATCTTTAAGAGTAAATATAGATGGATCGTCAATTTGTTTAATCAAAAGACAAATTTAAAAGTTATATTAATTCGTGACAAAATTTTAATCTGCATTAATTAAAGACCAAAGGTAATGGCCAAACAAAGATGAATAATTAGGTAACCTTTGACTCTCCCTCCATGAGTATCAGTAATAAATGTAAAAAAAGGACCTAAGTAGGACAATAATCAACTTCAGAGACTTTTTTGATAATTGCCCAAAATAAAATTACATAATTTTAAATTATTTTTATTGTAATTTAATTTACGTAATTATAAAACTTATGCTCATCTTACCATAACCAAATGAGTTTTAAATATATTTTCCCCACTTTTGATAACATTTTGTTGAATATCAACGTTGAGAAACATGCGTTAAATAAAAAAAAAAAATTAAAGCGAAAATAATTAATTCTAAATGAATTTTTTAGGCAAATACAATTACTTAGTTTAAAATAATTTTTAATCTAATTTAATTTAGTTTATATAATTCAAAGAGTGCTTTGCTTATTTTAATCAAAATGGCATAGGCAATATTAATCAATTTTATAGGTGTTCTAAGACAAATTACCTAAGATGATTATCAAACTAATTTGAAATTTGAAGCTGCAATTATTTTATCATTAATTTTCCACCATATCATCATTATGAATATAATTGAAATTGTCACTTATGGTAATTAAAATTTGCTAACTATATATCAAGTCTAATTTTAACAAATATAATTGTTTTAAAATTCAGTCAACAATAATTTACATTTTTAGAAATCATTTTAATGTTGTTTTTATTAAGTTCAAATTTTACAATGAATTATGATTTGTGAAAAATTCATGCTAATATCCCTAAAATTTTAATAATTATATATATATATATATATATATATATATATATATATATATATATATATATATATATATGTTAAGGGATCAATTTACCTTAAAAACATTTAGAATTTTAAATCAAATTACTCAATTTTAGTATTTTTTTTTACTGAATATGGAAATTAATCATTTTTATGTAGAAAATAAAAGGTGAATTCTTTTTCTATTTTTAATCTTTTTAAAATAAGTGAAAGAGAGGAGAAAAAGACAATATATAAAAAAAATACACCAAATTCATTTTTTTAAAAATAAATTAAATATAAATTGTTGATTATTGTACTTGTATATTTATATAATAATATCCCATAGTTTATTAAACTTAAACTCTACTCAATAGTATTTTACATAAATGTCCCTTCAACGGTTATTAATGAATTTAAAGTAATAAATCAGTTAGTGGCTAATTAAAATTATAATCGTATTATAATACAATTAAAAAGTTAAGCAGCATGTAAAGGCATCTTAATGAGGTCTATAAATAAAGGACCTGAAAGAGACCCACCACTTCACCCGATCACAAATGGAGGCGAAGTGGAGGAAGTTTTAGAGCAAGCATCTGATGGGCAGCCGACAACCATCGCCTTCCATTGACACCGACGCCGCCGCCGCCGCCGCCGCCAAGCGCCGCCACCAAGAGGTGCTCCTCGGCAAGTACGAGCTCGGGCGCCTCCTTGGCCGCGGCACCTTTGCGAAAGTCTACCTCGCCCGCTCCGTCTCGGACGGCGCCGACGTCGCCGTGAAAATCCTCGACAAGGCGGAGATGGTGGAGACGGGGATGGCCGACAGCGTGCTCACCGAGGTCGCCGCCATGCGCCGCCTCTCTCACCCCAACATCCTCAGGCTCTACGAGGTGCTGGCGACGCGGTCCAAGATCTTCCTCGTCATGGAGCACGCCCCCGGCGGCGACCTCCTCGGCCGCGTCGCCCGCCGCCGACTCCCGGAGCACGCATCCCGGCGCTACTTCCACCAGCTCGTCTCCGCCCTCCACTACTGCCATGCCCGCGGCGTCGCCCACCGCGACGTCAAGCCCCAGAACCTGCTCCTCGACCGCGACGGCAACCTCAAGGTCTCCGACTTCGGCCTCGCTGCCCTCCCCGACCGGCTCCGCGACGGCCTCCTGCTCACCGCCTGCGGCACGCCGGCCTACACCGCCCCCGAGGTCTTCCGCCGCAAGGGCTACGACGGCGCCGCGGCCGACGCCTGGTCGTGCGGCGTCATCCTCTTCGTCCTTCTCGCCGGCTCCCTCCCCTTCGACGACGCTAACCTCGCCGTCATGTACCGCCGGATCCACCGCCGCGACTACGAGCTCCCTCCGTGGATCTCGCCGCCGGCGCGCCGCCTTCTCGTCCGCCTCCTCGACCCCAATCCCGACACCAGGATGACCATCGCCAACCTATTCGACCACCCTTGGCTCAAGCGCTCCCTCAGCTTGGACTCCCAGCTCGACAACCTCTCGCCGCCCCCTCTCACCGCTGCGCATGCCATGAACGCGTTCGACATAATTTCCCTCTCCTCGGGGCTCGACCTCTCCCCCTTCTTCGACGACGCAAAGGCCAAGAAGGAGAGGCGCTTCACCTCCACGCACACCATCGACAAGATCATGGACACGATCCAAGTCACCGGAAGCAAACTCGGCTTCGTGGTGGTGACAGAGAAGTCGGCGGCGACGGCGGTGGGGGGTTGTGGCTCTGTACTCTCAGTGGATGTGTCGGAGGTAGTGTCGCCGCTTCTGCTGGTGGAGATGAGACTGCAGCACGACTGCATCAGCGACGCCGCCGAATTCTGCTGGGAGGACGTGAAAGCAGAGCTCGGAGACGTCGTGTTCTCTTGGCACGAAACAGAGCAGCTAGAATCCTAGCAATCCCGGGAGGAATCCATGGCCACAAACAATGTTTCAGGAATCTGTTCTACATTTTCTTTGCAGTCCCATTTGACGTTTGATAGATTAATTAATTAGCGGAATGAAGAATTGTGAAAGGGATGTGGATTTGAGGAAAGTTCATTAGGAATCAAAAGCAGGGGATCGATTGGCGGCTCAGGCAACATTGTTCTTCTTCCTGTGATCATTGTGGGTATTAAACAAAGCTATCGCTATTGCTTAGTGATTCTCCGTGTCATGACATGTTCTTGGTTGATCACTCTGAATTGATTGCTTCAGGTGGGAACAAGCAGCTTTACTTAATTTTTGTTTTTTTTTTTAAATTCAGGTGTCCAACTAATCTTAGAGGTACCCCACTTTTAATTCGTCTAAATTCTAAACACAATTTATGCAGCACTCAAGAATGATTAGATACTAATCACCAATAAATATTACAGTTAGATATGTAAAATTATAATAAATATGCACATCAAAATATATAGAGGATAAGATTTGGTTATTGTATTCAAACCAAGTGAACTTGATTGGAAAATCTATTTCTTGCTAAAGTAGATTTAACCTTTCCTTTCCATTGTAAGTTGTTTTATAGATAATTAATGCATCATACAAGTTCAAAAAGCATGTTGATGAAAGTGAAGGGCACTAAATAACTGACCCACTTTCATTGGTTTAATGTCTAAATCTCTCATCGTGGATCCTAAGAAGCAATGTATTGCTCCGGTGATTTGAATTTAGCTAACAAAGTGACAGTTTGCAAGAAAACTGAACACAAAAAACAAAAAGCAATCATCAACCGTTGTATCCTTCACGATGATAACAAATGTGGAGAATAATCTATGAAAAAGTAATCAAAGGTCGTGAATCAAGTAGGACCGCACTGGACAAGCCTTGTAGTTCCCACTTGCAGCAAACAGCCTTGTAGAACCACAACACTATTTTATTATGCTGGAGGCATCAAAATCGATTTTAGTGATAAGTATTTCTAAAGCTAAGAACACGAGTTAGACCGATAGTAGAATCTACTGCATCCAGTGGTTGCAAGCTAAGCAATCTTATTGAATGTTTCTACTTGAGTTATGCAAGATAAAATGAACAAACCTGTTGTAGTTGGGCAGAGCAAGAACGAGTCAATCATAAAGTTGATAAAATATGGCTGTCAACAAAATTCCAAACAAATTTGGTTACATAATCATTAAAGAGCTCAGATGATATTTTATAAGGTTCAGAGAGAAAACTAGATCAAAAGCACAGGCAACCAAAAGCTGTAAATTTTCTTAATGCACGTCATGCATTTTGGTAATGGTGCAACTTGTAGAGAAAAACCTTTCCAGCAGCATTTCCTACTGTCATAAATCCACCTCCAGGGCTGAAATCAAGACAGCGAGGATACTGGATGCTAGATCTCGTAGGAGGATAGTTTGAGAATACATTGTACGATGGGATATGCACCAGCTTTAGACCATTCTTACTCACTCTCGAGATCATAGCCAAAATCTGACTGTCATGGTTGAACTTCATATGATCAACCATTGTTGTTAAATTTTCAATAGTCTTCAATGGCTTTTGCTTTCCCCCAAGAAACTCCTCTCTCTTGTAAACATTAACAATACCACTGGCTGAACCTGAAGCAAACATAGAACTATCTTGTGAAGCACAGAGGGCTGACCCACCTATGCTACCATCGTCAGTGCCCTTGTGAATGCACCTCCTAGTTCTGAGATCCCAGTGATAGACATGTCCATCACCTCCACCGCTCAATAGCTGCTGCCCACCGTCAGCAAAAGCCAGACATCGAGCACTTCCATTCATCTTCAAAGTCCCAATTAACTCCTTTGTTCGGGATGAAACCAAAAGGATGTAACCTTCATTTCCAATGAATGCAATGGTGTTCGAATCAGGAGAAACCTCAAAAGCCTCCAAGCTTTTCTCTTCTCTCCCAGTCAAGGGACCTATCTTACTCGCAGCTGCTTTAACCAAATCAATGCTGTAAAAGAATTTCCTCCTGCCTGAAAGTATAACCTCAGAACCATTGGGTAAAAAGGATGCCTTATGAACAGGGCAATCCTCAATAAAGATACTTTGTATTTGAGGATTGCGCTTTCCATCCACTTGGAAAAATCTTATCCGCCTATCAAGTCCAGCAGTCAGAAGTAATTGACCATTTCTGTGAAACTGAACTGAATTGATTGGACCATTAGAGGGCACCTCGGCATTAGCATTTACCATCCTCGAGTATTCCAGTAATCCAGGTAAGAGTTTAGTATTGCTCTTTATGACAAGATCATCATTGCTACGAAGAAAATCGTTAGCTTCAGCATCCTCGTAGCCATGGGCAATAGTGACACCACTTTCATCATAAGAGTCTTCATCAAAATCACTTTCATGAGCATTCTTACCATCAACATTTGCCCACTCTGTTCCTGGGTTTAGCTTAGCATGTTGAGCCCTCAACCGAGAAATGTAATCTGTACCAGAAATAACTTGCTCATTAGCCTCCTTCCTAAGCTTCCTCAACCTATTCATACGAATTATATTGACCTCTGTCCTTTCCTCCTCCTCATCTATCCATGCAGGTTTTCTCTCTTCTTTGTTGGTGTCTTCTGCAGCCATAGCATGTAGTTCCTCTTCATACACAACCATCTCATTGCTGGTGGACTTATCCATGAAAAACAATGGGGCATCTGCTTTGACCTGCTTCTTGCCATCAGCATTGAATTCCTTCCCAAACTCCAAAGGATTATAAATGACACCAAACAAAGAACTCTCAAGACTCTTCATCTTCTCTTCTGCATCTTTTTGTGCCTTCTCCTTTGAGGCATTCTTACTCTGCCGCCTTTTCATTTTCTCTTGTTCAATTTCTTGTGCCATTTCATTAAGTGAAACATCCATATCTATACTACTCTTCTTTGATTTTTTCTTCTTTTTCTGAGAAAAATCATCAGTCTTAACACTTCTCTTCTTTGATTTTTTCAACTTAATTTCCTCAATCAAATCAACTTCCTGAACTTCATCATCCACAACCGCATCAGCTACCTCTCTATCAAGTTTATTGCCCTTCCTTTCATTCAGAAGCACGCTTTGGGAAATTAAGCTCATTTTAACTGCAAAAGGAACAATTTAATTAGAAATCAAACAGTATGATGCAAATATGAAAAACAATATAAATATGAAGCAAATGTAAAAAATCAAGTAAACAATAGATGTAAAAAGACATGTAAAACAGAAAAAGAAGATGCATAAGTACAGTCAATATGAAGGAATGCTAAGTCTGGCATTCAAGATCCGGTGTATCTAAACTAAATCATAACCAGTATCATGTCAAAGATGATAATTACTCAAGGAAAGCTCAGCAGAAAGCAATAAATCAAGTAGCCTTTAACCAGACAAAAGAAGCAAAATAAACAATCATACTATTATATTCTAAGTACACAAAAAGGAAATTACAACAAAGTGCCTGTGGTTATCAACGTATCATAAGGGTTACCATGAAGAAGTGTGCCAATTTTTCTTACAAAAATCAAATGCATCACAACTGAGCTGCATCATGAAATGGGAAGGGCAGACAAGATAGGATTACAAGATCTATCAGCAAAACATTTGAAAAGGTCCAGACCTAAATAGCCACTGCATTTGGAAAATATGCCATTTAATTAACACAATCAACATGATGCCATTCATAGAAAGTGAGACATTATAATTAAGACACAAGTGTAGTTCATGATGCAAACTTTAGAATCAGCATCCAAACACTTCAGCCAGGAGCATGTTATGCCAAATACTTTATAGCCAAATAGCTTTCAGTCCATAGTTATTAAACCAAACCAGACATGGACCTGATCATAATTGGGGTCACTAGTACATTCATCGAAATAGTTGGCTGGTCAGTTAGACTACACGTCAGCTTGAACTTTAAAGCAATCTGACCCATTAGTCAGACAAGTGTAGGATAACTGCAGTGAAAATTTAAATTTCTACATTAGTAATGGATAAGGATCATCATCCTTATACTATAAGAGCACCCACATTGGTGCTAATGTGTGGGTGTTAGAACACCCAAATGGTATTACAGTCAATGTGGGTGGGTGTTATAACATGGTGACAATCAAAAGCAAATCAACTATACAACAACAACAACAACCAAGTTTTATCCCACTAGGTGGGGTCGATTATATAAATGTCACCAAAATTAATTTAAATTGACAATTATAAATATTTTAAATTTTTATATAGTCATCTTAACTAATCTATTATGACATTATTAAATGTTATTTATAATATTTTATAAAGATATTAAATATTGCTACTAATATTTATTCACAATATAATACATTCATCAAATAATAGAAAAATTACACATTATCACAATTTAATTATCATTACAATTCCCCACTATAAAAATAGAAACGTTTTACAACAAAAATATATAATTCATTCACCACATCATCATAATTCATCTCATCATCACAAAAGTATAAATATAATACTAATGTAAAAGTATTGAATCCAATGCTAACTAAATACTAACAAAACATTGAGTTTTAAAACTAACAAAGTCTTATAAAATAAATCTCAACTAATTTACTATCAAACATCTTCAACCATCATATACAAAATCCAAGTACCTATCACCTACAAATACAATCCATAAATTTGTATAAGTAAATTAAACAATGAAAATATAAACCTAATAAACATAATTTAAAAGATTGAATAACATACCAAATGAGAAACATATAAAGTATCATTCCATATGGACTAATACAAATCTTCGCTTATTGTCAACTGCAAACACATTTCATATTTATTTAAAATTTTAATAACATGATAAATATAAAAAATGAATAATATTTCACTAAAAGATTAAAATCATACTAGATGATAATGCCAAGCTATTATTTCTCCAAGTGTATCCTCAAACCTTTGTAAAAAATCATAAGATCTAATTAAATATTTTCGGGTTCTAAGACAACTAGTACTTATACTTCACACCAATTTGGTCCTAGTTTTTGTCTCCCTACTATATTTTTTTGGATCCATTCCGAGGAGCACTCCCTTTGCTATAATTTTTATTAAATAAAATAAACTTTTGATTGAGACAAAACTTCCAATCTACCTGAAAGTGCAAAATATAGCAAAAGTTTTCAAAATGTGTGGAACATATAATAAAATAGAAATTAAACAAATCTTACCTGAAAGGTTGTTAAATATTAAAATGCATGTATTCTAAATTTAACACCCATAAATAAAGAACTATGCCACAGTGAAATTTAAGTATAATAAGAACTGTAGGCCACAAATACAGTTTACATGAAATTTAAAGAGACACTGGATAAGTCTCTACAAATCAAGAATGAAATATCATAAGCTAAGATCTCAACTAATATTAACAAGATTTCCAATTGACAAATAAAATTTCACAAGGAAGAGAACTCAAGATATAGAGAAATCTTTACAACATAAGGACTCAAGAGGATACAACAATATATGGTATATCATAATTTATCTCATCTAAGAAAAATCAACAGTGTAAAAAAACAAAAGGTAACAAGGAAAGACCTTTAAAGCTTCAAGTTTCTTAGACCAAAACTTCCACCGTATGCTTCCTTTAGTCTTTTTTGCCTCTATTGTTCCTGTGATTGAGGAGGTTTTAAGGTTCTCAAAAATAATAAGGAGAATGACTTGGTTATTTAAGGATGCAACTTGGTTAATTTAAGGATGATAAGGAGAAAAATATATAATTGAATTAAATTAAAGGCAGCAAGAAATATCTTAATAATAATAACATTTAATTGAACACCTTGCAAGCATCATCTAAATCGAACTAGATACATAAAATCTAAAACATGGGGAATTAAAGTCAATTACAATTTAACCAACAATGAATTCAAACCAGCATTAAAACATGAACACAAGCAATCAATGAATACATCAAAGAAGTAGATAATCAAATCACACATCATACAAAATGAACCAAGCTTGCTTTGGATAGCTATGATGGAGTTCGAATGTGGGCCGATCTATTGGAAGAATGGAAGATGGACTGAATGGATGAAGAAGATGATGAAATCTTGTCTGATGCGAGAGAAGAAGCTATGATGGGTTACCTTTGAACTCCTACTTGCTTGCTGCTGTACAAAAAAATTAAAGAGAAAGACCTTTAAAGACAGATTACCCTAAGACAAATTGACAGTACAAAAAATCGAACACAAACAAGCTGAGGTAACAAGGTAATAAGGTTAATTTAAGGATTCAAAAGCTTACCTTAAGCCTAAGGAATCACGGTGGAGGTAGTGCTGTGGAGGAATTGTGGTGGAGACGCGCGATGGAGGCGTGCGGCGATACAGTGATGCGTGAGTGTGGGTGAGAGGAGCGGCGAAGGCGAGAGTGGGTTAGGGAGGACAAAGGCAGAATCACGATGGAGGAAGTGTTGTGGAGGAATTGTGGTGGAGACGCGCGATGGGGATCGCCGGCGGCACAGGTCTGCGTTGAGCGTGGGTGAGAGGAGCGGCGACGGAGAGAGCAGATTAGGGAGGAGAAAGGGAGAGGAGCGGCGCGTGAGCGTGGGTGAGAGAGCGGTGATGGCGAGAGGAAGAAAGAATCGGCGCGGCGCGTGAGGATGGCTTAGCGTTAGGTTACAGTAGGGGAAAAACAAAAAGATGGGCTTAAATAATTATTATTAAGAATGTTATATATATATATATATATATATAATGATGTTTTTATATTTAAATAATTTTTTATACCATTAAAAAATATTTATAGTGATATTTAAAATTAACCATTAAAAATTATTTATAGTGATATTTAAAATTAAATATCATACAGAAAATATTGTAATATGTCATATTTTTAGTAATGAATCAATCACTTTTTTAGTTATGTTCCATAAACTAAATCATTCATAGTCAATAGAAGATATTCCAAGATCGTCAAAATCAATGTCGACAATTTACATACATTGCGATAGTCAATTGGCTAGACACAAAACTATCTTTATAATGGTAAGTCTAAGCATATCTATCGTATACATAATATCATTAGACAACTACTCTCAACGAGAATTATCACTATTGACTATGTGAAGTCAAATGATAACTTGGCAAATCCATTAACCAAAGGGTTAAACAAAAGGTTAGTTGCAAGATCATCGCAAGGGATTGACTTGATGCCAATGGGAGATGTTGGTGCAAAGGAAACACAACCTATGCAGACTAGAAATCCCAACAACTAGGTTCAAAGGGACAACCTAATTGTACTGACAAGATTTCTCACTATGGGGGAACAACCTAATGGATCAGTGAAGGTTGGAGGTTGAGCACACGACTTTTAATGATCCAAGTAGAGTAATGTGGAATACTCTTAAGAGATCACCTATGTGAGAAAAAAGTGGAGTCGTTTCGAAGAGAATTGGAGGCACAATTCGTAGAATTTCTCATAGAACCAAGTGTGTTCATAGCCAAGAACAAACACACTCATGAGAACTGAGTTGTGTTAGGGAGAGTTTTGGGTGAGATATGTTAATACTTATACAGATGACAGAATAATTCAAGGGCATCATGTCTACTGTCAGCTAATAAGTAAACAGATCTTCACAAGAGAAGGTTCAAAGGGTAAAACCTATCTGTCTTATACTGGACTCAATGGCTGAATGTTATTACATACCCTATTTCCATTCATGTAGGGATTGTTGGATATATGTAAATAGAGTAGAAGTGAAAGAGGAAAGAAACTCTATTGTGAATGAGACTTTAGTCCCATATTAGGATTTTCCAAGCATATTAGTTGGTTTATATTGATTCACATACATTGATGATATGAATAAATACTTGGGGAGAGACTCTCTCTCTCTCTCTCTCTCTCTCTCTCTCTCTCTCTCACGCGTGGGTGCAGGGGGGTTGCAAATCCAGAGCATGGATGCTAGATCGATCGGGAAAAAACCTTGCCCAAGCAAATGAACCAAGATTAATGTAGAATATGTAAACAGTCGAGTGAAATGTTGGTGTTTCAAAAGCTGGCTGCGATCATAGGCAAAGAGACACACAGAAAAAACTCTCCGCCTACATTCCCCTTGCTTTTCTCTAGAGTGCAACTTTCGTTCGGCGATGCACCCGTGTATCATGGTTAACCGTTGTATTCTGGGAAACTGTGTCCATCACAAGCCTCGGCCCGCTCTACCTTTCGGTCCGCTCTGCCTTTAGGCCGCTCTGCCCTTATCTGCTCGGCTGCTTTGCTTTAGGCCACTCCGCCCCTACTGCTTGGCCGCTTTGTCTTTAGGGCACATAGCCTTAAGACCTTTTTGCCTCTGGGTTGCTCTATGTTGGTTGTTACTCGGAAAACCTAGAGGTTCCACTGTACAAAAATTTTGTACAAAGGTCTGAACCTTTTCCTAGCTACCATGTGTTCTTTTAAATTAAATTTTGGATCGCCTGCGGAACTTAACACGTTTGATCCAAAACTTAATCTATTCGTTCTTTTAGGTTTTGACTAGGGGTGTAAACGAATCGAATCGAGCCGAATATGCTGAAAAATTTAAGACTCGAATTCGGCTCGAAATAGGTATATTCGAGTTCGAGCTCGATTCGAAGCTTGAAAATTTTAAAATGTTTGGTTCGAGTTCGGTTCGAATTAGGGTTCGGGTTCGAATTCGGCTCGAAATATTCGAACATGTTCGCGAACTATTCGAATTATTACTCGAAAATAGGTTCGAAAGGCTCAAAATTTATTTATTTAATATATATTTAACTTATATTAATATATATTAAGGCTCGTGAGCGGCTCGCGAGCGGCTCGAACAATATAATTTGGGTTCGAATTCGGCTCGAAAAAAAGTTCGAACATGTTCGAGTTCGGCTCGAATTCGATAAATTCGAATACGAATCGAATATTTTTCGAGCCGGCTCGAAAAGCTCGCGAGCCGGCTCGATTCGTTTGCAGCCCTAGTTTTGACTTGGGTCTCCTGCGGAACTTAACACGTTCGACCCAAATCACCTTAAGTTATTAATTCCATTAAATATTAATTTCCATAATTGATTCCCAGTACTGACGTGGCGAGGCACATGACCTTCTTGGATATGGGAGCAACCACCACCGACTAGACAGAACCTTTTATGGAAAGCTAATATTTAATTTCCTAAAATAACTTTAGGTTAACCGAAAAGAACAATCAAATCACAAGGGAAAGAAAAACAAAAGAACACTATATCGAAAACAAATTCGAAACTCTAGAATCGTATGCCTCTTGTATTTAGTATTATTTCCAAAAATAACTAGTATGATGCGGAAACAAAAATTACTAGTTATACCTTTTAGAAAGACCTCTTGATCTTCTACCGTATTCCTCTTCTAACCTCGGACGTTGTGTGGGCAACGATCTTCCGAGATGAGAACCACCAAGCACCTTCTTCTTCCTTACAAGTTTCGACCATCAAAACTTCTCCTAGGATGAAGAGGTTCGGCCACCACCACCATGCTCCAAGGGATGCTAGAAAAGAGGCTTCTTTTCTCTCCTTCTTCTCCTTCTTAGATCCGGCCACCAAAGCTATCTCCACCATGAGAAGGTTTCGGCCACACAAAGGAGAGGAGAGGAAAGAAAGGGCCGGCCACACCCAAGGAGAAAAGAGAGGAAAAATAGAATAGAGTCGTTAGCCTTGAAGCCTCCTCTACCCCCTCTTTTATAATCCTTGGTCTTGGCAAATAAGGAAAATCTAATAAAAACTTCCTTAATTCTTTTGCCATTGAAAAGAAAATTTTATTTAATTAAAATAATCTTCTCTTTTCAAATTATAATGGTCGGCCACTCTTCTCCCCAAAACAAGGAGAATTTTAATTAAAACAAAAATTAAAACTTCCTAATTTGTTTCTAGAAATTTATAAAAATTTCTCCAATAATTTTAATCCCTTCATGATTGGTTAATAAAAAGAAATTTTATAAATTAAAATCTTTCTTTTAAACATGTGGATAATTTCCAAAAAGGAAAGTTATCTCTAAAAATTAAAATCTCCTTTCAATCTACAAATAAGGAAAGATATTAAATCTTTTCTTAATCTTTTGTAGAAACTAATAAAAGAGAATTTTTAATTTTTAAACTTTCTTTTAAATCATGAATATAATTAAAAGGAAAGTTTTTACCAAAATTAAAATCAACCTTTTAATCTACAAATAAGGAAAGAGATTTTAACTCTTCTCTTAATCTTTTGTAGAATCTTATAAAAGGAAGGATTTAAATTTTTAAACTCTCTTTTAAATTATATTATCCACATAAGAAAAATTTAAAATTAAAATTCCTTTTTATTTTAATAGGGACGACCACATGAATTCACCCATGAACATACCCATGGCCGGCCTAGCTTGGTCTCCAAGCTAACTTGGCACCTATGGGATGGGTAAGAAGGTGGGTATAGGTGGGTATAGTACTCTATAATTAAGAGGCTACGATAGGGACCGAGAGGAGAAATTGGTTTTGGTCTCCCGATAAAATTAAGCATCCAGTGCTCGCCCCGAACACACAACTTAATTTTATCAATAATAATTCATTCCACTAGAGAGCTATTATTGAACTACCGCACCAATCCCAAATTACATTTTTGGGCTCCTTCTTATTATGAGTGTGTTAGTCTCCCTGTATTTAAGATAACAAATGTCCACTAATTAAGTAAGTTACTGACAACTCACTTAATTAATATCTAGCTCCAAGAGTAGTACCACTCAACTTCATCGTCATGTCGGACTAAGTCCACCTGCAGGGTTTAACATGACAATCCTTATGAGCTCCTCTTGGGGACATTCTCAACCTAGATTATTAGGACACAGTTTCCTTCTATAATCAACAACACACACTATAAGTGATATCATTTCCCAACTTATCGAGCTTATTGATTCATCGAACTAAATCTCACCCATTGATAAATTAAAGAAATAAATATCAAATATATGTGCTTGTTATTATATTAGGATTAAGAGCACACACTTCCATAATAACCGAGGTCTTTGTTTCTTTATAAAGTCAGTATAAAAGAAAAGACCTCAAATGGTCCTACTCAATACACTCTAAGTGTACTAGTGTAATTATATAGTTAAGATAAACTAACACCTAATTACACTACGACCTTCCAATGGTTTGTTCCTTTCCATCATGGTCGTGAGCCACTGTTTATAATTTATAAGGAACCGATAGCATGATCTTCTGTGTGTGACACCACACACCATGTTATCTACAATATAAATTAATTGAGCAACTACATTTATCATAAATGTAGACATTTGACCAATGTGATTCTTATTTCTAGATAAATGTTCATACCAAAAGCTAGGCTTTTAGTATACACTCTAACACTCTACCCCTTGCTGCTAGGCCGCTCTGCCTTTAGGTCGCTCTACCCTCTGTCGCTCGGTTCGCTCTGTCTCTTGGTCGACTCTGCCTCTCGGTTCGCTCTGTCGGCTCTGCCTCTCGGTCTGCTCAATCGGCTCTGCCTCTCAGTCGGTTCTTCGTCTCGGTCCGCTCTGCCTCTCGATTCGCTCTGCCGCTCAGTCGACTCTGTCTCTCGGTCTGCTATGCACTCTACCACTTTGCAGTCTATAATCATCACTTGGCAGAAACCAACTCCGCTAACAGCTAGAGATTATCTGCTCATATCATCTCGACAGATAAGTTGAATTTGATTTGGTGTAATTTAAATTCGATTAATTTCTCAAAATATCCGACAAATTGTTCGACAATTTATAATGGAGATGAATGTTTAGGGCCCTTTATTAAGTAATTTAACGAGGAAATCCTTTAAATGTAGGGTTTGAGTCTTACAATGCCATTGTTTAAAACTCAACAAGTCCCAATAGATAACCTTTAATAGCCATTAGTGCTTATGAAATCTACCATTGAGATGGATGGTGAGATAGAAGTAATGATGTGAATGTTTGCCGACCTTATGGCTATTGAAGTGGAAGTTTAGTCAGATTTGCATAGTGTGGTTGGACTTGCATGCACAAGAGCAAATGTTAGATAGTGCGCCAGAAGTTATTTTCAATAAGAACTCTCTAATGCTTAATTCACTAATGATGTAGTGGATAATATAAAGTATGAAGATTAGAGTTTCATTATCATTAGTCTCCAAATGACAAATGTACTTGAGTATTTATGGGTATGAGATGAGAGATGTGCGTATAGATTGTGACCACGGTCTCTGGAAAGTTATGAATCATATTTAGTCATTGATCATGTAGTAAGGACTTTTAATTAAGCCAATTACCTCTATTAATACCAACCGTTCGACCATTACTAACTAAAAATGTTGATTGTGAAGAGGTTGTTGCATGATTACGAAGAGGTCGTTGTTGGGGTTATAGGCTACATCTATTTGTGGCCAATACAACTAATGATGACCCAGAGAGAGCTCAGAGATTGAGCTTGAATGGGAGAATCAGCTTAGAAAGGGAAAGATTGAAGAACTTGTAGTGGAGAGCTAAAGAAATTGAGCTTAGAAAATTGATCTCCTCAATACAACTAATGGCAAGAAATGCGGTCTCCATTAATGTCGATCGTTCGACTATTACAAGACATAAATATGATTGTGAAGAGGTCGTTGCAAGGATTGTAGGCTATATTAATTTGCTTGTGGTCAATAACAACATAGGTGGTAGTACTTCTATCTTAAGAAGACCTAAAGAGAACACGGAGAATTGAGTTTGAAGGGGAGAGGTTGGAAAATTAAACTTAAGGGAATTAAGAGCTTGAGAATTGAGCTCATCAATACAATTGATGATGTTTACTTTCCAACCTCCAGAGATGCGAAAAATTGAGCTCAGAAATGGAGAGTTGGAAGAACTCAAAGTGGAGAGAGCTCAGGAAAGAGAGAGCTTAGCTTGAAGAATTGAGCTCAGAGGGCAGGGCTCGAAGAATTGATCTAAGATAATCTATGCACCATCAACTTAGATAATACATGTATCAACTATCTTTTCATCAACTATTAGATAATCTATGCTCGCTAACTTTTCATCAACCTTAGATAAACAATGTACCATCTAGCTTAATTGCATCAGCAGCTATGAAGCCCTAAAGGCATCTCGCATGGTAACTTTAGGCTTTAATATCATTTGTTAATATTACAAGTCCTTTGGTACCTTTAAATGAGGTCTTGTAATCACTTTAGCATCGTTTGCTAGATTCACTACGTCAAATCATATATTTATAAATCTAAATATGATGTCTCTAGAATACAGTCTCTTGATAAATCGCACGATGCATTTTCCTCTCTTTCTAAAATAACATAAATATACAAGAAACGATAGAAATATTAATGTAGTTCACAACCAATCTACTTCATAAAAAAAATTAATTTTATATGAAATGAAATAAAAGTTAAATTAGATAAAATCGTGTCGGGATCTTATCACAAAATTGATGGAGATAGTCGAAAAATTTAAGAGGTCGATCGAGCTTTGATCATATCAAATTATTGATGGATGAAAAATTAATAAGTCTGAGATGTTTTTACTATAATTGCTAGCTAATAACCAAATCTAATAAAAAAGCAATAGACTAAATCTAATAATCAATTTTTCTTGTAAGACCCTTTCAAAAGATTTAAAATAGTATGTTTCTATATTATATTTATTGTATTTGTTGACACAATTATATATATTTTATTTCATCTGTTATTTTTCCGATTAAGTAATTAAAATTGTCGGTCTGCCTCTGACATTTCCTCTAACGGGCTGAGTAGTCTTATATTTCTTCTATTACGAATAAAGTTGCCACTCAAATCTCTCTGGGTCGAGATAAAGTCATCTCTGACATATCCTCTGTCAGATCCGTGTTGCCTCCTACATTTAGTTAGTCTCGGACGGATTGAATTGCTTATATTTTCTTCGTCTGGGATGAAGTCACCAATTAATCTCTCGCCTTCTATAAGTGTGGATTGAGCACATATTTCCTCTATCAAGGAAAGAGTTACTTACAACATACATTCTTTTGTCAGAATCCCCTAAAGTCACCTATAAGCTTACAACAAAATTCCTCTATTTTGGATAGAGTAGCTACTTCCCTCCCTTCTCAGCATAATCACAAATTGAGCTCTCCATGCCCCCAGGGGCTGGATCAGTTGGTAAGTTGATGGTATATTTGCAGCATGGAGCGACGGTTCGAGTGTCACCAGTTGCAATATGGGATAATATCCCCGTCTGCTGGCTTAAAGCCTCGAACAACCATCAACTTGCCAACCCAGCATTCACTCTAATTTACCTTCCTCCTACAATACCATGAGGTAGGCGTAGGGGGCCGCTGGGCGGCGGAACCCGCCTTTTGCAGCACAAATTGAGCTCTCCATGATATCTGTGGGGCTGGACCCAGGGGGCCACTAAGGTGACGGTTTCACCTTTTGCAACAAATTGAGCTCTCCATCCTCTCTCGGAAGATCAACTTGCTATATTCACCTGACTCGAGGGTTTTCATTGTAGTCTCATTAGGGAGTCAACGTCCTCACATCATGTTCTATTTCATTGTTTTGTTTTTTAATATAAATTGTAGCTTTTCCTTTCAGGTCTATCTAGAGGTGCTCCACCTAGTCACCAATTACTCGGCCTCTTGCTCTTCTCCTCGACTCCCATTGTCTCAACCACTTGGCCCCTAACGTCAAGGACCTCAGAGTTGCTTACACACCAAATGTCTAGTCAGTTGGATTACGCCCTCCTTCAACTAGAAATGAGGGGATGCTTGTAATGTTGTAGAGATGGTAGGGGCGATGTGGCAGGACTCGATCAATGTAGGGGTCATGCAACATGCTTCATGATTTGGTCAATGCAGATATCAGATTTAGTCAAAGCAAATATTATCAATCTCTGACCGCTCGAGCCAATCCGACAAACCGAGTCAAGACTTCTCAACCTCCCGACTTCCTCGCCTCCTAGCATGCCAAGTGACACGGCGGCTACTAATATGAAGGGAGACCGTGGTTACAATGATACCTTTAAGGGCGCGTTTGGTTCAAGTTATGGTATATTACCTTAGTTATGTGATTACCAAGTAATCACATAACCAAGGTTATAGGGAATGAAACATAACCATTGGTTGTTTGGTTCAATTTAGGTAATCTAGTAAAATCTCGTTTGTTTGAAGGTTTTAGTATATAACCTAATGTAATATTTTACCATATTATCCTTGATTTAATAATGATAATATTATATTATTAATAGTGATTTTACCATACCCTGGAATGAAACGTTTTTATTATTACCCTTGATTTAATATTTTACCATATCAGGCTAGGCTTCCTTGATTTAATAAAATCTCGTTTTTATTATTACCCTTCTTCCCTTCCCATCACATCCTTCGTCGCCTCCTCGCCGCCGCCCCCTCCCCGACCCCTCCGCCGGAGTGGATCGATCCCTTTCTCGACGTCTCCGGCGTCGCCTGCCACCCCGCCAACCCCAGCCACCCATCCCCGTGGCTCTCCCGCACCACTCCCCTCGTGGTCGCCTCCTCCCCAGCCTACCTCTCCTCCGATCTCAAAACCTTCTGCCGTAAGTACATCATCCGTCTCACTCCCGCGTTCGTATCCCACGTCATTCACACCCCTGACCTCCGCCGCTGCCCCGACCTCACCCTCGCCTTCTTCCGCCGGGCCGCCACGCAGAAGAAGTACCCCAGACACGAACTCGACTCCTATGTCTCCTTGATCGACATATTGTCCTCTTCCTCCGATACCAAAGAAACCAGTCGAATCAAGGAGCTCGTTGCCGAGATCAGAGACCGCGGGCTTCCGACGTCGAATTCTGCCACCACTTCGTTAGTGCGGAGACTCGGCTCCGTTGGAATGGTAGAAGAGTTGCTGTGGGTCTGGAGGTGGATGAAGGAGAGTTCGGTCGAGCCATCGCTCATGTGCTACAACTGTTTGTTGCTCATGTTCGCCGCAAGGAGGATTGCCGTCGCGCTAGGATTTCTGTGAGGCAGGGAACACGCGAACACGAATGGGTTTTAGTTTGGGTTTTCTAGCGTCGGTGGCAAATTGTTATTTGATAAACTTGTAGGGTTATTTTTGTCACAATCGATAAAAATTGGAGGTTAATTTTGTCTTAAAAAAATTATTAATCTCGGAATCAAGAAAAACCTCGCTTTCCTGAGGTTTTCTGATTCCGGGTTGGATGCCCAAATTGCTGACGTGTCAGGCATGCATTATAACTTCGGAATTGTTGATTACTTAAACCAAACAAAGGTTTTGTTGATAACCTTGGATAGATAACCAAAGTTATCAAAGATAACCCCGAACCAAACGTACCCTAATGGGTGTATCCCTTAGCCTTCTCCATGAGATACTTCTCTATATATCATATGATATATCATTAGATGTACTTTTACTTGTCTGCTCATCTACTTTCACTATATTCTTTATCATTGTTATCATTTCCCTTTGATTATTCTGTCTCAGGCTCCTTGATGACTTGTTATTCTCCGCAAATACACTATGCCATGTCACATGAAAAAAGCGATCATCGCTTGGGTGGGAGGGGGAATTTCTAAAAGGAACATTAAATTGATAGATATACAAAATTAATAAGTGATTTTTTACTGTAATTGTTAGTTAATTGACGTTGTAATGTATGTAAAAAAGGTAATAAATTAAATCTAATCATTAATTTTTTTATAAGATTTATTCTTTAATTAATTTTCTTAAGTAAAAATTTTAAATTCCAACTCTAAATTAAATTCTAAATTTTAAATCATCCTACCGTTTTAATGTGAAACAATAAATAAAAAACATTGAACTAAATCTAGGAATGGTCCGTCCGCTGAGACTCGGTGTTCGATGGTCTCCACTACTCGATCCCTCAGTCGCTCAGACATTGGGTCCGCTCAATTGATTTGCCAACTCTGTCACTTAGCTGCTCTATCTTACGGTCCGCTCTATCCACTCCGCCGTTCTACTTGTTCGGCCACTATGTAGTCATCACTCAGTACTTAATAGAAATCAGTCATCATTGACGGTTTGAAATTATCTATTTAGGTCATCTCGATATATAAGTTAAATTTAATTTAATATAATTTAAATTTAATTAATTATAGATTATGCGACATATATCCAAATGAGAATCCAACTTAATAAGAAAATTCATACTATCCATCTCATCAAATAAATCAATACTAAGAACAGAATGATCTTTCATAGGATAATTGACCGCATCAAAAATATTGAATTGCATAACTGTGTCTCCTATCTCTATAGAAAAAGTTCTTGCATGCATATTAATTTTTGTCCTTGTAGTCTCAGACCATCTCCAATGCACATCACTAAATTTGGTGCAATTTTCACACCAAAATGGTGCTATTTCAACACCAAACACTATTTTAACTCCAACCCATCATCACCATATCACACCAAAAAGGAATATTCTTTAGAATATTCTATAATTCTTATTAATTTTTTTATATGATAATTATTATATTTAAAATTAATACTTCTTAATATTTGATATTTTAAATTTTTTAAAATTTAGTATCCAACTAATTAATATATATATATATATATATATATATATAATTTTTATTTTTAATTAGTGATCTTCCTGAATATTAGTATTATAATATTATTAAAGTAATTTTAAGTTTATGTGTGCTTTAATAGTATCGTTTGTACCATGTACTTGTTTGTTAAGCTTAGTTAATTCTATTTTTAAGTTTGTATTAGTAATATTTTAATTTAATGTCATTACTATCTTTATTTTGTATGTCAATGTAATGGGTAATGTATTGTATATTTATGCATATCAAAAATTTTAATATTTTATTGTATTATGTTTATGAAATTAGTGATAATTTATAAATGTAATTATAATTAAAATATATTAAATAAAATTAAAATAATAATTTTAATAAATTAAATATTTACAAATATACATAATAAAATTTAAATATTCTATTAAATGCACTTAATTTAAATTTATAATAAATAATAATTACATTTAATTATACTATAAATAAAGAAAAAGAAAATAATAATTATTAATTAATTACATTTGATTTTATAATAATATAATAATAATAAAAAAAATCTCTCCATCACCAAATATGGTGATGTGAATAGTGCAACACCAAATATGGTGTTGCACTATTCACATCACCATATTTGGGATGTGTTTTGGTGTATGGGTTGGAGCAATTTGGTGTCAAATTGACACCAAATTTGGTGTTTTGGTGATGGATTGGAGATGCCCTTAAGGGATGGTCTGCCAAAAATTAGTTGGGCCTTATTTGCTAGCAAAATGTAGAAAAAAGCAAGAAATGCAAGCTCTCTCACCTTAACCAAAACATCCACTATCACTCCAGCTAGATGTAGAGTTTGATTCCGAGTGTCGAGTTAAAAGTTATGATCATTTAAAGTTCAAAGGGTCATATTAGGTCGATCCTGCATCACATGGTATCTTTCCAGAACTCACTTCCTCTCCCTCCAATTCCTACTTATGTTATGGCGAGCTGTTGGATCCCGAGCCAACTTTCTTAGAATTGATCTTTAAAACTGAGTGTCTTTTGGCTTTGGGCCTAATTCTAGAGCCCAACTTCTTTTTCCTTATGAGCCCTACTCAGTCAACCTACCTTCTATAATTACAAATTATTACGAAGTATCATCGACTATTAGATAATCTATGCTCGCTAAACTTTCCATCAACCTTGGATAATCAATGTATCTTCTATCTTAACTGCATCTCCTACTATAAAAGCCCTAAATGTATCACTCACTCCATGATAATTTTAGGCTTTAATATAATTTGCTAGGATTACTAGTGCTTTGACATGGTTAGATGAGATTTTGTGATCACTGTAGCATCATTTGATAGATTTATTATGTCAAATATATACTTATAAATTCAAATCTAATGTCTTTAGAATACATTCTTGGTGCTAAAAGCGATTCATGTTTGATAAATTATCAAATCTGAATATACTTCTAATGTCATGTATATATGAATCTGCGTATTCATATAAACCCTCTTACAATCCAACTGGCCATCACAACAAAAACTACTATCACATCCCCTCCATATAAAGTGGATTAAAAAAAGGTAAACTAAGATGTCTCACCTTGCCGGTAGTCATCCACATCTATAATATCATCCAAAAACCTGAAGTATCCATCGTACATGGATATCTCATGTCCCATGTATGTGTAGTCAATCTCTAATCCTCCTTCATAAATCCGTGATAGATGGACATCTAAAGAATAGATGTTCTTGCGTCTCCTATGTTTGTTTACAAAAAGTACAGTATTATCGATCTCTAGAATGCATTCTCTTGATAAACCACACAATGCATTTTTCATCTCTTACATAAACATGCAAATAAGAGATAGGAATATTAATATGGTTTATATGTAGAATGGAGTAAGGGTCGATTTTCGATGAAGTTGGATAAAATGCCCTCCCATATGATGACTTACTTCAGTTTTCTAATTTACTCTCCCAATAGTGTGGAGTAGTCATGGGACCTAAGGTAACAGATTTTACATTTTTAATAATATCATAGCTATTTTACATCATCTAAAAATAATAATTTTATATAAAATAAAATAAAATTTAAATTAGATAGTCGAACCTTATGTGAAATGTATCTTAAACTTATTTCAATGGAGATAAATAAATTTTATTAAATGATCGATGGATGAAAAACTAATAAATGTTAGATTTTTTTTACTATAATTCTAAGTTAAAATTGTGGGTTTGTTTAAACATTAGAAGTAAGACGCTTGAAGGATAAAAATGAATAAATATTTTTACTATAATTTTTAGTTAATTGATGTTTTAGTAGATGTACAAAAAATAAGTAAATAGAAGGGTAATAAACAAAATCTAATAACAAATTCATCTCCTAACCTTCACGCTAAGGCTGCAAACGAATCGAGCCAGCTCGCGAGTTTTTCGAGCCGGCTCAAAAAATATTCGATTCATATTCGAATTTATCGAATTCGAATCGAACTCAAACATGTTCGAACTTTTTTTTTAAGCCGAACTTGAGCCCAAATTATATTATTCGAGCCGCTCGCGAGCCGCTTGTGAACCTTAATATTTATTAATATATGTTAAATATATACTAAATAAATAAATTTCGAGGCTTTCGAATATATTTTTGAGCAATAATTCGAATAGTTCGTAAACATGTTTGAATATTTCGAGCCGAACTCGAACCCGAGCCCTAATTCGAATTGAACTCGAACCAAATATTTAAAAATTTTGAAGCTTCGAATCAAGCTCGAACTAGAATATACCTATTTCGAGCCGAATTCGAACCTTAAATTTTTCTGCATATTCTACTCGATTCGATTCATTTACACCCCTACTCCACGCTAAGATTAACTCAAATATTTATGATTAATACATCTACATAATCAATTAAATATCTCATATATCAAATATTTACGGGCTCATTATTAAATATCTACTATCAAATATTTCAAATTCTACCATTAAATATATATTTTTTTATGTAGAAGATATTTAGAGTGAGTATTTTTCCAAATTTCCCTAATTTAAAATATCTCCTACCATTGGAAGGAGATATTGTGAGGAGATTTGAAATCAGGTGGAATTTGGAATTTTTGAGATTGGGATATTTAATTATAAGATTTGAGATATTTAAGGAATTAGAGATATGATTGATGATGTGAATATGTAAATTATAAATATTTAAGAAAAATATTTGGTATAGTATTACTAAGGATGTTCTAAGATTTATTCCCTGATTACTCTCCTCGTCTATTAAAAACCTGACCCATGCTGTTTTTTATACAGAGACAGTTTGATTCCGACGCCTGACGGACCACAACAAGCAATGCGCCGGCTTGAACAGGAAGGCCGGCTGGAGGACCGCCTCACTTCCCTCCACGATGACCTCCTTATCTGCATCCTCTCCTTCCTCTCCATCAAGCAATGCGTCGCCCTCTCCGCTGTCAGCCCCCGCTTCCGCCTCCTCCTCCCCTCCATCCCCCGACTCGACGCCTTCCGCCTCGACGTCGACCTCCCTTCCGGCGGCGTCGGTGTCCACCAAGAGCTCACCTTCCCCCGTGCTCTGATCCGCCAATGCCACGTCGTCTTCCGGGTCGACGTCCACCCAGAGTTCATCTTCCCCGTGGAGGTGGCACATCTACCCAAACGCCTCAAGCAGCTGCTCGTCGAAAACCTTGTCGAAGCGGGCGTGCAAGACCTCATCCTCCAAAACTCCAAGGGTGAGGGATGGTTGAATTTCAGCGACAGGGATTGCAGCTTGTTCGGCATAAAGTCGCTGAGGAGCCTCTACTTGGACGGAATCCGGGTGTCGAAATACTCCAATTGCCTCCCCCTCTCGCCCTTGGGCTGCACCCTCCTCACCTCCCTTACAATGAAATTCAGCGCCCTTTGCGATGATTTCCTCGGCAACCTCTTCGCTTCCTGCCCCTTCCTCGAGACTCTGCTACTCACCAGTTGCTATGCGCTCGATCACGGCACGAACAAATTAAGCTTCCACTCCGCCTCCATCAAACGCTTATTCCTGTCGTTCCAGATCGACATGCTTCCCTCCATCATCGACGTCCGCGCTCCACAGCTCGAGTCGCTCATCGTCCCGGTCGTAATCACGCTGTGCATAGAAGCCCCCAAAGTCCAGAACGCGTCGTTCCTTCTCTCCCTACAGCCTTTGGAAGATCCTCCAGGTGAATTGAAGGAGCTTTTCAGAGCTTCTTTTCGAGGGGGAGCCGCTCATCTCTTGCTGTACTGTAGCAAAATCCCAAACGTGAGAAAAGATGGATAGATCAAGATGGTTCTTAATTTTCATGTATACTCTCTTTGATTGATATATACACATCTATATTTGACAAAACTTACTTTAATTGACAGATATTAATAGCAGCAAACGGACGTGATGAAGTTAATTCGATCTTCAAGCTCGATTTCAATTTTAAAGATCAGTCGTCGACTACGATATTGACCGAGTTGTTGAAGAACTGCAATGATTGCCGTACCAAGTTTGATATACATGTAAATCCTACGCGTATGCAGAGCAACAGTGAAACAATAAACGACGACGAACAGTTGCTCCATGGCTCGACAGGATTGGAGCTGATCAACTTACAAATGTTGATGTCGGAGACGATATTTGAAGAGTTTCTCTCAGATGAAGAGAAGATACGATTTAAGTATAGAGGATTTGAAATGCTGAGAAGGCGCATCAGCAAAGAGCAGTTCATGGATATATTAGCATCGGAGGAGTCTCTTTTCAAAGTATCTTCCATTATCAACAACTGTATTGAAATGAAAATTTAATGTTTTTTTTCTTTATTAATTTTTGAAAGAGTACATTTAGTTTGTTGGATAAATTTATTTTGTTTTATTAAAAAATATTAGGAAAAAATAAATAGTGTTTTGAATGTATAGATTAGTTGCATGAAAACATTAAGAGTTTTTTTCCTAATTTTTAAGGCCGTATCAGAGTCGAATGCTTCATAAATCCTAAATTTTATTTTACCTATTAATCATAGATTTTTGACTGTCAATACGACAATACCAATAAAACAGAGTTTGTTTTAAAAATAGAGTTTAAAATTAAAACCTTTCCTTTTATAACTTTCTACAAAGAAAGATTTTAATTTTTGATAAAATTTTCCTTTTTTAACCATGAGAATTTCAAAATTAAATCTTTCTTTTTATAGTTTCTACAAAAGATTAAGAAAATATTTGATATCTTTTCTTATTTATACATTGAGAGGAAGATTTTAATTTTAAAGATCTACCGTATTGTTTGTGTAATTGAGGGTATAAACAAGATCGACCAGATTTAGCAGTGTTAAAATTTTTTTTATTTACTTATCAAACTTATTCAATTTTTTTTATTAAAAATCTTATCAACCAAGCTATCTTACAAATAAAATTTATATTGAAATTGATTTCTCTAGATCCATCAAATTGATGACTTAAAATACTTTAGAAAGTTTAAAATTTTAGCCCCGGGATAACAGTGCAATGGTTAGGCGCTTCAATAGATCGCCAATGCATCAGAGATTTGAGTTTACGGTGCATTGCAGAGATTTTTCTTCCATAAGAAGAAGACCTAAGAATACTAGCTATTTGAATGAGACTCCATTAGTACTTCCCGATTTATCTTGATAACCGGTTGAAAACATCTATGGGGACTGATTAGCCACCTCTATGATTAATCGGTTTGAAGAGCAGAATACCTGAATTAAAAAAAAATTTAAAATTTTAACATGAACAAAATCAACAAAGTAAACTAAATTTGTTTATATTGTCTTAAAGTAAATTAGAGAGGTTCGTTGTGTCAAAAATTATTTTAAAAAAATCTCCAAATATTTGATAGAATTCATTGATAAAGAGTTTTTTTTATCTTGAGAATAAGGGGATTGAAAGTGATATTTTAGACTAAATTGATTAATATTTCATCAATGGATTATTAAGGTGGTGATGCTTTGATTAAAATAGTACCGAGGGGTGATAATTTGTCCAAATTAATATTAAGGTGGTGATGCTTTGACTAAAGTAGTATTGAGGTGATGATGTTTTGATGAAATTAACACTAAAGTGGTAATGTCAAAACTATATCAAAGTGGTAATGCTTTGTTCAAAATAGGAAGGTGGTGATATTTTAAGTTTTAAACAAAGGAGAACCAAAATAATTCTTACAACAGTATCCATAATATTCATCTATCTATCATTTCAACCTAATAAATTAGTTACTTTGGTTTTGCAAAGTCTCCCAATTGTGTAGGAACCTCAGTAGGTTTTATCCCAAGTTCAGAGAAGAAGAATAATAATGAGGAAAATCAATTTCTGTATTTACAACACTATTTTGATGTTAAATGTTGTTAACATGTTTGTTTAACATTGTTGTCTCCTTGTTTAGGAGCATTCTTCATAGCCCGCATGAATTTTTAAACAAAAATCATGTCTAGTGCTGTTTTTCATTTTTATTATTGATGGAATTGAACCTAAATCCATCGCGAAGAATTAATTTGTCTCTAGAGCACAAAAAATTATGAATTTTCATAACCTCAATCAAAGCATTAGTTTGCTTTTTGTTCTAGCATCTAAAGCAAAAGAAAGTACATAAAGGATAGAGGATAAGGAATAACCATGACAAGAAACCAGGAAAATATATAATAATAGTAGTCCTTCAAAGACAATGAAAATAAAGTAACTAACTTAAATCTGAAGGTGATGCGTAAGTTCAAAAATCTTAATAAAATACTTTGAGTGAGGCCATATTGATAACAGGTAGTCGAAGATTGTAAACCTCAAATTTCATTCCCATGCTCTGATGAATCAAGGTATAACAAGATTTTAAAATTTACGAACTACTAAACAAAAATATCATGAGGAAGAATCTATAGAAGTACCTGGACAACATGGGAAAATTCATTAAGAAGTACCTTAAGGCATTTCTAAAAAAACACATAAAGCTTATAAATTATCAGAACGTTTGTTCAAGTTTGCAGACACACTAGCCTCATTAAATTTGCAAATGCACAACACTTGTACATACAGTGAGAAAGGAACTGCAAATTCTATGGGTACATGATTAGAGTGTTAGTCCTTCATTGGCAATAATAGATAAAAGCTCATACACTGATAACCAAAGCTAACAAAATTAAAGATTTTAGTAAAAATTAGAAAAATTAACATATACACTGACCGGGAGAGTGAGGCCACCCAAGATGCCAGCAAGACTAGACAGGAAAGGAAGTGCTACTCCAATGAAGAACGAGATGAAGCCATAAAATACTCGGAAGCCAGATCGAACCCAAATCGAGCAGGGTCGATTTGTTCGGCTTGTATAACCTGCTTCAAAGCTGTCAAAAACAGGCATGGAGTATATCTGAAAACTGCTGAGGCAGTTAAACACAACCAAGAGGAATGTTGTTGCTAGAAGCCCTCTTGGGATATCATGGTTGTGATATATATAAAGGGCATTTAGTATTCCTCCTTGAGGCATCTGGAAAACATATAAAGGTGTAAGAGGCAAATCATAATTCAAAAAATCTTTTAATAAGATGCAATATTCATTATCGACTGGCATACTTACTAGGTTACCATAAGCCCAGAAGCCTCCAATGGCAATAGGGAATCAACACATTGCTATTAGAAGATAGGCGACCTTGGCTCCCCTCCACATTGGAACATGTGCAGGGTGTTTGAAAATTGATGCCATTGTTGCCTGGAAACCAAGATATAACAATTTCTATAAGGCAGTAAAGAGGGTAAAGAATTTGTACCTTTCAATCCCACCACACTTTTACTAAAAAACTAGAAGCAATGTGACTGAAGCAACAAGAGCTCCATCCGTTCAAATGATTACTTGAGATTAGGAACTAAATACCTGGATTTCTAAAGCAAGATTGTGTCCCCTGAATGCAAATGCTATTATTCCAAAAGCATTCAAGATCAAAAAAGCAGCGGAACAAAAGGAAGATGAGGGCAGTGGCTGATAGGAGATGGAAGGGGGTCTTTCTTGGCTAACAAACAGTACCAGGAAAACGAACTCTAGAGGGTGGAATTAGGCATCGAAAACTAAATTAAAAAAAAAACCTAGAGGGTGGAAATTAAATTACAAAAACATGGAGGCGGTGGAGAAGTCGAAGAGCTTGCCGCGGCTGGAGAAGATGATGAGGGAGAGTTCGACGTCGCACAGAACAGAGAGCTCGTAGGCCTTCTTCAGCAACCCGACCTTCCTCTTGGAGAAGGTCACCTGCCTATTGATCTTGTTCTCTATTCTCCTCACCTCAACCCTCCCCCGCCCCATCCTCAACCTTTAGCAATCAGACGATTAAGAAGAATGAAAAGAGGAAACGAGGGGTTTTGAAGATGACCGTGTACCCAGCGAGCGAAGAGGCCGAGAAGGAGAAAATGAAGCACGGAGAGCCCTTTATGCCTGCAATTTTAGGGTTTTAGCAGGCAGACATACTTCGTTATTCTTGTACTGCACTCAATCTCTCTGCTTCAAAAGAAGGAGACCCCTTTACACAAGATCAGAGATCTCGGTGTTGTTCTCTCTTCCTTCGGATTCCCTCACGTTGCCGACCAACCGTGACATGGTAGTCGTGGGCGTCCTCTCGCTGTTCGGATCTCGTCGGCCCCTACCTTAGCCGGGAAGAGCGAAGAGAGGAAGGAGGAGGAGGAAGAGAGGATCGGACGAGGAGGCAGAATGGAACGATTTATGCTGTGATTTTGCTTAGGACCGAAGCAGGTGGTTTTGATCCTAATCGGGAGAGGAAGGGGCGTCGATCTAGGAAGGGGAAGAGGGAGATGAGGCTGAGAGAGATGGTCGGAGGTTTAGGTTTAGGTTTAGGCTGAGAGAAGGGGCGCGATATTGGTTTAGGTTTGGAGGGAACTTTGTGAAGTGTTGTAAATTTTGGCTGGTGGAAAAATTAAATTATTATTTTTTGTTCATTAACACCGGGTTTTAAAAACCACTGTTAAAACCAGTGTCCATTAACAAAAAAAAAGCGCTCATAGACATCGGCTAAAAAATCGATGTCTATGAGCGAAAATCTGCGCTCATAGACACCGATTTTTGGAAAAACCGATGTAAAATACTCAAAGACATCGGTTTTTGCTTAAAACTATTGTTGTTCCACCGATGTCTATGAGGGTTTTTCTTGTAGTGTACCAACACTGAAAATTAGAGGGCGAAGAAGAGCATCGTTGTTGGAGTAGCATTTCAGTGTTGTAACGGTGTTTTTGAAGCATGGTACACTTAGCAGAAGAGTAACAAAATGGCGCATAGAAGCTCCTGGTAGAAGACTGTATTTATATTGCATCTAGGGCACCTTGAATGACCTAGGATGCCTCGAATCAACCTTCCTCAAATCAACCTTATCTGATCTGATATGGTCGCTCATTATCCATCTATGATAAGAGTTCAATCTAGGGCGCTTGGAACCTGGGCACCTGGAACCTTCTGGGGGTGCTATGGATTGTTTCGAGAAGCCTAGATTGTTTTGGGGGAGGCCTGGAACCTTCTGGCACCTAGAAACTCCTCAAGACATTTAAAGTTTCATCTAGGTCATTTATTTCATCTACCTGCATCTAGAATTAGCACACAAGCATAATATCAAAGTAGATATAAAATAATTCGACAATCTCGTGACTGTCTGGTCCTGACTTTCAGATTTCTAGAGAAATCCTTGGTTGAACTGATGTCTATTGAGCGCGTGCTCACCTACTCCTCTCAAGAGAAGTTACCTGACTTGCCAAACATTCAATCCTCCAGACCTGTTTGGACTTCCTGCTCGGTATCCAATCCTCCAAACCCCAAGACTTTCTCTCGATATTCGATTCTCTAGACCTATTGAATTACTAGACATATAGTCCTCTAGACTCATCTAGACTTCTCACTTGGTGTACTCGATCCGCCTAGTCTTCCTGGACGGTCCCACCAACCAAGAATTTCTTACCTAGCCTCAAGTAGGACTTCCACGTGTCTAGCTACAACTATGGCTTTCTCTTTGCTTAGTATCCACTGGGACTTTTGTCTTACTTAGTATCCAGTTAACTTGACCTACTAGGATTTCTGTTGAGCTACTTGCACACTTACCTCATTAAATCACAACACAACTTAACTCTGAACCTTTTACCAATATCAAACCAGATTTGATTATCTGGTACTTCTAGCACCAACAATCTTGGCCCTATACGGTTGCTTGGACCCTCCAAAATCCTTTCGTTAGAAGTTATCACCAACTAGTTGCCCCCAAACTCCATCCAATTGCTTGGAATAGTTGAACATGCTATTGGGGATCTTGTGGCCAGCTAGAAGGGGGTTGAATGGATGATGCCCCAAATCGATCGTTTCCTACGTATTCGTTAGTTGCACAGCAGAAATACAATACTAATACGAATATGAAAGCTAATCTAGATACAAAGCTAAAGACAAAGAAAGGAAATGCAACCAATACACGTCGATGTAATGTGGTTCGAAGATAATTTGCTCCTACTCCACGGTTGTCTGTAAGGTGGACGATCCCTCAATCCGTCGGTGGATTAGTCCCTGGAAACTTTGGCTAGCTCAAACCTCCTTGTAGGTGAAGAAACCTCACCACAACACTCACCAAGAACACTTGGACACAAGGGAAACCTTGAGCACTTTGGTGACTACTAACTAGGGTTGACCACCACTAATTTCGTCCTCTTGACCAACCCTCCCAAGCTCCCTCTTATAGAGCTTGGAAGAAAATAGCCTTGCTATTTTACCATTACCAGTAGACTAGTATATGCACCAGTCGACTGGTGCCTGGCTAACGGCTCTCCCAACAACTCTATACTAGTTGACTGATCCCAGTCGTTCGGGGTACATAACCTCTCTGTGCTCACCACCAATTAA
Organism: Zingiber officinale; assembly: GCF_018446385.1. Classification (NCBI taxonomy): domain Eukaryota; kingdom Viridiplantae; phylum Streptophyta; class Magnoliopsida; order Zingiberales; family Zingiberaceae; genus Zingiber; species Zingiber officinale. The sequence continues at coordinate 37,147,899 of NC_055998.1, forward strand.
TTGATCCCAGTTCCAGTTGATTGGTACAACCCTATACCTAGGGTTCCCCTTCCCGAGTGCATTTTTTTCGCACTCGGACCCTCACGACTCACTTGACTCTTCTTTGCAGCTTTAACCTCTTGCCTTCAAGCCTACTTCCTTTGGCTCTCGTCCCTCAGATGCATTCAAGCCCGCAGCTTATCCCCAATGCCATTCTTCACGTATGCCTCGAAGTCGCTTCCCTCGGCCATTGTCCTTGCTGTCTTGTCCACGATCCCTCGGATGCTCCATCCTTCATTGGACCCGAAGCCATCAAGCTGAGTTATATGTATATCTTGCAAACATGTACACTTATATACACATATCAAATACAAGGGTGATCCTAACTTAAACCCTTTTCCCAAACACCAAAACACATGGACACATGGACCATTGAGATTACTCCAACAATCTCCCTCTTTTTGATGTTTGGCAATACATTTAAGTTAGGGAAAACAAATAGCAATAACAATATGCTAAAAATAATGAACTTACGTTGCTAAGGCTACACACTTAGACTTACACCGTCGAATGGACTTACGTTGCCAAGGCTACACACTTGGACTTACACTGCCAAGTCAATATGCAATATGCATTGGAACCTATCACAAGACTCCCCTACACCTATTCTCCCTATTAAGCTAGAAAATTTACCATAGGGATATTTAAGAATCTATCATAAGGCTCCCCCTATACAAAGCCACTTAAGATTTTTCCCAACTAAACCTTACTTCTCCCCCTTTGTCTAACATTAACCAATAATATCCCAACTGTTGAAAACTTGATCATTAAACTGACCCTAAACTCATGTATTTATCCTCCAATGGATCTCATACACCTATACGAGTTGACCCGATCAAAATCAGTGCTGAAAAAATAGTATCAGCCTGGTATCAGTCGGCTGGCTGCCTCCAGCATCAATCGATTGCTCCCTTCGACAGAAAGTCATAGAAACTTCTGTGATCGAAAAATGCTATTACCAGTCGATTGGTAGCTGCACCAGTCGACTGGTACCCTAATTTCAACCCAGACAACATTCTGAACCCAATTTCAGAAATGCGCCAATAATTTCACAAATGTAAAATACCAAAAAGGGCAAATAACCATAAGGGATTTTTTTAAAATTTTTTATAAATTTTCTGGGAATTTTTCGGAGCTCGTATGACGAGTTTAAGGGGATGAATTTATAGGCTTGGGAAAATGCCTGTTTGGATATCCCAATTAAAGTGGGAGTTGATAAATTTAATTAACCTATGGTATATATCAAAACCTAAGTTAATTTCCTTTTTATTCCCTTCTCCTCTTTATTATTTTCCTCTGGATCCCTTTCCTCTCCCTCTCCCTCTCCCTCTTGCGACGCGACCCCTCGCTTCTTCTCCATCTCGACACTGAGACATCTTCCCCATCCACTTCCTTATCTTCTCCTTATTACCGATCCCGATTCACTTCTTCCTCCTTCACCGATGCCTATCTCCTCTTCCTCGAGTCGATCGTGTCTCTGTCTCCCTCTTTAGTGTGATTCCACCGCGTTGGTCAACCGATCCACTGCTGTCCTCTCCCTCTCCTCTCCGATTGTCGGAGCTGGCTGCCATCTTCATCCCTGGCGATGGACACCAAGCCCTTGCCATGAGCCAAGCATCTGATCATTTGATGCCACACCTCCGGAAGGGGGGAAATGGCACAAGAAGGGCTGGGCTACCCTTCCTTGGCTTGGGGACCTAACCAGAACGCCGAATCCCTGGATTCTCTACCTCGGCTGCGCTATTTCCCATTCATCAGAGTCATACCACGACCATCTTCTCCAGGATAGTTGCAACCAATGTTGCTCCACTGCTGGTAGCTTCTTCCGTTGTCCATCCATCCACGGTGAGATTTCACAGTTTCGCCTATATTCCCTGTTGCAAGCTTTCTATCTCGATTGGGACAGTAGTGAGTCATCCACAGTAGCTTGTTGTCGGAATCACACTGTGAGCAGATTGTTGATCTCTTCTGCTCACTGCTGTCACGGTTGTGAACTGCCGCCAGGGATTCATAGTTAAAGAAGGTGAAGGTAACTGGCTATGAATGAATGATTGGGTTTAATTCTTAGTTGAGAATGTATAGTTTGTGGATTGGGTGTTGGATTCATACTAGGTGCTAATTTTGGGGCATCTGATTTGCTGGATCGTAGCTTTATCTAACTCCGACCACCATCTTCCGGTCGTGGAACCCTTCGGTCGTGAGCCACTATTTGCCACCACAGATTTGGTAAGTAGGTGGGATGATTAGACTAATTCAAATAGGGGTTTCTAACCTAATTGGGGTTGAGTCGGTTATTTGAATTATAGTAGAGTGCATTGATTATATGCTTGTTGTTACAAGACTTTGAGTTACGACAAGCCGCTTGACATGGAAATTGTTTGATACGATCTTCATTTTGAGGCGGGTACCTTTGACTTATCTCTTTGATATTGTCATTCTGATATGCTTAATAAGTTATAACTAGTAGTAATGGTTATGTTTATATTTTCTTGGTATGTCATTACTTGATACCCATACTATGCCCATATTGTTATCTGTTATGCATTTATGTTTATGCCTCTTGATTCTTGCCATGTATACTTATGTTCATAGAAGTAGTGACATACAATGCATTACTGGGTATAGGCCTAGCTACTAGATATATGTGGCATGTGTACCTAGATTTATTATCTCACGTGTGTACCTAGATTTATTATCTGACATATGTACCTAGTTTTATTATCTGACATGTGTACCTAGATTTATTACCTGACATGTATACCTAGATCCTTATTATGGATTTATTTTTTCTTTTGGTACATATTATATGGAGGTTGATATTTTTAGGAGCTACATGCTTTAGTGTCATGCACCATTTTGCATGATTGTATGCTGAGCGATTGACAGCTCCTTTATAGTTGAGCACATAACCAGTTACATGATGTGCACACACGACCACTCATGGTTTAGTAGTACATCAGGCAGGGTGTGTGCAGTTTACTTTGTCAGGGCTTCGTTGGCCCGCTCATGGGTAGTGTGACTGTAGCGTGATAGTGGGCAGAGATCCCTCCTCTTGACTATGACACAGGGAGATGAGAGCTTAGACTCCCCACTATGTTTGGGATAGGAGGATAGGTGTACTCCAACAACATCTTGTCCACTCGGTCACTCAGGAGTAGTGATGTCAGAGTGCACAGTTGTCATAACCATACCCACTCGACCTCACTATTGTTGGATCGAAGCGTTTGATAGAAGTAGGGGGGTGAATATTGATTAAAAAATTTCGTAGAGTAAGCAGTGGAAAGAATGGACGAAAAGAAAAAATAATGCTAACAAAAGTCATTTTTTACTTGGTTCGGAGCCTGTGTCGACTCCTACTCCAAGACCCACACACAAGGGTACTTTCGATGGGCAATCCACTAGTAATTCGAAATAATTGTTTACAATTAAAGTACATGAATGCTAATAGAAAAAGAATACTCACAAAAAGGGAAGAATTAAAAGAACAACGTGTTGTCAAAGTATCATCGCAGCATCGCAGGAGCATAAGAGAGCGAATCGTGAGTTGTAGTAATGACTCCAGCCTTTATCCTCCTTATATAGAAGGTTCGAGGTGCCCAGAACCTCCAGGATGCCCTGAATATGACATAGCCGAGTCAACCAGTGTGCTCCACGTGGCGAAATGACGTTGCAGATAAAATTTCACCTCCGGGCACCCATACCACTCTTCTCGAGAAAATCCTTCTCCTTCAAGAAAGAGTTAGTCGGAGGCAAAATGAAAATAATATTATCCGGCAAAACAAAGTGTTAGCACAGTTTAAAGTTAACAAGTAGATTATTAGCTAGATTCCGTCTCCTCGAGACTGTAATCTAGTCACGATCTCGACTTAGATATCCGAAATGGGTCTAAGTCAGATCGACGCCTAATGTTCCCTTCCCGGGAATGCGTCCTCACAGTCACTCCCCTCCAGTGACTTACCTTCACTTACCTGCCAGACGTCCGGTCAGCCCTTCGATCCGCCTGGGCTTCGTGCCAGCTATCCAGTTAGCCCGTTGACCTAGCTGGACTTCGTGCCAAACATCCGATCAACCTATTGACTCATTTGGACTTCTTGCTAGCTATCTGGTCGGTCCGTCGACCTAGCTGGGCTTCGTGCCAGACATCAAGTCAGCCCGTCGACTTGTCTGGGCTTCTCCTGCACACTCGATCAGAGTATTAAATAACAACAAAACTAACTTAACTTATTTTGTCATTCATCAAAACTTGAGTTAGACCATTAGTGCTAATTACACCAACAATCTCTCCCTTTTTGATGCAATGACAATCTGGTTATGTTAGTGCAAAAGAAATATGCAAGTAAAAACAAGCATTTATAGGGTTGTTAAGTTAGCTTTGTTTTAAATTTTGTTATTTAACTAACTTAAACTTGTTTATCTAACTTAAACCACCTAACCCTCCCCCTTTGACATTCATCAAAAATAAACATAGTAGAAATGATGATTGTAAATGACTAAGTAAAAGAGGCAAGAGAGAATATAAACACAATTCAGATTGACTTGGGGAAGTTTAAATGAAAAGCATAGAAAACTCTTGAAAATTTTGTTTTAAGCTTTATTTTTTTATCTTTTTCAAAAATATAAAGACAGTTTTGTAAAAGTAAACTTTTCAAATCAAGTTTATCAAATTTTAATACTAATTTTATTTAATTTTCAAATTAAGTTTGAACACTTTTCAAACATAAGTTTATAAGTTCCAAATTTCAAAACTAATTTTATTACATTTTCAAAATATGTTTGAAAAATCAAATTTCAAAACTAAGTAAAATCTAATTTTCAAAATCAATTTTCAAAACTAAGTTGGATCCAATTCTTAAAAATAACTTAGTTTTATATGAGTTAGTTTTCAAATATAGGTTTATCAACTTAGATTTGAAAAAATAAGTTAGATTTTTCAAACACATTGAAAATATTTTTAAGAAAATATTTTTCAAAAAATAAAGGGAAAATAAGTATGAAAATAATTAATTCTCCCCCTGAACCTAACATAATTTTTTTTAAGTAAATATATTGAAAAATTTTAACCTCCCCTTGAATTTGATATTCCCTTAATTTGTTACTCTCCCTTAATTTATCTTCCCCTGAATTTATTACTCCCCCTGAATTTATTACTCCCCTTTAATTTAACAATAAGGTTTGAGTATGTTAAATTTAACACATTTTTGTGCCTAAGTGTTTTAGGGGATTTAGTAATACTTATATTATTTATATAATTATTTCTATATCCTTGGTATAATTGTTCATTTAAGTTTGATTAATCAATTATTCTAGAACTAATTGATGTTAGATTCAAGTGTAATAAGTTAAACTTTAATTTAAGATTAAATAAGATAAGTTGTTATTAATTCAATAATAGTTAATCAATAACTTATTGGTTAACTTTTACTTGATTCAATAATTTAATACTTATTTAGTTAAAATAATTTAAATTTTGTATTAATGGATTGAGTTGATTAATGAAAGTGTTCATTATAATTTAACCTTTTATTTATTTCCATTTAAGTAGAATTAACTTAGTTTAAGATTAGTAGTAATTTGAAGTTAAATTTATTAAAGTTATTAAACAAAGTTAAGTAAGGTTCAATTTAAGTCAATCTTTAATTATGTTTTAATTAAAATAGTTAAATTTTTCATTAATATTTTAATGTAAAGTCAAGGTTAATTAAAAAAGATTTAGTGTGAATTTAATGTTTTTAATTAGGTTCAAGTCAACCTTAGTTCTCAAAAAAGATTAGACTTAAACAATTAAGTTTTAGTTATTTACTTATGAATTACTTAATTAAGTTTAATGTTTTAATTTTGAGTTACTTAATCATTTTATAAAATATCTAACTTTTAAATTATTATTATTATTATTTTTAAAAAAATTTAAGATAATTTTAAAGAAATTTAAGATGATTTAAAGAAATTTTAAAAATAATAAAAGGATTTAAGTTTAATTTTAACTTTAAATCTTAAATTAAGTTTAAATTTTAAGTTTTAAATTAGATATATATTTAACATTTTTAAGTTATAACTTAAGTTTTGAATTTAAATTTCAATTTAAATTTATGTTCTAATTAACTTAAGTATCTTAGTTTCAAACTGATCTTCAAAGTATATTTTTTTTTAAATAATTTTTAAAAAGATTTTTAAGGTGATTTTTAAAGTTTTTAAAAGAATTTTTTAAATAAATTTTTAAAAAGAATTGTAAAATTTTTAAAAGAATTTTTAAAATAAATTTTAAACTGATTTTTAAAAGTTTTAAAAAGATTTTTAAGAAGAATTTTTTAAAATAATTTTTTAAAATGATTTTTGAAAGTTTTAAAAGGATTTTTTAAAAGTATTTTTAAAAGGATTAATAAAGTAATTTTTAAAAGAATTTTTAAAGGAATTTTTAAATAATTTTTTGAATAATTTTTAAAAGAATTTTTTGAATAATTTTTAAAAGGATTTTTAATTATAAAGGAATTTTAAAATATTTTTTAAAGGAATTTTAAAAATAAGTTTTAAGTAATTTTTAAAAGTATTTTAAAAGAATTTTTAAAAGAATTTTTAAATAATTTTTAAAACAATTTTATATTTATTTTAAAAAGTATTTTTAAATAATTTTTAAAGAATTTTTAAAAGAATTTTTTGAATAATTTTTAAAATAATTTTTTAATAATTTTTAACGGAATTTTAAAATAAATTTTAATGCATTTTTTAAATATTTTTTAAAGGAATTTTAAAATAATTTTGAAAATTTTTTTAAAATAATTTTTAAAAGAATTTAAAAAAAAATTATAAATAATTTTTAAAATAATTTTTTAAAAATTTATAAATAATTTTTAAAAGAATTTTTAAATAGTTTTTAAAATAATTTTTTGAATAATTTTTAAAAGAATTTTTTGAATAATTTTTAAAAGAATTTTTAAAGGAACTTTTAAATAATTTTTTTAAAAATTTTTGAATAATTTTCAAAAGAATTGTTAAATAATTTTTAAAGGAATTTTTAAATAATTTTCTAAAGAATTTTTAAATAATTTTCAAAAAAATTTTAAAAGAATTTTAAAATAATTTTTAAAGAATTTTTTGAATAATTTAAAAAAAAATTGAATAATTTTATAAGAATTTTAAAATAATTTTTAAAAGAATTTTTAAATAATTTTTAATAGAATTTTTTGAATAATTTTAAAATAATTTGTAAAAGAATTTTTAAATGAATTTGTTAAATAATTTTTAAAAGAATTTTTAAATAATGTTCAAAAGATATTTGAAAAAAAATTTAAAAGAATTTTTAAGAAAATTTTAAAAGAATTTTTAAAAAAATTTTAAATGAATTTTTAAAAAAAATTTAATAGAATTTTAAAAAAAAATTATATGAATTTTAAAAAAAAATTTAAAAGAATTTTTAAAAAATTTTAAAGGAATTTTTTAGATAAATTTTGAATAAATTTTTAATAATTTTTAAAGTATCTTTTAAAATAATTTCTTAGTTAATTTATTATTTTTGGTTAAAATAAATTTAAAGTTGAATTAATTTAAAAATAACTTTTTAAATTAAATAAATTTTATCATAATCTTTAATTGAATTTTTTAATTTTAAAGAAATTGAATTTTCATTTGAATTTAACTTGATTTAATTTTAATTAGATCTTATTAGATTTAATTAAATTTGGTTTGATTCGATTCGGTTAGATTTAGTTCGATTCGATTCGATTTGGTTTGTTTCGATTCGATGTCCTTAGTCATCTCACCCGATCTAAGTTTTCAATCAGGGAATCCTATAATTTTTGTGAGATGTGTTAGATTCAGTTCAGGGTTTGGTTTAACTTTATGTTAGATTCATGTTTAGCTTTGGGCTCAACAAATAGACATTCTCTGGATAAACTTCTGGGCTATGGTGAGTCACTTGGATATCATTAGAGTAACCATACCTTCGAGGTTTTCCAAATAGTCCTATTCACTGAACTTAATACGAAACCTTGGTCTAACTATTTAGGATTCGTAAAGGGTAATTTCGGTTAGTTCCACTTAGCCAAATGCACCAGGCCGAAGTCATATCTTCCTAGACATGCATAGACTAAGCTTCCCTAACATACTATCATCCAAAACTTCATCAGTACCATAAGCCAAGTTAAACTTTGTTCCTTTTTATTTTAATTCTAATTACCCTGTCGGGTAGGTTAGTTTCGGTTACCCTGTTGGGTAGATTATTTTTGGAGGTACCAACTAGTTTGGAGCCTCCCCGTAAATTATTGATTTTCTTTTTAAGATTTTTGTTTATTTTTATTTAATTTGTAAGTTTTAAATTTTGAATTAATTAGATAAGTCAAATTGTCCTTCTTTAAAGGAGTGTATTTAATGTTAAATTTTCATTTAATTTTAATTTAATTAAGTTAATTGAATTATCTTTCTTTAATAGCTTATTTTTAATGTTTAAGTTTTTATTTATTTTTAAATTTGAATTAATTAAATTGTTTGAATTATATTTCTTTAAAGATTTATCTTTTAACCTTTTATTAATTATTAATTTTGAATTTTCTAGATTATCTTTATTTAAAATGTTATTTTTAACCTTTAATTTTAAGTTTGTTAAATTTAGTTTTGATTTTATTTTGATTTTATCCTTATATTTTCTTTGCCTTTTAAGTTGATATGATTAGTGGATTTTATTAGATTAACCTTATTATTAAAATTTAATTTTTTGTTAATTAAATTAACTTGGGTTTGGATAGGATTTTCTAGATTGATATTGTCTAGATTATTAAATAATTTATTTAGAAATTTATTAATTTTATCTAGATCAATATTGATTTTGTCATCTTTATCATTTGAATTTTCAGATTTGTTTAGGTTTAAATTTGAATTTTTAGATTTATTAATTATTTTCAGATTTTCTGTATTTTCTAAATTAATTAGATTTGTTTTATTAGAAAATATTCTAGGGGTATTTTTGAAAGTATTGTCAACTATACTATTTTCACATAAATTTTCAGAAATATCCAAATTAACATGCATATTATTTAAACTACTATTATCAGGGGTATTTTGGTAAATATTTCTAACCTTGAGCGCAACCCTTAATTCAATAGGTTTTTTCGTTGGATCTGACTCGAATCCAGATTCAATTTTGACTTGATCGTCTAACTCCAACTGCTTCTCGTGAAGCTTGGTCAGACAAGTCCAAAACTCGTGGGCATCCTTGACTTTTCCTATCCTGCAATTAACTTTATTAGGTAATAAATCTGAAGCTAATTTTATTACCTTTTGGTTTGCATCCGAGTTTTGTGTTGATCTTCTCAATGCCAAGCCACTATCAAAGTCGTTCATGGAGATGAAGATTTCCATCTGCATCCTCCACAAATTGAATTCATGTCTCTCGTACATCTCATATGGAGGTGGTTCGTTGATGCTCCGTCCTTCTAGAAGATACATTGGTCTTGCACACAAGGAAACAAAAGAAAGATCCCAAGACTTGGTCTTGGATTAACAGTGCTGGAGGAAAAGAAATATATGTTAAAAAAATAATTTTTTTAATAATAAAATATTAATAAAATATTTTAAAAATATTTAAAAATTATTATTATAAATTTTTTAAAAATACGATATTTCGCTAATGCCGACCAATGGTGAAAAGATGAAAATGAAGTTTTCAAAAACGGTTTTGGAGGGAAAAAAAATGAAAGGCGTACCCAAACGATATCTATTTTACTTTTGAAAAGAACCCCCCTTGCTTGATTGGTGGTTGTACCAATTCAGAGCGGTACCGGCTCTGATACCACTTGTTGGATCGAAACGTTCGATAGAAGGGGGGGGGGGGTGAATATTGATTAAAAATTTTCGTAGAGTAAGCAGCGGAAAGAATGGACGAAAAGAAAAAACAATGCTAACAAAAGTCGTTTTTTACTTGATTCGGAGCCTGTGTCGACTCCTACTCCAAGGCCCGTACACAAGAGTACTTTCGATGGGCAATCCACTAGCAATTAGAAATAATTATTTACAATTAAAGTACAAGAATGCTAATAGAAAAATAATACTGACAAAAAGGGAAGAATTAAAAGAACAATGTGTTGTCAGAGTATCTTCGCAGCGTCGCAAGAGCACAAGAGAGTGAATCGTGAGTTGTAGTAATGACTCCAGCCTTTACTTTCCTTATATAGGAGGTTCGAGGTGTTCGGAACCTCCAGGGCACCCTGAATATGACATAGTCGAGCCAACCAGTGCGCTCCACGTGCCAAAATAATGTTGCGGATAAAATTTCACCTCCGGGCACCCAGATCCCTCCCGGGCGCCCGGACCTCAGGGCACCCGGATCCCTTCTGGGCGCCCGGACCACTCTTATCGAGAAAATCCTTCTCCTTCAAGAAAGAGTTAGTCCGAGGAAAAATACAAATAATATTATTCTGCAAAACAAAGTGTTAGCACAGTTTAAAGTTAACAAGTAGAGTATTAGCTAGATTCCGTCTCCTCGAGACCGTAATCTAGTCACGATTTCGACTTAGATATCCGAAATGGGTCTAAGTTGGATTGACGCCTAATGTTCCCTTCACAGGAATGCATCCTCACAGTCACTCCCCTCTAATGACTTACCTTCCAGACGTCCGGTCAGCCCTTCGACCCATCTGAGTTTCGCGCTAGCTATCCGGTCAGCCCGTTGACCTAGCTGGACTTCGTGTCAAATGTCCGGTCAGCCCATTGACTCATTTGGACTTCGTGCCAGCTATCTAGTCGACCCGTCGACCTAGCTGGGCTTCGTGTGAGACATCAGGTCAGCTCGTCGACCTGTATGGGCTTCTCCTGCACACTCGATCAGAGTGTTAAATAACATCGAAACTAACTTAACCTATTTTGTCATTCATCAAAACTTGAGTTAGACCGTTAGTGCTTACCACACAAACAACTATCGCGTGTGAGGTGGCTGACTGGCATCAGAGGTGACCATGTCGTATGTATGGATTGCATTTATTGCTTGTGATTGCTGCATTTTGGATGCTGCATTTTGGTGGTTGCATATGATTGACATGTATACAGGAGACTTGAGGTATTTGGTCTGACAACCCTTGTATCCGAATAGGAGATCCTGGTGAGTACAACTTTTCTGTTGTTCAGTTTTGCATTTCCTGTTATTATTTAGAAGATTGTACTGCATGATTATTGCTGATAGTTATATCTTACTATGCATGTCTGATCAATAACCACTGAGTTCTTAAACTCACTCTGTTGATTATTTTCTATTTCAGGTTGAAGTCATTAGGAGGTTCCAGTTCCTAGTCCCCACTCTGTGTCAATATGGTTTTCTATTTCCAGACTTTGGTTCCTTGTTATGTGAACTAGACTTATGATGTGTAGTTCTTGCACTCATGTATTTTAGATCGAGTTTTTGGTACACTGCCCATATTTTTTTCCGTTGCGATGGTTTTCCATTGTGAGTTGTGTTTATCTCTTTGTAGTGGAGTAGGTTTTATATTAAACTTCATGGAATGCTTACTTATTTTATCATATATGTTCCGGCCGTATTGGCCGAGGATTGAGAGGCCCTAAGGGCTATGTACTTAGCTTCATATTGTCACCGGTACAAGGGAGATGCTGTCGGATTTTCGTCTAGCAGGGACTCCTCTGGGGCGTGACAACAAACATCCAAAAATTTTCAAATTTTGTGGAGAGGTTTGTTTTACCCGTGTCTACTTGGGAAAAATACATTTAAAAATGTACATATCTCGAATCCTAAGATTGACACAAAATCCAAAACTTGCTAAATGGTTCAATTGAACCTTGACCTAAAGTCCTAGTTTTGGCTTCCTCTTGATGTATTTGCCCATACTAACCCACAATGCATCCCTAGCATTGGTTTATATGGCATATATATACATCCAAAATCAATTATTATGTTATATGACCCCAATGTCATATTTCTAAGCATGAAACACAACCCAATTGTGCCAAATCCCTAGGTTTGAAACTCAAGACCGTCTCCAAAACTCCTTGGCACATTCCATGGCTCTTCTAGACTCCCAAGTAATACCCACTTGAGATCCATTGGCCATGGGTCTCAACTTGACTCTTAAAGCTCTCCCTAGAGCTCTTAACCTTAGCTACCTCCTTAGGCGACTCATCCACAATTGCTAGGCCATCGGTGTATCTCTGGTGACATTTGGCCTACAAACCTAACTTTTTTAACCTTGGACACCTTGTCCTTGGTTAATTTTCCTTACCTTTAAATAGATTTCCCTTGTCATTTATTGGTTTCTCCTTGCTATAGTCATATGTAACCCTAACATAAGACTTTCCCTTAGCCTTGGAGACACTAGATCGGTATCCTAAACTCGATCTATCATTGTTGGGTCTTTGACTACCCAACACCATATATAAACCCTTAGATCCAAAATTGAATCTCTTAAGGGTCTTCTCCAATTGATCAAGCTTTGCCTTCAAAGCTTTATTTTCCCTTTCTAGGTCCCTAATTCTAGAGTTAACATGTCCACCATGGACATTCCTAGACCTACCCTTCCTAGGCATGTGTCTCCCCTTCTTGGGATTAATGCCTTGGTTCTCCATTACTTTTTTCTCCTTAGGTAATGAGAATTTAGCGTATCTAGGTCTATCATGTATAGGTCTCCTAGGGTTATAATTGACATTTATCCTATTCCTATCATGATACCTAAAGCTAAAATTATGCATGGGCAAATAATGAAAATTACTTCTAGCATGCATGGAGGAGTTTAAATTTGAATTAAACTTCAAGTTAGGATATACCTCCCTTACCCTTGAAGCTCCCCCTTGACTCAAGCTTCTCTTCTTCTCCCATTTCTTCAAATGCTCTAGCTTCTTGAGCTCTCCCTTCCTTGGGCATTTGGTGTGGTAATGACCCATTCCACCACACGTGAAGTATCTAATGTGCCTCTTCTCCTTCTTCTTCCTACAACTCAAATTAAATTCTAAAGGAATTGAATTGAGTTTAGGAGTTACCTATTTCTTACCCAATTGACACCTACTCTTGTAGTACCCCTTCTCATTGCACCCGAAGCAAATGATATGGTCCTTTGACTTGACTTTGGTGGAGGTGCTCACTAGGTTGACTTCCAAGACTTCTTCTTCAATTGTCTTGGATTCTTATTCAACCCTTAAGGATGTTGATGATGCTTCATCTTCCTTCTCCTCCTCAGATGTTGAGCATGACTCAACTTCCGTTTGCTCCTCCTCTACTTGAGTCACTTCATCCTTCTCTTCGGATTTTTCTTTTTCTTCTTCTTCTTCTTGTGTAGGCAAGAGTTCTTCTCCTAGAACCATCCTTACCTTGCTCCACAACTCGTGAGCATTCTTGTATTCACTTACACGACTTATCACGTTGGAAGGCAAAATTTCAATCAACATTGATATTACCTTATCGTTTGCCTTTGATAATTATTGTTGCTCCTCGGTCTAATGACGCGATCAGAGTCTCTTTCCTTTCTTGTTTCTTGGGACTTCAAATGGTTCCTCGACGACCATCATTATGTCCCAATCCGTCTTGAAGAAGTTCTTCATTTTCACCATCCAAAAGGTGATGTCCCATAAGCTTCCTTCTTCATACTTTTACAGATCCATTAAGTCGGTCATCTTCTTAGCTTCCTCGACAGTTAGTCCGACGGAGAGCAGCCTCACTCTGATACCACTTGTTGGGGATCTTGTGGCTAGCTAGAAGGGGGTTGAATGGGCGGTGCCCCAAATAGATCACTTCCTACATATTCATTAATTGTGCAGCAGAAATACAATACTATACGAATATGAAAGCTAATCTAGATACAAAGCTAAAGACAAAGAAAGAAAATGCAAACCAATACACGTCAATGTAACGTGGTTCGGAGATAACTTGCTCCTACTCCACGGCTGTCCGTAAGGTGAACGATCCCTCAATCCGTCGGTGGATTAGTCCCCGGAAACTTTGGCTAGCTCAAACCTCATTGTGGGTGGAGAAACCTCACCACAACACTCACCAAGAACACTTGGACACAAGGGAAACCTTGAGCACCTTGGTGACTACTAATTAGGGTTGACTACCACAATTTCGTCATCTTGGTTAGCCCTTCCAAGCTCCCTCTTATAGAGCTTGGAAGAAAACAACCCAACTATTTTACCATTACTAGTTGATTGGTGTATGCACCAGTTGATTGGTGCCTGGCCAACGACTCTATACCAGTTGACTGGTCCTTGCACCAGTCGACTGATCCCAGCCGTTCGAGGCACAGAATCTCTCTATGCTCACCACTAGTTGATTGATCCTAGTACCAGTCAACTGGTACAAACTTAAACCTAGCGTTCCCCTTTCCGAGTACATTTCTCTCGCACTCGGACCCTCACGACTTACTTGACTTTTCTTTGCAGCTTTATCTGTTGGATCGAGACCACGCTAGAGGGGGGGGGTGAATAGCGTGCGTGGCTATTTCTTTCGATTCGTAAAACAAATGAGTAAAAGCGCAGCGGAATGAAGAAATGACAAACACAGAGAGACAAGGAGATTTACTTCGTTCGGAGCCTAAGGCGACTCCTACTCGAAGGCCCGCGATCCTTGATCACTTTCCGTGGGCAACAACTATAAGCTCGTAAAATGTACAATAAGATATTACAATTGAAAGAACTAAAACAAATTATATCGATAACAGTAAAGTAGCAAAATCTGAAGCTCCGGGTTGTCGGGGACTTGTAACAGCACTTCTGGGTGTTTCTAGAGCAGCTTGTAGCGTAATGAATGCTTGGAGTTCGTTGTTCTTCTTGTGCTGCACCTCGACCCTTCTTTTATATGAGGTTCCGGGCGCCTGGATCCCTTCCGGGCGCCTGGAGTGTGACGTGGCCAACCAACCAGGATGCTCCACGTGTCAACTTCGCGCAGGGGATAAACTTTGGTCCCGGGCGCCCGGATCCATCCCGGGCGCCCGGACAGCCTTTTTCCAGCAGGTTCCTCACCTGCAAACAAAGGTTAGTCCGAGCAAAATCCCCTGCAAGACAGTGTTAGAATAAGACAAAACATCGTAAAGAAGAATTGACAGTCTTCGGACTGTCCGAGTCTGACTTCGGATTTCCAACCGGAAATCCTAGGTCGACCCGACGCCTACTGTTCCCTCTACGGGGAACGCGTCCTCACCTACTCCACTCAGGAGATTTACCTGTTGCCAGTCGATCCTCCAGATCGACTGGACTTTTGCTCAGCACTCGATGCTTCCGGACTTCTGGACATCCGCTTCCCGGCTAGTCCAGACTTTCACCTGGTTCGCGACACCAGGACTTTCCACCTAGGGTTACCACCCCCTAGGACTTTTGCCTGAAGCCATCGACCTGCCAAGACTTTCCGCATAGGGTTACCACCCCCTATGACCTAGGGTTACCACCCCCTAGGGTTTTTCCCTTTGCCTAACCGCAGCTAGGACTTTCCTGAAATACTCATTCAACCATATTAGATTACAACAACCCTTAACTTTGAATCCTTTGCCATTATCAAAACTCAGGTTCGATCGTCGGATGCTTCCCGCACCAACAATCTCCCCCTTTTTGATTATGGCAACCCAAATTCAAAGTTAAGTAAAAAAACAGATGCATAAGTATATTAAGCAAGCTTAAGTATATAAATTCAAATGAACGCCTAACTTAAGCTAACACTTAAACTTTTTGTAAACTTTTTGTGACACTTAAACTTTTTGTGAAGCTCCCCCTTAATACAGGGTTTCCTTTTGTAAACTTTTTGAATTTCTCTACTTTAAATTTCTCTACTCTCCCCCTTTGCCATATATCAAAAATGAGCTGGTTTTGAAAAACTTAATTTTTCAAGACAGAATTAAAAAACATTTTAACTTAGGCAAGGAAAGTGAAGGACAACACCTTAGAATTTATTTTGTTTGAATAGACATAAAAAACATGAGCTCTTTTTGAGTCTATAGAGTTTATAGAAAAACATTGGTTTCCAAAATTTTCATAGAAAAATTTTCAAAATACAAGTTTCAACTTCAGAGATTTTCAAATAAATTTGCAAGGTAAAATAATTTTTAAAGCTTTAACAACTTAATGAATTTTCAAAAGGATTTGAAAGTCAAGTTTGGAGAAAATTTTGATAAAACTGCTTAAGGAATGTTTTTGAGATAAATTTCAGGAATACTTAAGGAAAAGGAGAAGAGATAACCTTAATTTAGTTTTAGTAAGGTTTCAGTGTTCTAAAGTCCAAGCATGAGTCAAGATTTGGTTTTGATCAGGTATCAGAGCTCTTAAGTACAAACATGCTTAAACTTTAATATTGCCTCCACCAACTGTCTAACCATTTAGCTACTTGCTGATTGCCTAGAGGGCAACAGTGTTCACCTGGTTAGTCAAGGCAAGTCAATTGATCCAGTTAGATTTGACTAAGGCTGGAAGACTTGATTTGATTACTGTTAATTATGTATTTAATGCCCAGACTCATATTGATGCACAGAAATAAGCATTCTTGAGTCCAGGCTGTACCCTATGCATCTCACACCGTTCTATGTTTTACAAACACAATCAAGGTAAACCTAGGTGTTTGTGAGATGCTCTGGCTGAGTCCTGGAGGAACAAGATTTCTAAGGGTACAATCCTAGACTAAATCCAACTTTCGAAAGTCTAGTAAAGTGGGGATTTTGGTAAATCAATTTTGCCTAGAAGTTAAAAAAAATAAAGAGTATAAAGTGGGGATTTAGTACGCTTCCTAAATTTCAAACTAACATTACACTAAGAAAAAAAATTATAAGAAAGTTTAGGAGGGGATAAAAATTTTACCGAGGAGCCATTGTAATAAATTTTAGAACTGACGACCTCGGTTGAGTTACGACTCCGGATCAACCGCGGAAAATTTTAATTTTCAAAATCTTCGCAAATAAGCTAGGAAGCTAAGGAGGAAGATTTGGGTGCAAGGGTAGGGGGCGCCTGCTGCCCCCTATATATAAGGGGTTCCGGGCGCCCGGGGGCGTGTGAGGCGGGGCGCCGTGGATCGGTTTTTGATCTTGTTTCGTTCAAATTTTTTTTTAATTTTTTTTAATTTTTTTTCATTATTATTATTATTATTAATTTAACTTGATTAAAACTGTTTAGGTTGGAGATATTTGATTTAATTTGATTTTGAAGGATGTTTAACTTAACTTTAAGTAAGATTTAAAATTTAGTTTGCTTAGTCATCTCACCCGATCTAAATTGTCAATCAGGGAATCCTATAATTGATATGAGATGATTTATTGTTTAATTCAAAGGTCTGGTTTAACTTTGTGTTAGATTCAGGTTTAGCTTTGGGTTCAACAAGTAAGCATTCTTTGGATAAACTTCTGGGCTATGGTGAGTCACAAGGAGCTCATTAAAGTAACCATGCCTTCGAGGTTTTCCAAATAGTCCTACCCACTGAACTTAATACTAATCCTTAGTCTAACTAGTTAGGATCCATTTAAGGGTAGCTTCGGTCAGTTCCACTTGGCCAAATGCACCAGGTCGAAGCCATATCTTCCTAGACATGCGATGCCCAAGCTTCCCTAACGTACTATCATCCAAAAATTTCACCAGTACCGTGGGTCAAGTTAAACCTAGCCCATTTTACCTAACCTTAATTACCCTGCCGGGTGGTCTACTCTTAGTTACCCTTATCGGGTATATTAAGTTCGGAGGTTCCAGATAATCTGGAGCCTTCCTTTTAATTTGATTTTATAATTTAATTTCGAATTTTGAATTTAGTTTTTGAATAATTTAATTTCGAATTTTGAATTTAATTTTTAAATTTTTAATTTTTGAATTTATAATTTAATTTCAAATTTTGAATTTAGTTTTTGAATTTATAATTTAATTTCGAATTTTGAATTTAATTTTTTAATTTCGAATTTTGAATTTAGTTTTTGAATTTATAATTTAATTTCAAATTTTGAATTTAGTTTTTGAATTTATAGTTTAATTTCGAATTTTGAATTTAGTTTTTGAATTTATAATTTAATTTCAAATTTTGAATTTAGTTTTTGAATAATTTAATTTCGAATTTTGAATTTAGTTTTTGAATTTATAATTTAATTTCGAATTTGAATTTAGTTTTTGAATAATTTAATTTCAAATTTTGAATTTAGTTTTTGAATTTATAATTTAATTTCGAATTTTGAATTTAGTTTTTGAATAATTTAATTTCGAATTTTGAATTTAGTTTTTGAATTTATAATTTAATTTCGAATTTTGAATTTAGTTTTTGAATTTATAGTTTAATTTTGAATTTTGAATTTAGTTTTTGAATTTATAATTTAATTTCGAATTTTGAATTTAGTTTTTGAATTTATAGTTTAATTTTTAATATCGTTTTTCGTTTTGCTCCCCCTGGATCACGGCCTCGATATGGTCTATCGAGGTAGTGTATTTGATTCTTTGGGACCCAGTATTGACCAAGTCCAACTTGATTGATCAATTTGGACTTGGGGACCCATGCTTGAACTGTGTTACTACTTTGTTTGTTTATTAAGGATAAGTAAGATTTATATTTACTTTTATATCCTAGCCCAGTTCTATTGTAAATGACCCTTTGTGTCCCAAGAATTAAGTCCAAGTTCTTGGAGCCCAAAGAAAACCGTTCTAAAGTAGTTTTTAAATCTTTAACCTGATTTTTTAGACTTGAATTTTCTTCCTCAAGTTTATGAACTTGAGTTAGAAATTCAGTCTGACTCTAGTCAGGTAAGGTTTTAGTGTCAGCCACTTCTTTAAGGACAGATACTTCCTTTAGAAGTGACTTAACTTTCAGGTTTGACTTAGCTAATTTGCGCAATAAATAACTAACTAAAATGTTTAACCGGGAGATACTTACAGAGGGGTCTGGTCCTTCGGAAACAGATACGGATCCGTGGCTTTGCTCGGACTCTGCCTCGGACTTGCTCTCGCTTCCGGATTCGACGATTTGGTCCCGGGCCATTAATGCGAGTAGACTCGTCTGTTCGAGCTCGTCGTCGTCGTCCTCCGATGAAGATTCGTCCCATGTTGCCTTAAGGACCTTTTTCCTTCTTTGCTTTTTGACCTCCTTCAGGTTAGGGCAGTTGGATTTGATGTGCCCTTTTTGGTTGCAGCCGTAGCATGTAACTTCAAACTTCATCTTTGAGTTCTGTGAACCTTCCTTCATTTTTACTGCCTTTTTTAGATCTCTTTTGTTGAAGCCCTTCGTTTTGTAGAGCTTCTTTACGAGGTTTACCAGCTCGGTTGTAATTTCAATGTCTTCATCGTCTGAGTCTGGTTCAACTTCTGACTCTGGTTCCGTTCTTCGTCGTGATCTCGGTTCCCGTGTTCGACTTGTACCTGCAACCAACGCAATACCTTTCTCGGTTGGCTGTGCATTAGTCTGCTCATGAAGTTCAAATTCACAAAATAATTCATCTAATTTTATTGAAGACAAGTCCTTGGAAACTTTGTAGGCATCTACCATTGATGCCCACAATGTGTTCCTTGGAAATGAGTTTAAAACATACCTTATGACGTCCCGATTCTCTATCTTCTGTCCGATTCCGTGAAGAGAATTGAGGATGTCTTGGATTCTCGCATGTAGAGAACTTGCCGTCTCGCCTTCCTGCATCTTTAGATTATATAATTTATTAAGTAAAAGATCTCTTTTACTTACCTTGGTGTCGTTAGTGCCTTCGTGGAGTTCGACTAGCTTTTCCCAGAGCTCCTTTGCGGAAGAGAACGGGCCGACTCTGTTGAGTTCTTCTTTGGTAAGGCCGCACTGGAGGGTGCAGGTAGCTTTGGCGTCGGCTTCCACCTTTTTGATTAGAGAGGCGTCCCACTTCTCGCAGGGGGTTGGTTTGCCGTCGTCATCGGAAGGTAGCTGAAGTCCCGTCTTAATGATCATCCATGTTTCGAACTGAATCTTCAGATACGTCTCTATTCTTCCCTTCCAATAACCGAAATCATCTCCGGAGAATAGTGGGGGACGAACAGTACTGAACCCCTCTTGTTGAGCCATTTGTAATATGCAACAACAACAACAAAAATATATGTTCCAAGACTACGTCTTGGATTAGTAGTGTGGGAATAAAGAATAGTAATAATAACGAGATCGAGTGGTGTTGCACCAACTTCGGGCAAAAGCCGATTCGATAAAAGAATTAGAATAAAGCTTTAAGGCTAAATTCTAATTGACTCCGAAAAATATAAAATCGAAAGAAGAATTTGTTTTGAAAGGTGGTTGCACCAATTCAAAACGACCCCGCTCTGATACCAATTGTTGGATCGAGACCACGCTAGAGGGGGGGGTGAATAGCGTGCGTGGCTATTTCTTTTGATTCGTAAAACAAATGAGTAAAAGCGCAGCGGAATGAAGAAATGACAAACACAGAGAGACAAGGAGATTTACTTCGTTCGGAGCCTAAGGCGACTCCTACTCGAAGGCCCGTGATCCTTGATCGCTTTCCGTGGGCAACAACTATAAGCTCGTAAAATGTATAATAAGATATTACAATTGAAAGAACTAAAACAAATTATACCGACAACAGTAAAGTAGCAGAATCTGAAGCTCCGGGTTGTCGGGGACTTGTAACAGCACTTCTGGGTGTTTCTAGAGCAGCTTGTAGCGTAATGAATGCTTGGAGTTCGTTGTTCTTCTTGTGCTGCACCTCGACCCTTCTTTTATATGAGGTTCCGGGCGCCTGGATCCCTTCCGGGCGCCTGGAGTGTGACGTGGCCAACCAACCAGGATGCTCCACGTGTCAACTTCGCGCAGGGGATAAACTTTGGTCCCGGGCGCTCGGACCTGTTCCGGGCGCCCGGACCTCCGGGCGCCCGGACAGCCTTTTTCCAGCAGGTTCCTCCCTTGCAAACAAAGGTTAGTCCGAGCAAAATCCCCTGCAAGACAGTGTTAGAATAAGACAAAACATCGTAAAGAAGAATTGACAGTCTTCGGACTGTCCGAGTCTGACTTCGGATTTCTAACCGGAAATCCTAGGTCGACCCGACGCCTACTGTTCTCTCTACAGGGAACGCGTCCTCATCTACTCCACTCAGGAGATTTACCTGTTGCCAGTCGATCCTCCAGATCGACTGGACTTTTGCTCAGCACTTGATGCTTCCGGACTTTCTGCTGGACATCCGCTTCCCGGCTAGTCCAGACTTTCACCTGGTTCGCGACACCAGGACTTTCCACCTAGGATTACCACCCCCTAGGACTTTTGCCTGAAGCCATCGACCTGCCAAGACTTTTCGCATAGGGTTACCACCCCCTATGACCTAGGGTTACCACCCCCTAGGGTTTTTCCCTTTGCCTAACCGCAGCTAGGACTTTCCTGAAATACTCATTCAACCATGTTAGATTACAACAACCCTTAACTTTGAATCCTTTGCCATTATCAAAACTCAGGTTCGATCGTCGGATGCTTCCCGCACCAACATTATCCTCTTGCCTTCAAGCCTAATTCCTTTGGCTCTCATTCCTCGGATGCATTAAAGCCCACGGCTTGTCCCCAATGCCATCCTTCACGTATGCCTCGAAGTTGCTTTTCTCTGCCCTTGTCCTTATTGCCTTGTCCATGGTCCCTCGGATGCTCCATCTTTCACCGAACCTGAAGCCATCAAGCTGAGTCATATATGTATCCTGCAAACCTGCACACTCATATACACATATCAAATACAAGGGTGATTCTAACTTAAACCCTTTGTACAAACACCAAAACACATAGTCACACAGACCATTGGGATTGCTCCAACAAATGCTTCCCTGTAGTGGTTACACATAATATGTAGGATACAAAATATAAAGTTCCCACACTTAGGTTGGATCTAGATGTTTAGCATCCAACTGACTCATCAAGACTGAGTTGTTCAACCATAGTTTCCAGCTAGATGCTTCCACTTGGACTTGTTTGTCAAGACTTCAACTCCCAGCTAACTCCATCTGGGCTTGATTCACCTATCACCCAACTTGAAAGTTTTTCTACCAAGCATTAATAACTTGGAGTTGATTCACCTAATTATCAGCTAGGAATTTATCTACCAAGCACCTAACATCTAGTTAGGAGTTTATTTATTAAGTATTAATCACTTGGACTTGATTCATCTAGCCTCTAGCTAGAAATTTATCTTCTCTCAACCAAGACTTAACTCATGCTTGATTCCCAATTAGGACTTTAGATGTCAAGATCCACTAGGGCTTAGTCATTGCCTGGTTCACAAGTAGGATTTTAACACATGTTAAGTAATGGGAATAAGATGCATGGTAGTGTTTATGACAGCATAGTCTTTTAGTATAAGTGGGAGATTATTAGAGTGTATACTAAAAGCTTAGCTTTTTGTAAATATTTATTTTTGAAATAAAGAATCATATTGGTCAAATGTCTACATTTATATGCTAAGTGTAGTTGTTCAATTAATTTATATTATAGATAATATGGTGTGTGGTGTCACACATAGAAGATCATGTTATCAGTTCCTTATAAGATATAAATAGTAGCTCACGACTAAGATGGATAGGAACAAACCATTGGAATAGTCATAGTGTAATTTGGTATTAGTTTATCTTGACTATAAAATTACACTAGTACACTTTGAGTGTATTAAGCAGGACCATTTGAGGTAGTTTCTTTTTATACTGACTAAGCCTTGGGATATGCTCCAATGCATGTTGCATTGTTTTGTTTTGACGGTGTAAGTCTAAGTGTGTAGCGTTGGCAATGTAAGTCCATTCGGCAGTGTAAGTCCAAGTGTGTATCCTTGGCAACGTAAGTCCAGTCGGCAGAGTAAGTCCAAGTGTATAGCCTTGACATCGTAAGTCCATTGTTTTTAGCATGTTTATTTTCTATTTGTTTTCCCTAACTTAAACGTATTGCTAAACATCAAAAAGGGGGAGATTGTTGGAGCAATCCTAATGGTCTGTGCGACCATATGTTTTGGTGTTTGGGAAAAGGGTTTAAGTTAGGTTCACCCTTGAATTTGATATGTGTATTTGAGTTGTGCAGGTTTGCAGGATACACATTTGGCTCAGGTTGATGGCTTCGGGTCCGGTGAAGGATGGAGCATCTGAGGGATCGTGGGCAAGGCAGTGAGGACAAGGGCCAAGGGAAGCGACTTCGAGGTATACGTGAAGGATGGCATTGGGGACGAGCCGCAGGCTTGAATGCATCCGAGGGATGAGAGCCAAAGGAAGTAAGCTTGAAGGCAAAAGGTCAAGGCTGCAAAGAAGCGTCAAAGGAGTTGTAAGGGTGAGGGTCCGAGTGCTAAGTGAAGTGTACTCGGGTACCAATCGACTGGTGGTTTCATCAATTGACTGGTCTAGTCGACTTGGCAGTCGACTGGGAGCTAACAGAATATTTCTGTTCGCTCAGCTAGTGTGAAGCAATCGACTGGTACTTTTACCAGTCGACTGGTATAGAGCAGTTGGGATGTAACGGTCGAATCTCCACAAGAGGACAGTCGACTAATGGTTTTGGCAGTCAACTGGTAGGCGAGGTTTTTCAATCTGTGACCTATATAACCAAGGCTTGAGAGCTTGGTTATAGTTGACGAAAGTAGTGGTGGTAAACCCTAATTAGTAGTCTACTAGTTCTCAAGTGCTTGTGAGTGTTGTGGTGGGGTTTCTCCACCCACAAGGAGTGACTTGAGATAGCCGGAGTTTGCCAGGGGCTAATCTACCAACGGATAGGGATCGCCCACCTTATGGATAGCCGTGGAGTAGGAGCCCTAATCTCTGAACCACGTTAAACAAACGTGTTAGCGGTTTGCTTGTTTTTCTTTCCTTTAGTGTTTAGCTTGTTTATTTTTTTATTATTCCACTGCGCAAGCTAACATCGTAGGAAAAGCGAGTATTTGGGGGCACCATCTATCCAACCTCCCTTCAAACCAACCACCGACCCCCTACAGATCAATGGTTGACCCATCACATGTAATATATGTTACAACAACCAGACAGGTACTAATAAAAAGTGCTAATACATGTCATAACTATCATAGTCAATAATGCATACTAACAAAAATGTATGATAACAATATACTAACATATCTTCTATAGCTTGGAGATGTCCTGCTGCTGGTAGGCCCCAAAACCAGAAAAAGTCACATCGAGAAAACCAAAACACAAAATACAAAACACAGGAAATAAGACTCGTAAACCTGTGGCTCTGATATCAAATAAATTGGTATTAGATTAACTCAAAAATCCAGAACACTAAAAATAGGTATCGTAAACCTGCTCTGATACTAAATAAATTGTCATGCCCCGGGGGAGTCTCAGCCAAAGGAAAAATCCGGCAGCATCTCCCCTGTACACGTGATAATCTGAAGCATTTATACATACAAAAATATACATCAACCACACACGGCTGGAATATATACACAACCACATAGTTTATACTCAGCCCACTCGGTTGAAACAAAATATTCACAACCATACAGTTATATATATCTATATATATATATATTTAATATCCCACTCGGCTATACAAAAACCAAAAACACAGTGGAAAATGATAGAAACCATTACAAACCAAAAACAAAGACTGCTAGCCGGCTAGGCTCATACAACACAACAAAACAATAAAGACACCACATCACAACAAACCAGAAACAAAATTGGAATATACAACGCTAAGTACACCAAATACATAAACCAAATAAAGTATAATAGAAACCAGAAAATAGGTCTTCGGATGTGACATAGGACCGACAGACAGGATACTCCAAGCGACTCCACAAATATCTACTTGAACCCTGCAATAACAATATATCAACGGTGTGAGTTCAACAACTCAACGGATACCAGATAGGAAAGCATAATAAGTTATAACTAATAGTAATAAACATGCGGTACAATTTCCTGAACAAAAGTAGGAAATGCAGACTGGAAAGGGCTGAAGAAAACTATACTCACCAGGACCTCCTATCCAGAACATAAGGGTCGTCAAACCAAATACAAAATGTCACTTCTATACATGTCAAACATATACAACCACCAAAAGTGCAACAACCAATATGCAGTAATCACAAGCAATAAATACAATCATGCAAAATGATGTAAAATGACATATGTCACCCCTGACGCTAGTCAGCCATCTCACATGCGATGGTGAGACCGAGAGGGTAGGGCTATGACAACTGTGCACTCTGCCATCACTGCTCCTGAGTGACCGAGTGGACAGAATACTGTTAGAGTACATCTATCCTCCTACCCCAAATAGAGTGGGGAAGCGCAATGCTCTCATCTCCCTAAGACAGTCCAGAGAAGGGATCCCTGACGTGCTACCACGCTGCGTCATGCTACCCATGAGTGGACCAACGGAGCACTAACAGAGCAAACTGCACACACCCTACTTGATATACCACTAACCCATGAGTGGTTGCGTGTGCAGATCATGTAATTGGCGATGTGCTCAACAATAATGGAGCCTACAATTGCTCAACATGCAATCATACAAAATGATGCATAACATTAAACAGGCAGATACTAACAGTAAACACCTTCATATAAAATGCACCAAAAAGGAAATAGATAATACAATGATCTAGGAATCATAATCTAAGTACACAAATCATATATGACAAATAACGAGTCTACTATATAGTAGGTCAATGTATGTCATTATTTCGAAGAACAGGAGTACACATGGGAACAATCAAGATGGTATAAGCATGAATGTATAACAGATAAAGATATAGGCATATTACAAGGAACTAAATAGTGACATACCAAAGCAAATGCAAACATAAAAATTACTATTAACTATAAACTATTATGCATATATAAAATGACTATATCAAAGAGATAAGTCAGAACTACCTGCCTCCAAAAAGAAGATCGTATCAACCCATCTGACGTCGAGATGCTCATCTCGAATCAAGGTCCTGCATCAATCAATATATACCTTATATTTAGCTAAAATTTATATGAATTAAATAGCTAACCAAAATCCCCTAAACCTAATTAGGAAAAACCCTAATTGATCGTAAACATTAACTCTACCTAAATTTAATCCTTTGGGCAACTAGGGTTAGTTTCCTTAACCCTAATCATTCCACTACCCAATTAGATTGAAATCTAAACTTAAATCAATTCCAGTAACAATACATCCTCCACTTAACTACTATAAAACCTAGACCATCCTAAACTCACCCAAATACAAATCTAGTAGTTATGATATTCTAATCTGTTAGAGTATATACTAAAAGTCTAGCATTTTGTATAAATATTTATTTTGAAATAATAATCACATTGGTCAAATGTCTACATTTATGCTAAGTATAGTTGTCCATTTAATTTATATTGTAGATAACATGGTGTGAGGAGACACCCAGAAGAACATGTTATCAGTTTCTTATAAATTATAAATAGTAGTTCACAACCAAGATGGAATGGGACAACCCATTGGAGTGGTTGTAGTATAATTTGGTATTAGTTTATCTTGACTATAAAATTACACTAGTAGACTATGAGTGTATTGAGCAATACCATTTGAGGGAGTTTCTTTTTATACTGACTACACAAAAGAACAAAACATCTATTATTTTGGAAGTGCGTACTCTTAATCATAATATAATAACAAGCACGTATACTTAATATTTATTTCTTTAATTTATCAAAGGGTGTGATTTAGTTCGTTAAATCAATAGGCCCGATAAGTTGGGAAATGATATTATTTATATGGTGTGTTGTTGATTATAAATGAAACTGTGTCCTAGTAATCTAGGTTGATGATGTCCCCTTGAGGAGCTCATAAGGATTGTCATATAAACCTTGCAGGTGGACTCAGTCCGACATGACAATAAGGTTGAGTGGTACTACTCTTGGAGCTAGATATTAATTAAGTGAGTTGTCAATAACTCATTTAATTAGTGGGCATTGAATACCTTAAATACAGGGAGACTAACACACTCATGATAAGAAGGAGCCTATAGTGTAATATAGGATTGGTGCAGTAGTGTAATAATAACTCTTTAGTGGTATGAGTTATTATTGATGAACTTGAGTTGGGTGTTTGGGGTGAACACGGGAAGCTCAAGTTCATTGGGAGACCAAAACCAATTCCTCCTCTCGGTTCCTGTTGTAGACTCTTATTTATAAAGCCTTATATCAACTTAGAGCCAAGCTTCTTACCCATCTTATGGTGGTCGGCCAAGCCAAGCTTGGAGCCCAAGCTAGGGTCAGCCAAGCCATAGATTGGAGCCATGTTGATGGCCGACCAAGCTTGGAGCCTAAGCTAGGTGGACGACCACATTAAATTAAAAGGGTATTTTAATTTTAAAAATTTTCATTTTGTGGAAGCCATGGTTTTAAAAGAGAGTTTTAAAATTTTAAAATCTTTCCTTTTATAGCTTTCTACAAAGGATTAAAAGAAAGATTTGATATCTTTCCTTATTTGTAGTTAAAAGAAAGGTTTCAATTTTTGATAAAACTTTCCTTTTTGTAACCATCCGCATGTTTTAAAAGAGAGATTTTAATTTATAAAATTTTTCTTTTATAACCAACAAGGGATTTAAAAGAGAAATTTTTATTAAAAATTTCTTACCGGATACAAATAAAGAAGTTTTAATTTTGTGTTTAAAACTTTCCTTGTTTGGAGCATAAGTAGGTGGCCGGCCATGACAAGTATAAAAGGAAGTTTTAATTTTTTGTTTTAAAACTTTCCTTTTTAGTCATTGGCAAAGAATATAAGAAAGTTTTAATTATGTTTAAAACTTTCTTTTTTTGCCAAGACCAAGGATTATAAAAGAGAAGGAGGGGATGCCTCACCTCATAACACATCTTCTATTCTTCTCTCCCAATCCTTTGGTGGCCGACCCTTGTCCTTTTCTCTTCTCCTTTTGTTTTCTCTATTGGTGGGCGGCAGCATCTAGTGTGGTGATCTCTTGGTGGTCGGTTGCTTGAAGGAGAAGAAGAACAGAAGGAAGCTCTCTTGTGTAACATCCCTTGGAGATTAGTTGGTGGCCGGATCTTGGAAGCAAAGGAAGAAGCTTGGGTGAATTTCATCTTGGAAGATCGTCACCCACACGACGTCCAAGAGAAGGAGAGGAATACAACAGAAGATCAAGAGTTCTATAAGCTACAAAAGGTATAACTAGTTATTAGTTTCCGCATCATAACTAGTTCATCTTTTGTATAGATCTTGAAAAATCAAACGCAAGAGGTTATCGGTTTTAGTTTATCGTTTCGTTATCGATTTTATTTTTTGATTTCATGTTTCGATAATGTACTTCTATTGAGATCTCTTTAGTTAAATCTAGTTTACTGTAAGAAGTTAAATATCTGATTTCTTTGTGAGGCTTTGTCTAGGAAGTGATGGATGATCTCATACCCAAGAAGGCCTAGTGCCTCACCATGTTTAACCTGGAAGCCGATCTTTGAAATAGATATTTAATAACTTTTGTAATTTGGTTTAACTTAGGAAGATCACATTGGTTAAACTTACAGTAAAAATGTTAAGTATCGTTTCCAATCCAAGTTTAACTTCTGAAGATCAACTTGGATTAATAATGTTAAGTATCGTTTGCAATCCAAGTTTAACTTCAGTAGAGCACATGGGTGGCTAGGTTAAATTCTATGCTTGTACAAATTTTTGTACAGGGGAACTAGAACGGTATTCTGAGTAGCAACCAACAATTGGTATCAGAGCTAGGTTTTAGCCTCTGTGTGTTTGGTTTTTAGTATAATTATGCACATGTTATACATATTTTAGGCAGGATAATAGTAGGATGTGCAAATAAATTAACTCTGTGGTTGCAGGCTCCAACTATTATGGCATATTATGATTGTGTGTGATTGGACCCTCGGACATGTCGAGGGAATTTTATGTGTGTGCATGATTGTATTTATTAAATACAGCAGGAGCTGTATTAGTTTTAGGATTTTACATTTTGTTCGATCTAGACTTTATGTACATTCCTTTGTTGAATATTGGATCGATATATGTAAACTTTTTATTTTTGTCGCGGATCATATCCTTGCAAGGCGTGGTGCTATTTGAGGACCAGAGGCGCAGCAGAAAAGGAAGCTTGATGGATGTGACGACACGAGCCCTAGGGCTGGCGGCTAGTTTTGACGACTGGTAGGGTTGGCAGCACACGGAGGACAGTGATGGAAGAGGCCATAATAGTTGGAAAATTATTTTTCCATATTTATTACTTTTATTTACTATGATGTGTGTGTGTGCATGTTAAAAATCCTCATCTTAAATAACTAAGTGGGAGAGGGATTTATAAATAAATTCCACGATCTCCATTACTGGTTTGTAAGTGATGCAAACAAACTTGCGCGTTGGCTTTGAATGCCTTCCTCTACATCGGATGAATTTGTTTGTGGATCACTAGATCAAACTTCCTTTTGTTGGTGCGGGAAGCATCCGACGATCGACCGTTGTTTTGATAAAGGCAAAGAAATTCAAAGTTAAGTTGTTTTGTGATCTAATGCACTTAATTGAGTGTTTTAGGAAAGTCCTAGCTGTGGTTAGGCAGGTGGAAAACCCTAGGGGGTGGTAATCCTAGGTCATAGGGGGTGGTAACCCTATGTGGAAAGTCTTGGCGGGTCGAGAGCTTCAGGCAAAAGTCCTAGGGGGGTAACCCTAGGTGGAAAGTCCTGGTGTCGTGAACCAGGTGAAAGACTGGACCAGCCGGGAAGCGGAAGTCTGGCAGAAGGTCCGAAAGCTTCGAACGCTGAGCAAAAGTCCAGTCGATCTGGAGGATCACACTGGCATCAGGTAAATCTCCTGAGTGGAGTAGGTGAGGACGTGTTCCCCATAGAGGGAACAGTAGGCGTTGGGTCGACCTAGGATTTCCGGTTGGAAATCCGAAGTCAGACCCGGACAGTCCGATGACTGTCAATTATATTTATCATATTGTTTTTGTGCTAACTTTGTTTTGCAGGATTTGTGTTTGGGACTAACATATTTTGCAGGAACAAAGAAGCAACTTAGACCTTGGATGAATAGTGTCCGAGGCACCTCAATGGGGCTTCGAGGCGCCTCGAGTGCTAGCCGAAGCCAGCTGTCCAGAGACGCTGGAGGCACCTCAGAGGTCACTGGAGGTGCCTTGGACCAGGCGTTGGAGGCGCCTTGGAGTAGCTTGGAGGCGCCTTCAGTGGGATAAGGTGCGACCAGATCAGAGCTGATCCACACGTGCGAATCGGTGGCCTGGAGGCGCCTTGGACAGGCTTGGAGGCGCCTCCAACACTGTTTAAAAGGGGACTTCGAGCAGCAGCTTAGAACAAGCATTCACAAGAATTCACAAGCGATCCTTCTGCGTTCAATTGCCAACGAGTTCATCCCGAAGTGCTGTGACGACATACCGATGACCCGGAACTCCAGATTTTGATATTTTTATTGTCGGTATTGTTTTCTTTTATAGTTCTAATTGTAATAATCTTGTAACAATCTTTCGAGCTTATAGTTGTTTCCCACCGAAAGCAGTCAACGACCGCGGGCCTTGGAGTAGGAGTCGTCACAGGCTCTGAACCAAGTAAACGATCGTGTTCTTGTGTTGTTCCCTTTTCTTTATTCCGCTGCTTAAACTCGTACGATTTACGAATTCGAAAATAGTGAAAGCCACGAGCGCTATTCACCCCCCTCTAGCGTTTTTGATCCAACAATTGGTATCAGAGCGGGGTCGCGTTGATCTAGTGCAACCACCAATCACACAATTTTTCGTGGTATTTTCAGTTTTATGGAGTCAATTAGAATTAGCTTAATAGCTATATTCTAATTAATTTTTTCAAATCGGTTTTTGTTCGAGGCTGGTGCAACACCACTCGAGATCGTTATTTCTTAACTTTATTACCCGCACCGCTAATCTAAGACTTAGTCTTGGGACATTTCTGCTATTTTTGTTTTGCATATTTTACAAATGGCCCAACAAGAGGGTTTCAGCACCGTTCGTCCCCCACTCTTCTCCGGAGAAGACTTCGGGTACTCAAAGGGACGAATGGAAACTTT
Source organism: Zingiber officinale (assembly GCF_018446385.1). NCBI lineage: Eukaryota > Viridiplantae > Streptophyta > Magnoliopsida > Zingiberales > Zingiberaceae > Zingiber > Zingiber officinale. The sequence continues at coordinate 37,178,819 of NC_055998.1, forward strand.
CCTGAAGATCCAGTTTGATACCTGGATGATTATCAAGACTGGAATACAACTGCTAACCGAAGAAGATGGCAAGCCGACACCCTGTGAAAAATAGGAACCGACCCTAATCAAGAAGGTGGAAGCTGATGCCAGAGCAACCTGCACCCTCCAGTGCGGACTGACCAAGGAGGAGTTCAACAGAGTTGGACCGTTCTCCAGCGCAAAAAAGCTTTGGGAGAAGCTGATCGAACTCCACGAGGGCACCTCCGACACCAAGGTTAGTAAAAGAGATCTTCTATTCAATAAACTATATAATCTAAAAATGCAAGAAGGAGAGACGGCAAGTCAACTCCACGTGCGCATACAAGACGTTCTCAACGCCCTCCATGCAATCGAGCAGAAAGTCGAGAATCGAGACATCATAAGGTACGCACTAAACTCGTTTCCAAGGAGTACATTGTGGGCATCAATGGTAGATGCCTACAAAGTCTCCAAGGATCTATCTTCTATAAAATTAGATGAGCTATTTTGTGAGTTTGAATTGCATGAACAGACTAATACACAGCCAACCGAGAAGGGGGTTGCTTTGGTTGCAGGTACCAGTCGAACACGAGAACCAAAATCATGACGAAGAATTGAACCAGAATCGGAAGTCGAACCTGACTCAGACGACAAAGACGATGAATTGACAACCGAACTAGTAAATCTTGTAAAGAAACTCTACAAGAAGAAGAAGGGATTCAACAAGAGAGACCTAAAGAAAGCAGTACAATCCAAGGAAGGTCAACCCAGCTTAAGAGTTAAGTTTGAGGTGATCTGCTATGGGTGCAACCAGAAAGGGCACATCAAGGCCAACTGCGCAAACCAAAAGGATGCAAAGAAGAAGAGGAAAAGGAAGGTGCTGAAAGTGACTTGGGAAGAATCCTCAGAAGAAGACACCGACGATGAACTCTATTAGACGAGTCTACTTGCGCTGATGGCTCGGGACCAGCTTGAACTGTCCAAGAGCGAGAGCGAGTCAGAAGCCGAGTCCGAACGAAGCCAGAGATCCGTATCCGTTTCCGAAGGGCCTGGCCCCGCTGTAAGTGTTCCTCAACTTAACAATTTAGTTAATTACTTACTACGTAAATTAGCTAAGTCAAACCTAAAGGTTAAGTCACTTCTAAAGGAAGTAGCAGTCCTTAAAGAAGTGACTAACCCCAAGACCTTACCTGACCCAGTTCAGACTGGAAGTTCAACTCGAGTTCAAAAACTTGAGGAAGAAAATTCTAGTCTGAAAACTCAGGTCAAGGACTTGAAAAACACTTTAGAATGGTTCGCTTTGGGCTCCAAGAAGCTTGACCTAATTCTTGGGACACAAAGAGTCGTTTACAACAAAACTGGGCTAGGTTATAAAACTAAAAGAAAATATAAATCTTACCTGTCCTTAGTAAATAGACAAAATAATAAATCAGTCCAAGCATGGATACCCAAGTCCAACCTGGTTAATCAAGTTAGACTTGGTCAATATTGGGTCCCTAAGGATCAAATACATTACCTCGATAGACCATATCGAGGTTGTGATCCAGGGGGAGCTAGAAGAAAAACAATAAAAATAAAACTAAATTAAAAATAAATTAAAATTAAAATTAAAATTAAGTAAACTTAAAATTGAAATTAAATAAACTTAAAATTCAAATTAAATTAAAATCAAATTAAATTCAAATTAAATTAAATTAAAATCAAATTAAATTCAAATTAAATCAAATTAAAATCCAAAGGAAGGCTCCAGAATAGCTGGCACCTCCGAACTTAATCCACCCGATAAGGGTAACCAAGAGTAGACTACCTGGCAGGGTAATTAAGGTTAGATTAAAATGGGCTAGGTTTAACTTGACCCACGGTACTGGTGAAGTATTGGATGATAGTACGTTGGAGAAACTTAGTCATCGCATGTCTAGGAAGATATGATTTCGACCTGGTACATTTGGCCGAGTGGAACTGACTGAAGCTACCCTTTATGGATCCTAACCAGTTATACCAAGGTTTTGTACTAAGTTCAATGAGTAGAACTATTTGGAAAACCTCGAAGGCATGATTACTTTAATGATGTCCTTGTGACTCACTATAGCCTAGAAGTTTATCCAAAGAATGCATACTTGTTGAACCCAAAGCTAAACTTGAATCTAACACAAAGTTAAACCAAACCCTAAAATTGAACCTAATTCATCTCACAAAAATTGTAGGATTACCTGATTGAAAATTTAGATTGGGTGAGATGACTAAGGAATAGAAATTTAAAAGAGAATCAAATTTGAAATTCAAATTCAAATTAAAATTCGAAATTAAAATTCATAATTATAATTAAATTAGTAATTAAAATTAATTCAAAGTGAAATTCAAAATTAAATTCGTAATTAAAATTAATTCAAAATTAAATTCATAATTAAAATTAATTCAAAGTCAAATTCGAAATTAAAATTTGTAATTAAAATTAAATTCGAAATTAAAATTCATAATTAAAATTAACTCAAAATTAAAATTCATAATTATAATTAAATTCAAAATTAAATTAGTAATTAAAATTAATTCAAACTCAAATTAGTTATTTTTCAAATTTAATTAACTTAAAATTATTTTCAAATTTAATTAACTTAAAATTATTTTTCAAACTTAATTAACTTAAAATTATTTTTAAAATTTAATTATCTTAAAATTATTTTTCAAATTTAATTAACTTAAAATTATTTCCAGTAATTAACTTAAAATTATTTTTCAAATTTAATTAACTTAAAATTATTTTTTAAATTTAATTAACTTAAAATTATTTTTCAAATTTAATTAACTTAAAATTATTTTTCAAATTTAATTATCTTTAAATTATTTTTCAAATTTAATTATCTTTAAATTATTTTTCAAATTTAATTAACTTAAAATTATTTTTCAAATTTAATTAACTTGAAATTATTTTTCAAACTAATTAACTTAAAATTATTTTTCAAATTTAATTAACTTAAAATATTTTTCAAAATTTAATTAAAAATACTTTTCAAAATCAATTAATTTAAATTATTTTTCAAAATTTAATTAACTTAAAATTATTTTTCAAAAATTAATCAACTTAAAATTAATTAACTTATTTTAATTAAACCTAACTTTTAAAAATTAACTTAAAAAAAGGACACGTAGGCGCCCAGCGGAGGTGCCTCCCACACGAGGGAGGCACCATTATTCACGGCGGGAAATTTCCCGCCGCCTTAACCAAAGGCGCCTCTAACTTCCCCCTGGAGGCGCCTTAAGCACCGTATAAGGCGCCTCCAACCCGAGATTTCAGAAACGAACAGAGGCTTTTCTATTCGTTCTTTCTCTCCGCGATTCCCTCTCCAAAATGTGTGATTTCATCCTCAAAGGCGCTTTGACCCACCTCTTTCTCCTCTACTCCTAGCAATGCCTCCTAGGTACATCTCAAATCTCCCTATTGTCCTTATTTGTAGTTACTATGCATCTTTTTATATATATTGTCAAAAATAGGAACCATCGTATTGTTCATCCTACACCGGCTAGGGCCCCTTCTACGGACCCTAGAATCCACTCGGAGCGGCATAGGATAGATTTTGCTAGGTTTACCTTTGAGTCCATTAAACCTAGATATGTAGGTAGGGCATTTTTTGCCCAATTTTGTCTCCCCGCAGTCCAGATGATAGATTACTATCACCTAAGAAAACTGGTTGACTGCAACACCACAGTAAATCAAGACTTGTGTGCCCAGTTCTATCACAACCTTGAAAAGGTTGATGATAACACCTATTCCACCAGAGTTGGTGGAACTGACATTCAGTTCACTCCCTCTCTGCTTCGCACTAGCTTAGAGCTTAGGGAGTCTCCGTGTACATTCTTATGTTACCCGAGTAGGGATCTACCATTCGGTGATCCCTATTCCCATATTACCTTAGATGACATCTATATGCACTTTTTTGGGGAGGAGAGACCTTTTGGCCTAACTGAGTTCAGGTCTACCCTTCTTAGAGTTTAGAACTATGTTATGTACAGAGTTCTGACAGCATGCATCCTGCCCATCACATCTCGAGACGTCTCGAAGATGCGATCATCCCACTCATTCTTTTTGTACGCTCTTAGTCAGTGCCTAGATATAGACATAGCACTGCATATGTTTCATAACATCATTCATGTATCCAGTACAGTTACGTTTGCAGTGATCCATATGCCTTACTGTCATATCCTGACCCAAATATTCTCCACCTCTAGGATAGACACTACCAGAGGGACACTCATCCCACTTATCATATATGATGAGTTAGGTCAGCGTAGTCTTAGATTAGCGGGTGTAGAGGTCACTGCCGAGGGGATTCTGGCCTGGAAGGGCCGGCCACCGCCAGTCGCTGCTCCTATCGCTCCAGAGGCCGAGGATGCACCAGGAGAGGGAGAGGAGTGGCCCGACTTCTTAGTAGAGGCATTTTTCGCAGATCCTTCCACCTCTGCTGGGCCCTCCACATCAGCCGGGCCTTCGACTTTGGCATCACTCTCTGTCGAGGATAGACTCACCCGTCTTGAGGTTCAGTCCATTGAGACTCGACGCGCTGTTCGAGAGAGCCATCGCTTCCTCCGATCTCTACGATCCGAGATAGCTGCAGGGTTCGCCTCTCTCCGAGGCGAGATACGACACCAGGGACAGCCTTAGCCTGCACCCGATCAGTCCCTTGCACCACCTCCAGCTGACGACCCTCCAGCTGATGATCCTGCTTTTGATGATCCTGCTTTATGACACTATCATTTGATGTATCTTGGATAAAGACCTATATTATCTAGTTTGAATGTACTGATGCTTAGCTGAACTCCACTTATTTATGCTTACTAGTCTTCCCTGGTTAAATTCTACTCTTAGAAGACAAATAGGAATATGTTGGGTAGAATAGTTTTTGATTTTCAAATTAGTTTCCTACATCTTTACTTGCTTTCAAAATAATATCTCTAAATTCTAGGAAAAATTTTGTTTTCAAAATTCCAATTTTACTAGATTTTCAAAATATGGAATTAGCTTAGGCTCTACCCTAGAAATCTTGCTCCCCTAGAATTCAGCCAGAGCATCTCACAAACACCTAGGCTTACCTTGCTTGTGTTTGAAAAACATAGAACGACGTGAGATGCATAGGGTACAGCCTGGACTCAAGAATGCTTATATTTGTGCATCAATATGAGTCTGGGCGTTAAACACCTAATTAACAGTAATCAAGTCAAGTCATCCAGCCATAGTCAAATCTAACTGGATCTATTGACTTAACTTGATTAACCAAGTGAAAGTTGTTTCCCTCTAGGTAATCAGCTAGTAGCTAGACGGTTAGACATGTGGCTAAAAGCGTAAATGATTGACTTTTAAATTTTTGAGTTCACTTAGGCATGAACATTAGGGCTCTGATACCTTACTTAAAGAGAAGTTAACTAATTTACAACCAATCTAACTCAACTCATGCTTGGACATTAAGGATTTAAGCTCCTCCCTTGCCCTCAAAAGTTTTAAATTGATTATTCGTCTAAAAGAAAAATCCTTTCAAGTTTGCTAAGTTTTCAAAACTCTAACTTTCAAAAGTCATTTTTGTACTAAGCTTTCAAAATTCTAGCCAAGTAATGCAAAATCTTTTCAAAAATTATTTTGTTCGTTTTTTGCCTTAGCCATTCTTAAAAGTCTTTTTGAAATAATTATTGACAAAGCTTTTCAAATTTATCTAAGTCTTTTCAAATCTCTTCAAAACACGCTTTCCCTTAACTAAGTATTTTGAAAATTTAGCTAAGTATTTTCTAACAGATTCACAAAATTTAGCTAAAACTTTCAAAAACATGTTTTTCAAAGAATTCAACTAGGTTTCAAAACTGGCTAAAGCTATATTTCAAAATCAACTTTTTATTAGCTTTATTTCAAAAGAAAAATTTTATTTATAAAGAATGCCTTTATTAAGGGGGAGCCTGACAAAGTTTAAGTTTTAGCTTAACCATGCGTGCATTCATAATTTATTAAGCTTGCTTACTTAAACTTTATGCATCTATTTTACTTAGCTTTGAATTTCAGTTGCCATAATCAAAAAGGGGGAGATTGTTGGTACGGAAAGCATCCGATGATCGACCGTTGTTTTGATAATGGCAAAGGAATTCAAAGTTAAGTTGTTTTGTGATCTAATGCACTTAATTGAGTGTTTCAGGAAAGTCCTAGCTGCGGTTAGGAAGGTGGAAAATCCTAGGGGGTGGTAACCCTAGGTCATAGGGGGTGGTAACCCTATGCAGAAAGTCTTGGTGGGTCGAGAGCTTCAGGAAAAAGTCCTAGGGGGGTAACCCTAGGTGGAAAGTCCTGGTGTCGCGAACCAGGTGAAAGACTGGACTAGTTGGGAAGCGGAAGTCCAGCAGAAAGTCCGGAAGCTTCAAACGCTGAGCAAAAGTCCAGTCGATCTAGAGGATCGCACTGGCATCAGGTAAATCTCCTGAGTGGAGTAGGTGAGGACGCGTTCCCCGAAGAGGGAACAGTAGGCGTCGGGTCGACCTAGGGTTTCCGGTTGGAAATCTGAAGTCAGACCCGGACAGTCCGATGACTGTCAGTTATATTTACCATATTATTTTTGTGCTAACTTTGTTTTGCAGGGGTTGTGTTTGGGACTAACACATTTTACAGGAACAAAGAAACAACTTAGACCTCGGATGAACAGTGTGCGAGGCGCCTCCATGGGGCTTGGAGGCGCCTCGGGCGCTAGCCGAAGCCAGCTGTCCAAAGACGCTGGAGGCGCCTCGGAGGTCATTGGAGGCGCCTTGGACCAGGCGTTGGAGGCGCCTTGGAGCAGCTTGGAGACGCCTTCAGTGGGATAAGGCGCGACCAGATCAGAGCTGATCCACGCGTGCGACTCGGCGGCCTGGAAGAGCCTCGGACAGGCTTGGAGGCACCTCCAGCACTGTTTAAAAGGGGACTTCGAGCAGCAGCTTAGAACAAGCATTCACAAGAATTCACAAGCGATCCTTCTGCGTTCAACTGCCAACGAGTTCATCCCGAAGTGTTGTGACGACATACCGACGACCCGGAACTCCAGATTTTGATATTCTTACTGTCGGTATTGTTTTCTTTTATAGTTCTAATTATAATAATCTTATAACAATCTTTCAAGCTTATAGTTGTTGCCCATCGAAAGCGGTCAACAATCGCGGGCCTTGGAGTAGGAGTCGCCACAGGCTCCAAACCAAGTAAACGACCGTGTTCTTGTGTTGTTCCCTTTTCTTTATTCTGCTGCTTAAACTCGTGCGATTTACGAATTCGAAAATAGTGAAAGCCACGAGCGCTATTCACCCCCCCCCCCTCTAACACTTTCAATCCAACACCTTTATGGATTATTATAGGAAATTATTTAGGGCGTGTGATCTTCTCCATCTGAAGGGGCATAATCCTATTTATGGACTATGTATCAAGTAATAATATACACTTTGGTGCATTTAATAGTATCCTCTCCATCGAAGTCACTGCTATTATTTGTGTGATCAAAGAAATACCAACTATTAATTTTATTTAGCATAAAGTTAGGTTGACAAGAATAAAATTAATGGGTAAAACCTCCTCTTACAAATGTTTTAAATTTGTATACGTCCACACTATCGTGGCATACAAAATTCACGATGTTTTGAGGTGTTGGTAAATTTAAATAATATTATTTAAGGAATCAGTATTATTCTAAATTCTTAAGTTTTGACCAAAACTCTTTTTGTGATTCTTAGGATGGCTTTCAATCCACTTGCTATTATTCTAAAAGAAAACAAACTTACTGGTCCCAATTACATAGATTGGAAAAGAAACCTGGATATTGTCCTAACTGCTGAAAGCTATAAGTTTGTACTGTTAGAGGTCTGCCCTAATGAGCCTAATAGTGATTCTAGCGAAGAGAAGATTGAGTATCATAAGAAATGGGTCAAGGCATATGAGATGACGCGGTGTTACATTTTGGCTTCTATGTCAAATATGCTGCAACATCAGCATCAATCCATGTCTACTTCATATAATATGATGTACAATCTCAAGGAACTCTTCAGATACCAGAATTGGGCTGCTAGGCAAGAGGCTATGAGAAACTTAATGACAACCACCATGTCAGAGGGGACACCTGTAAGGGATCATATCCTCAAAATGATGGCTTATATACAAATCCTTGGAGCTAAAATCGATGGGGAAACCCAAGTCGATATTATTCTCCAAATACTACCCAAAAGTTTTGAGCAATTTAGCCTGAACTACAATATGAATAAAAGGATTTATTCATTGGTGAAACTACTAACAGAACTTCAGGCAGCAGAAGGGCTATTTCATCAAAATTCTCAAATCCACTTTGCTAAAAATGTTTCTACTTCTAAGTTGAAAGGCAAGAAGAAGAAGAAAAAACAAGCTGGCTCGGCAAAGAAAGTGAATCGATCTCTAGGTACTGGACTAAAAGCAGGAGTGAAGAAGCCGAAGGGCAAGTGCTTCATTTGCAAGCAGTCTGGACATTGTAAGGTGGACTGTCCTTGTAGGAAAGAGAATAATAAAGGTATATCTTATTCTCTAGTAGTTGAAACATGTTTAGCGGTGTTATCTACCATTACCTGGTGTGTAGATATAGGAGCCACTGATCATGTCTGTAATTCATTGCAGGGGTTCCAGGAAACCCGACGACTATATGAGGGAGAGATAACCGTCTACATAGGCAATGTTATGAAAGTGGCGGCTGTTGCAGTGGGAGATGTCTACTTATCATTTGATAGGAATAGAACCTTGATTTTGAGAAATTGCCTTTATGTACAAAGTTTTAGAAAGAATTTAATTTCAGTTTCTAAACTATTTTTGGATGGATATACTGTTTCTTTTGAAGACAAAGTTGTTGTCAAGAAAAATAGGGTAATTATCTATTCTAGTACATTAGTTGGCAATTTGTATACTCTAAATCTGATAACTCCCACAAAGCAACAAATGGAAATTAATAACACATCATCTAATTCTAATAAGAGAAAGGAACTTTCAAAAATGAACCAAACATATCTTTGGCATCTAAGACTTGGTCATATTAACTTGAGTAGGATTCAAAGGCTAATAGCCGATGAACTCTTGGGTTCATTAGTGTTGGAAAACTTTCCAACCTATGAATCTTGCTTGGAAGAAAAAATGACCAAGAGACCTTTTAAGGCCAAGGGGTATAGAGAAAAAGTTGTGTTGGAATAAGTTCATTCTGATTTGTGTGGACCTATGACTATCCAGGCGAGAGGTGGTTTCAAATATTTCGTCTCTTTTATAGACGACTATTCGAGATATGGATGCATTTACTTATGGTGCCGCAAGTCTGAGTGCTTTGATAAGTTTAAAGAGTACAAGGCTGATATGGAGAAACGTCACGGTAAAAGTATCAAGACACTATGGTCTGTCTGTGGTGGCGAGTACCTCTCAAGAGAGTTTAGGAATTACTTATCAGAGGTTGAGATTCAATCCTAATTGTCTGCACCTGGTACACCCCAACAGAATGGTGTGGCAGAATGAAGGAATAGGACTCTTATGGAAATGGTTAGATCGATGATGAGTTATTCAAAATTACCAAATTCGTTCTGGGGATATGCTTTAGAAACGATAGTGTACATTCTGAATTTGGTACCTTCTAAATCAGTACCCTCTACTCCCACGGAATTATGGAATGGGCGTAAGCCTAGTCTGAGTCATGTCCAGATTTGGGGTAGTCTAGCATATGTGCTGAAGGGAGATACTGATAGGTTGGAATCTCATACAGAAGTTCGGCTGTTTATAGGTTATCCTAAAGGAACGAAAGGTGGTTTGTTTTATAGTCCTAAATATCAGAAGGTCATTGTTAACACTAATGCCCGATTTTTAGAATAGGAATATGTAATAAACCATAAGCCCATGAGTGAAATTGTTCTAGAAGAAATGAGAGAGGACATGTCTACTTTAGTACCAACAGTGCAAGATGAAATATCATAAGAAACTACAACACGTATCACAAATGATACACAACTACAAACAGTGCCTTGTCGTAGTGAGAGGGTTGTGAGGCAACCTAAAAGATTCATATTTTGGGAGTCTTTAGACTTGATCCCAGGTAAACATGAACCTGATCCCCGAACATATGACGAAGGACTCCAAGATAAAGATGCAGCATGTTGGCAAACAGCAATGAATTCAGAAATAGAATCTATGTATTCTAACAAAGTCTGGGAGCTAGTAGAACCACCAAATGGTGTAAAAGCTATTGGATGTAAATGGATCTACAAAAGAAAAAGAGGGACAGACGAGAAGGTGGAAACCTTCAAAGCAAAGTTTGTTGCGAAAGGGTATACTCAGAAAGAGGAAATCGATTATGAGGAAACTTTTTTGCCAGTAGCTATGCTTAAGTCTATCCGGATACTCTTATCTATTGCTGCTCATATGGATTAAGAGGTTTGGCAAATAGATGTCAAGACAGCTTTCCTTAATGAAAGTCTTGAAGAAAACATCGATATGAAGCAACCAGAGGGGTTTATTGCAAAGGGCAAAGAGCATCTTGTTTGTAAGCTCAATCGGTCTATTTATGGACTGAAGCAAGCTTCAAGGTCTTGGAACATCTGGTTTAATGAAGTAATCTAGTCTAATGGATTTATTCAGTGTCTGGATAAGTCTTGTGTATACAAGAAGTGTGATGGAAACGTGGTGGTATTTCTTGTACTATACATAGATGACATTTTGTTAGTTGGCAACAATATCAAAGTGTTATCAGAAGTATGGGTATAGTTGTCCAAACAATTCGATATGAAGGACTTGGGAGAATGTACACATATTCTCGGGATCAAAGTAATAAGGGATCGCAAGAAAAGAATGTTGTGCTTATCCCAAGCTTCATATATCGATAATATCCTAATTCGTTTTAGCATGCAAAACTCCAAGAAAGGTTTTCTACCTTTTAGGCATGGAGTATCTTTATCTAAAGAGATGTCTCCTAAGACATCAAAAGAGATAGAGGAAATGAAGGCAATTCCTTATGCTTCGGCCGTAGGAAGCCTAATGTATGCAATGTTATGCACGAGACCGGATATCTATTTTACCGTGGGCATGGTTAGCAGATATCAAAGTAATCCAGGAAAGGGGCATTGGACTGCCGTAAAGCATATATTAAAGTACCTGAGAAGGACTAGAGATTATATGCTGGTTTACTAAACAGATGATTTGCTCCCTGTGGGTTACACGGATTCTGACTTCCAATCAGATAGGGACAATAGTAAGTCTACCTCAGGTTATGTGTTTACTTTACGAGGTGGAGGCATAACATAGAGGAGTATTAAGAAGAAATGCGTTTCAGACTCAACCATGGAAGTTGAGTATGTGGCAGCCTCTGAGGCAACCAAAGAAGCTGTATGGCTCAGGAACTTTTTGATGGACTTAGATGTGATTCCTGGTTTGCCCAAATCATCACAATTTACTGTGATAATAGTGGTGCAGTAGTAAAATTGAAGGAACCATGAGCCCATAAGGCAAGTAAACACATTGAGCGCATGTACCACTTGATACGAGACATCGTAAAGCGAGGAGAAGTTGTTATCGCCAAGATTGCATTAGTAGATAACTTGGCAGATCCTTTCACTAAGGCCCTTCCGGTGAAAGCTTTTGATCGGGGATGGGAATCAGATGTATGGCAACGTTTATGCAGCATAGTCTTTTAGTATAAGTAGGAGATTGTTAGAGTGTATACTAAAAGTCTAGCTTTTTATATAAATATTTATTTTGAAATAAAAATTACATTGGTCAAATGTCTACATTTATGCTAAGTGTAATTGTCCATTTAATTTATATTATAAACAACATAGTGTGAGGAGACACACAGAAGATCATGTTATCAGTTCCTTATAAATTATAAATAGTAGCTCACAACCAAGATGGAATGAGACAAACCATTGGAGTGGTTATAATGTAATTTGGTATTAGTTTATCTTAACTATAAAATTACACTAGTACACTATGAGTGTATTGAGCAGGACCATTTGAGTTAGTTTCTTTTTATACTGACTACATAAAAGAACAAAACCTCTATTATTTTGGAAGTGCGTACTCTTAATCATAATATAATAACAAGCACGTATACTTAATATTTATTTCTTTAATTTATCAAAGGGTGCGATTTAGTTTATTAAATCAATATGTCCGATAAGTTGGGAAATGATATTATTTATATGGTGTGTTGTTGATTATACAATGAAACTGTGTCCTAGTAATCTAGGTTGATGATGTTCCCTTGAGGAGCTCATAAGGATTGTCATATAAAACCTACAGGTGGACTTAGTCCGACATGACAATAAGGTTGAGTGGTACTACTCTTGGAGCTAGATATTAATTAAGTGAGTTGTCAATAACTCATTTAATTAGTGGGCATTCAATATCTTAAATTCAGGGAGACTGACACACTCATGATAAGAAGGAGCCCATTTAGTAATATGGGATTGGTGCAGTAGTGCAATAATAACTCTTTAGTGGTATGAGTTATTATTGATGAACTTGAGTTGGGTGTTCAGGGCAAACACTAGAAGCTCAAGCTCATTGGGAGACCAAAACTAATTCCTCTTCTCGGTCCCTGTTGTAACCTCTTATTTATAAAGCCTTATATCCACTTAGAGCCAAGCTTCTTACCCATCTTATGCTGGCCGGCCAAGCCAAGCTTGGAGGCCAAGCTAGGGCCGGCCAAGACATAGATTGGAGCCAAGTTGATGGCCGGCCAAGCTTGGAGCCCATGCTAGGTGGTCGACCACATTAAATTAAAAGGGTATTTTAATTTTAAAATCTTTCATTTTGTGGAAGCCATGGTTTTAAAAGAGAGTTTTAAAATTTTAAAACATTTCCTTTTATAGCTTTCTACAAAGGATTAAGAGAAAGATTTGATATCTTTTCTTATTTGTAGTTAAAAGAAAGATTTTAATTTTTGATAAAACTTTCCTTTTTTGTAACCATCCGCATGTCTTAAAAGAGAGATTTTAATTTATAAAATTTTCCTTTTATAACCAACAAGAGATTTAAAAGAGAAATTTTTATTAAAAATTTCTTACTGGAAACAAATAAGGTAGTTTTAATTTTATCTTGAAAACTTTCCTTGTTTGGAGCACAAGTTGGTGGCTGGCCTTGGCAAGTATAAAAGGAAGTTTTAATTTTTTGTTTTAAAACTTTCCCTTTTAGTCATTGGCAAAGAATATAAGGAAGTTTTAATTATGTTTAAAACTTTCCTTTTTTGCCAAGACCAAGGATTATAAAAGAAAATGAGGGGGTGCCTCACCTCATAACACATCTTCTATTCTTCTCTCCCTATCCTTTGGTGGCCGTCCCTTGTCCTTTTCTCTTCTCCTTTTGTTTTCTCTCTTGGTGGCCGACAGCATCTAGTGTGGTGATCTCTTGGTGGTCGGTTGCTTGAAGGAGAAGAAGAAGTGAAGGAAGCTCTCTTGTCTAGCATCCCTTGGAGGTTAGTTGGTGGTCGGATCTTGGAAGCAAAGGAAGAAGCTTGGGTGGATTTCATCTTGGAAGATCGTCGCCCACACGACATCCAAGAGAAGGAGAGGAATATAATAGAAGATTAAGAGGTCTATAATCTACAAAAGGTATAACTAGTTATTAGTTTCCGCATCATAACTAATTCATCTTTTGTATAGATCTTGAAAAACCAAACACAAGAGGTTATCGGTTTTAGTTTATCGTTTCGTTATTGATTTTATTTTTCGATTTCATGTTTCGATAATGTGCTTCTATTGAGGTCTTTGTAGTTAAATCTAGTTTACTGCAAGAAGTTAAATATCTGATTTCTTTGTGAGGCTTTGTCTAGGAAGTGGTGGATGATCCCATACTCAAGAAGGCCTAGTGTCTCGCCATGTTTAACCTGGAAGCCGATCTTTGAAATAGAAAATTAATAATTTCTGTAATATGGTTTAAATTAGGAATATCACATCGGTTAAACTTGGAGTAAAAATATTAAGTATCGTTTCCAATCCAAGTTTAACTTCTGAAGGACAATTTGGATTAATAATGTGAATCATCATTTGCAATCCAAATTTAACTTCAATAGAGCATATGGGTAGCTAGGATAGCTCTATACTTGTACAAATTTTTGTACAGGGGAACTAGGATAGTATTCCGAATAGTAAACAACATAATCAACCCATAATCCACAACAAGAGCAATTAGATACATCCTACCTTAAACTTACAACCCCTACTTTTGATCCACAGCCAGGGATGTTGTGTTGAACCCCCTGGTTATTTTGATGTGATCAACAAAGTCAGGTTAGGTCTGTTTGTTTTTAATCCCTGTGTCTGAGCGCGCAGGAGCTTAGGAGTGCAGGAAGTCAAATGGAAGACGCAGCTAGCGAGAAGGACGACATGGGAAGGGAGTCGACGGGCTCGGTGCGTCCAAAGTACGAAAGAGCTGCAGAAGAGTACTCCAGTGGACGAGAAGAATGTGTGCGATGTTCGAGGGATGAGAAGCTAGGACGGAAGCCTTCTCGAGGAGAAGGCCAGAAATTGGATTCGGGTGAGCCCTATTTCGATTGGCCACAATCACCCAAGCTATCAGGACTTCGGATGCTAAAGTGAAGACGAAGAAGTGCTGCAAAAGCAGCTGGAGGCGCCCTCAACTACTGTTGAGGCACCTCCGCCCTCACCAGAGTGAGGGCACCCTCAACTGCATTGAGGGCGCCCTCAACAGCATTAAGGGCGCCCTCAATGCCTTTGAGGGTGCCTTCAACTGGGTCAATCTGACCGTTTGTGCACGGATAAAATTTTATCTGCTTATCCACTTAGAGGCGCCCTCAACCCCTTTGGAGGTGCCCTCAAAAATCAAGATATGATTTCCAGGAGCTATATAAAGGCCCCTGAAGCTAGGAAATAATTGAATCAACTCTGTATATAATTCCTAGCAATTCTTGAGCTTTCTTAGTGTGTAAAAAGGCTTCTCTGCCAACAATGAAGGATACATTTCTAGTGGCGCAGTTCAACCGCCTTGGATTAACAACCACTTATGTTGTAACCAAGTTAAATTTCTTGTCTCTTCTTTTCTGTTATTTTATTTTATTATTGTTGCTATTTTAGAGTTGAAAGTACGAGGAGGGTAGTTCTTATTTTACAGGCAATTCACTCCTCCTCTCTTACCGACCTCGCTGCACCAACATGTTGTTGCCGAAAAGGTGTAGCTATTGGATCTAGATGAACCTTCAATCGGTCCTCATCAGTGAATCGGAGCCACACAGGAAAGACGAAGAACAAGAATTGGGTCAGAGGTGATCGACCGGAGGGATCTTGGGTTGCGAGCACTAGGGCAGAGAGATAGTAGCTGACACTAGGTAGAGGAGCAATTGGTCGGTGCTAGGGAAGAGGAAGAAGATGGTCAGCGCTAGGACTGAGGAGGAGGAAACGAGTGGAGACCTTACTGGTGGTAGCCTTGCCCCTTTTTGCTTGCTCCTTCCTCTCCGGTAATGCTGCCGCCGAGCTGTGGTGGTGGTGACAACGATGAAGAGATCGAGAAGAGAGGAGAGCGATCGAGAAGATAGGAACTCAGCCGGCGGTGGATTGGAAGCTTGAGCACAGCCAGGTGAAGTGACTACATCGAAGCGAAAACGCAAGGGAGAGGGCACGGTACCGAGGTGACAGCTGGCGGTGGCGACTAGTGGCGTGGCATGGCTTTGTCGGGCGACGACACAAGAGAGGAAGTGTAAAATACCAAAAAAGGGCGAATAACCATAAGGGAATTTTTCATAATTTTTAGAAATTTTTTGAGAATTTTTTGGAGACCGTATGGAGTAGGTTACGGGGATAAATATCGGGCCACAGGAAAGCCTGTTTAGGCTATCCCATTTACGCGAGGAAAAGTTTGATTTTTGTTTTTATTTTTGTTTTTCTTTTTCTTTTTCTTCTCCCCTCACCCGACGCCGTGCCCTACTTCTCCACGTCGACTCCGCCAAACCTGATTCCTTCTCCTTCTTCTCCCCTCTCGCGACCCTTTCTCTTCTTCTCCCTCTCACAGCGTGGAGCGATTCCTCTTCCTCTCGTCAAACCCTTCTTCCCTTCACGCGGTCACCAACCATCCAATGATGCCGAAGCTAGGTTGCATCGTCATCGACAGCCACGGCCGAGCGGAAGCGCCTATGTGTCGCCCTCTCCCCACATGGAGTAGCGCCGGCTGCCTCCTTGCGGTGCCCTAGTTTCCCGACGTCGATTTCTTCCTCTCTGCCGAGGTTGCGTCGCTGCCATCCACTGCGGACTCACACCCAACACCGCCAGCTCTCGCATCTGGTTCCGGTGCCTACAATCGGGGGCTACTCGATCGTCGGCCATCCTCTCCCTCTCTTGCCGCACTCATCCATCTGCCCACCTCTAAGGACATCATCTTCCATTTGATTGGAGTCTCAGATGACATCAGTGAGGTGAGTGATGTTCCATGTGTTGAGTTTCAACAATTTGATGCTTACTGGTAAGACTTGGATTAATTCTAAGTAAAATTTATGGATGTATAGGTGTTCTTGGTAGCGGTCGGTGGAGGCTTATAAGGCTGTAAGCTTTATATTTTGGCTATATCTTAAGGTAAGAATGATGTACAATGAAGTAAAGAATGAATTTGTTACTAGAATTGTTTTAGGTTTAGATTTAAATCTAATTGAGTAGTAGAATGATTAGGGTTATGGAAATTAACCCTGGTTCACTACAGGATACAATTTAAAAAGGGGTAATGTCTATGATCGATTAGGGTTTTCCTTAATTAGGTTTTGGTATTTTGTTTAGCTGCTTAATTTATTTGAATTTAGCTAAATAAAATATACACATTGATTGACGTAGGACTCTGATTCAAGACTAGCATCTCGACGTTGGATTGGTTCGATTGGATCTTCTATTTGAGGCGGGTATCTTGAGTTATCTCTTTTGATATGTCATGTTGATATGCTTAGTAAATTTTAACAAGTAGTAATAACTATGTTTATATCTGCATCGGTATGTCACTAGTTGTTTCTGAGCATGTTTTGTTTGTTACCTATTTAACATTTGTGCCCCTGTTCATTATTTATGTAGAGACATGCCATGCCCTATGATATATCGGACTGGTTAGATACCATACCTGACCTGTGTACCTAGATCATATTATTTGATCCACATATTTTGGTACATGTTTCATGGAGGTAGATAGGGTCAGGATCTTCATGCTTAGTGTCATGCATCATCTCACATGATTGCATGCTGAGCGATTGACAGCTCCATTATTATTGAGCATATCGCCAGTGTTAGAGTGTATAAAAAAAGTCAAACTTTTGTATAAACAATTATTTTGAAATAAGAATCACATTGGTCAAATGTCTACATTTATGCTAAGTGTAGTTGTCCATTTAATTTATATTGTAGATAACATAGTGTGAGGAGACACACAGAAGATCATGTTATCAGTTCCTTATAAATTATAAATAGTAAGCTCACAACCAAGATGGAGTGGGGCAAACCATTGGAGTGGTTGTAGTATAATTTGGTATTAGTTTATCTTGACTATAAAATTATACTAGTACACTCTGAGTGTATTGAGCAGGACCATTTGAGGTAGTTTCTTTTTATACTGACTCTTTAAAAGAACAAGACCTCTGTTATTCTAGAAGTGTGTACGGGGTGGAATAAGGGAGGAGATTCTCGAACGAAGAAAAGGATCCAATTATTTCGAAAGAATTGAACGAGGAGCCGTATGAGGTGAAAACCTCATGTACGGTTCTGTAGAGTGACAGTAAGGGTGACTTATCTGTCAACTTTTCCACTATCACCCCCAAAAAACCAAACTCTGCCTTTCGTAAAGTTGCCAGAGTACGATTAACCTCTGGATTTGAAATCACTGCTTATATACCTGGTATTGGCCATAATTTACAAGAACATTCTGTAGTATTAGTAAGAGGAGGAAGGGTTAAGGAGTACTCTTAATCATGATATAATAACAAGCACGTATACTTAATATTTATTTCTTTAATTTATCAAAGGGTGAGATTTAGTTCGTTAAATCAATAGGCCCGATGAGTTGGGAAATAATATTATTTATATGGTGTGTTGTTGATTATAGAATGAAACTGTGTCTTAGTAATCTAGGTTGATGATGTCCCCTTGAGGAGCTCATAAGGATTGTCATGTAAACACTGCAG
Organism: Zingiber officinale; assembly: GCF_018446385.1. Taxonomy (NCBI): domain Eukaryota; kingdom Viridiplantae; phylum Streptophyta; class Magnoliopsida; order Zingiberales; family Zingiberaceae; genus Zingiber; species Zingiber officinale. The sequence continues at coordinate 37,196,956 of NC_055998.1, forward strand.
GTAAACTTAGTCTGACATGACAATAAGGTTGAGTGGTACTACTCTTGGAGCTAGGTATTAATTAAGTGAGTTGTCAGTAACTCATTTAATTAATGGACATTCGATATCTTAAACACAGGGAGATTAACACACTCATAATAAAAAGGAGCCCATAATCTAATTTAGGATTGGTGCGGTAGTTCAATAATAACTCTTTATTGGTATAAGTTATTATTGATGAACTTGAGTTGGGTGTTCGAGGCGAACATAGGAAGCTCAAGCTCATCGGGAGACTAAAATCAATTTCTCCTCTCGGTCCCTGTTGTAGCGTCTATAAATCCTTGAATCCACAAAGTCCACTTCTTACCCAAGTAATGGGCTGGCCACATTCTTTCTTGGTGCAAGGGGCCGACCAAGCATGAGCTTGGAAGCCAAGAAGTGGTCGGCCAAGCATGGTGCCCAAGATAGGGGCCGACCACTAGAAAAGGAAAAGGAAGTTTTGTTTTTTAAAAAATAAAATTTTGTTAAAATCTTTCCTTATTTGTAGTTATCTACAAAGGTTAAAAGAGAGATTTTATTTTGTTAAAATCTTTCCTTTTTTGTAGTTATCTACAATGGTTAAAAGAGAGATTTTATTTTGTTAAAATCTTTCTTTTTTTGTAGTTATCTACAATGGTTAAAAGAAATATTTTAATTTTCCTTTTATAGACATCCTCATGGTTTTAAAAGAGAGTTATAAAATTTTAAAATCTTTCCTTTTATAGCTATCTACAAAAGATTAAAGAGAGATTTTAATTTTGTTAAAATCTTTCCTTATTTTTAGTTATCTATAATTTTTAAAAGAGAGATTTTAAATTTTGATAAAACTTTCCTTTTTTGTTACCATGTTTTAAAAAGAGAAGTTTTAATTAATCTTTCCTTTTTTATAGTTGTCTACATGTTTTAAAAGAGAGAGATTAATTTTAAAACTTTCTTTTATTGTCATGTACAATAGTAAATTTAAAAGAGAAAAATTTTAATTGTTATTAAAATTTTCTTTATTGCCAAGACCAAGGGTTATAAAAGAGAGACAGAGGGTACCTTATGGAACTAACCTAGCCTTGCCTCCTCTTCTAATTTCCTTGTGGCCGAAACTCTCTCTTATGGTCGACTCATCTTCTTTTCTTTTGGTGGCCGACCCTTGCTTATTTCCTTTCTCCTTGTTTTCTTTCTCTCAAGGCCGGTGGCACATCATAAAAGTTCCATCCCCTTGGTGGCCGGCTACTTGGAGGAGAAGAAGAAGAGTTTCCTATTTTAGCATCCCTTGGTGGCTCGAGAGTCTTGGAGGAGAAGAAGTAGTTCGAGTGGATTCCATCTTAGTAGATCGTTTCCCACACAACGTCCAAGAGGAGGAGTGGAATATAATAGAAGATCAAGAGGTCTTTAAGCTACAAAGAATGGTATAACTAGTTATTTTTTTCTGCATCATAACTAGTTCATGTTCTTTGTATAGATCTTGAAAAACCAAACACAAGAGGCTATCAGTTTTAGTTTATCATTTCGTTATCAATTTTATTTTTCAATTTCATGTTTCGATAATGTGCTTCTATTGAGGTCTCTGTAGTTAAATTTAGTTTACTGTAAGAAGTTAAATATCATATTTCTTTGTGAAGCTTTGTCTAGGAAGTGGTGGATGATCTCATACCCAAGAAGGCCTAGTGCCTCTCCATGTTTAACTTGGAAGCCGATATTTGAAATAGATATTTAATAACTTTTGTAATATGGTTTAACTTAGGAAGATTACATTGGTTAAACTTGCAGTAAAAATGTTAAGTATCGTTTCCAATCCAAGTTTAACTTCTGAAGAGCAACTTGGATTAATAATATTAAGCATCGTTTGCAATCCAAGTTTAACTTCAGTAGAGCACATGGGTAGCTAGGTTAAGTTCTATGCTTGTACAAATTTTTGTACAGGGGAACTAAAATGGTATTCTGAGTAGCAACCAATAATTGGTATCAGAGCTAGGTTTTAGCCTCTGTGTGTTTGGTTTTTAGTTTAATTATGCACATGTCATACATAATTTTGGCATGATAATAGTAGGATGTGCAAATAGATTAAATCTATGGTTGCAGGCATCCTAGATCCAACTATTATGGCCATGTTGTGTTTGTGTGTGATTGGACCCTCGGACATATCGAGGGCATTTTATGTGTCTGCATGATTGTAATATTAAATATAACAGGAGTTGTATTAGTTATTAGGATTTTACATTTTGTTCGATCTAGATTATATGTGCATTCCTTCGTGGAATATAAGATCGATAAATGTAAAATTTTATTTTTGTCGTGGATCGTATCCTTGTGAGGTGTGGGACTATTTGAGGACCAGAGGTGCAATGGAAAAAGAAGCAAGATAGATGCGACGACTAGACCCGATAGCGGTGGCTAAAGATGGCAGCAGCTAGGGTTGATGGCACACGGAGGACAACTATGGATAAAGACCATAATAGTTGGAAAATTATTTTTCTTATTTATTGCCTTTTATGCTGTGTGTACTTGTATGCATGTTAAAATTCCTCATTCTAAATAACTAAGTGGGAGAGGAATTTAATTAAATTCCACGGTCTCCATTACTGGTTTGTAAGTGATGCATTCAAACTTGCGTGTTGGCTCTGAGTGCCTTCCTCCACATCGGATGAGTTTGTTTGCGGATCACTAAATCAAACTTCCTTAATTGATGATTATAGGAAATTATTTAGGATGTGTGTGATCTTCTCCATTTGAAGGGGCGCAATCCTATATAGTGGACTTAGTATCAAGTAATAGTATACACTTAGACACATTTAATAGTATCCTCCCCATCGGAGTCACTGCTATTATTTGTGTGAACGAAGAAAAATCAACTATTAATTTGTCATAAAGATAGGTGAAACCCCCTCTTACAAATGTTTGAATTTGTATACGTCCACACTATTGTGGCTTACAAAATTCACAGTGTTTGAGGTAATTTTATTTGTCATAAAGTTAGGTTGAGAAGAAAATAAAATTAATTGGTAAAAACCTCCTCTTACAAATGATTGATTTTGTATACGTCCACACTATCGTGGCATACAAAATTCATGGTGTTTGAGGTAATTTTATAAAGTTAGGTTGACAAGATAATTAATGGGTAAAACCCTCCTCTTACAAATGTTTGAATTTGTATACGTCCACACTATCGTGGCATACAAAATTTACAGTGTTTGAGATGTTGGTGAATTTAAATGATATTGTTTGAGGAATCAATATTATTTTAAATTCTAAAGTTTTGACCAAATATTTAATCGAAAATAGACCAACTATTAATTTTATTTGTCATAAAGTCAGGATGACAAGATAATAAAATTAATAAAGCATCCTCTTACAAATGTTTGAATTTGTATACACGGTGTTTTGAGGTGTTGGTAAATTTAAATGATATTGAGGAATCAATATTATTTTATGATCTTGACCAAATATTTTGTGACTCTTAGGATTTCAAATGTTTTTCAATCCCCTAGCTGTTATATTAGAGAATACACTTACTAGTCCCAATTATGATGATTGGAAATAAAACTTGGATACTAAGGTGGACTCTCCTCTCAGAAATGAGAACAATAAAGGTGTATTTTATTCATTAGTTGTTGAAACATGTTTAGTGTTATTATCCACCGGCACCTGGTGTGTAGATACGGGAGCCACTGATCATGTCTGCAATTCATTGCAGGGGTTCCAGGAAACCCGACAACTATATGAAGGGGAAATCACCGTCTACATGGGCACTGCTACAAAAGTAGCAGTTGTTGCAGTGGGAGATGTTTATCCTTTGATAGGAATAAAACATTGATTGTCTTTACGTACCAAGTTTTAGAAAGAACTTGATTTCAGTTTCTAAAACTATTCAAAGAATAGATATTCTGTCTTTTTTGATAACAAAGTTGTTATCAGAAAAAATAGGGAAGTTATCTGTTCTGATACTCTAAATCCAATAACTCCCACGATGCAATAAATGGAAATTAATAACACATCTTCTAATTCTAATAAAAGAAAGAACCTTCAGAAATGAACCAATCTTATCTTTGGCATCTAAGGCTAGGTCATATTAACTTGAGTAGAATTTAAAGGTTAATAGCAGATGGACTTTAGGGTTCATTGGTGGTGGAAAACTTTCCAATTTGCGAGTCTTGCTTGGAAGGAAAAATGACCAAGAGACCTTTTAAGGCTAAGAGGTATAGAACCAAAATGTGTTGGAATTGGTTCATGCTGATTTGTGTAGACCTATGATTATTCAGGCAAGAGGTGGTTTCGAATATTTCATCTATTTTATAGACGACTATTCGAGATACGGGTACACTTACCTGATGCGTCGCAAGTTTGAGTGCTTTGATAAGTTCAAAGAAAACCAAATTGATGTGGAGAAACGTAATGGTAAAAGTATCAAGACACTACAGTCTGATCGTGGTGGAGAGTATCTCTTAGGAGAGTTTAGGAGTTACTTATTAAAGGTTGGGATTCAATCCCAATTGTCTACACCTGGTACACCCCAACAGAATGGTGTGGCAGAATGAAGGAATATGACTCTTATGGAAATGATTAGATCGATGATGAGTTATTTAGTATTACCAAAATTCATTTTGGGAATATGCTCTGGAAATAGAATTATACATTCTAAACATGGTATCTTCTAAGTCAGTACCCTCTACTCCCATAGAATTATGGAATGGGCGTAAGCCTAGTTTGAAGCATATTCAGATTTGGAGTAGTCTAACACATGTGCTGAAAGGAGACACTGATAAGTTGAAATCACAAACAGAAGTTTGCTTGTTTGTGGGCTATCCTAAAGGAATGAAAGGTGGTTTATTTTATAGTCCTAAAAATCAGAAGGTCATTGTTAGCACCAATGCCCGATTTTTAGAAGAGGACTATATAATGAATCACAAGCCCATGAGTAAAATTGTTCTTGAGAAAATAAGAGAGGACACGTCTAATCTAGTACCAACAGTACAAGATGAGATACCACAAGAAACTGCAACACGTGTCATAAATGATGCACAATTTCAGACAATGCCTCGTCATAGTGGGAGGGTTGTTAGGCAACCTGAAAGATTCATGTTTTGGGAGAGTCTTTGAACTTGATCCTTGGTAAACATGAACATGATCCCCGAACATATGATGAAGCACTCCAAGATAAAGATGCATCATCTTGGCAAAGAGCAATGAATTCAGAAATAGAATCTATGTATTCTAACAAAGTCTGGGAGCTAGTAGAACCACCAAATAGTGTAAAAGCTATTGAATGTAAATGGGTCTACAAAATAAAAAGAGGGATAGATGGGAAGGTGGAAACCTTCAAAGCAAGGCTTGTTGCGAAGGGGTATACTCAGAAAGAGGGAATCGATTATGAGGAAACATTTTCGCCGGTAGCTATGCATAAGTATATCCAGATACTTTTATCTATTGCTGCTCATATGGAATATGAGGTTTGGCAAATGAATGTCAAGACAACTTTCCTTAATGAAAGTCTTGAAGAAAATATCCATATAAAGTAACCAGAGGGATTCATTACGAAGGGCAAAGAGCATCTAGTATATAAGCTCAATCGGTCTATTTATGGATTGTAGCAACTTCTAGATCTTGGAACATCCGGTTTAATAAAGTAATCCAGTCTTATGGATTTATTCAGTGTCCTGATGAGTCTTGTGTATACAAGAAGTGTGACAGAAATGTAGTGGTATTTCTTGTACTATACGTAGATGACATTTTGTTAGTTGGCAACAATATCAAAGTATTGTCAGAAGTAAGGGTATGGTTGTCCAAGCAATTCGATCTGAAGGACTTGGGAGAATGCGGGCACATTCTTTGGATTAAAGAAATAAGGAATCACAAGAAAAGAATGTTGTGCTTATCCCAAGCTTCATATATCGATACTATCCTAGCTCGTTTTAGCATGCAAGACTCTAAGAAAGGTTTTCTACCTTTTCGGCATGGAGTATCTTTATCTAAAGAGGTGTCTCCTAAGACATCAAAAGAGATAGAGGAAATGAAGGTAGTTCCTTATGCTTCAGCTGTAGGAAGCCTAATGAATGCAATGTTATGCACGAGACCGGATATCTATTTTGCCGTGGGCATGGTTAGCAGATATCAAAGTGATCTAGGATAGGGACATTGGATTGCCGTAAGGTAGATAATTTTCTCCCTGTGAGTTACACGGATTGGGACTGATAGGAATAATAGTAAGTCGACCTCGGGGTTTTGTGTTTACTTTAGGAGGTGGATCCATAACAATGGAGGAGTATTAAGCAGAGATGCATTTCAGACTCCACCATGGAAACTAAGTATGTGGCAGCTTTTGAGGCAGCCATAGAAGTTGTATGGCTCAGAAACTTCATGATGGACTTAGATGTGATTCTTGGATTGCCCGAAATTATTATAGTTTATTGTGATAATAGTGGTGCAGTAGCAAACTCGAAAGAACCACGAGCCCATAAGGTAAGTAAACAAATTGAGCGCAAGTACCACCTAATACGAGACATCGTATAAACGAGGAGAAGTTGTTGTCACCTAGATTGCATTAGAAGATAACCTAGAAGATCCTTTCACTAAGGCCCTTCTAGCGAGAGCTTTTGATGGCCATGTTGAGGGGATGAGAATCAGATGTATGGCATCATTTATGGCAGCATAGTCTTTTAGTATAAGTGGGAGATTGTTAGAGTGTATACTAAAAGTATAGCTATTTGTATAAATAATTATTTTGAAATAAGAATCACATTGGTCAAATATCTACATTTATGCTAAGTGTAGTTGTCCATTTCATTTATATTATAAATAACATGGTGTGAGGAGACACACAGAAGATCATGTTATCAGCTCCTTATAAATTATAAATAGTAAGTTCACAACCAAGATGGAGTGGGATAAACCATTAGAGTGGTTGTAGTGTAATTTGGTATTACTTTATCTTGACTATAGAATTATACTAGTACACTATGAGTGTATTGAGCAGGACCATTTGAGGTAGTTTCTTTTTATACTGACTATATAAAAGAACAAAACCTCTGTTATTATGAAAGTGCGTACTCTTAATCATGATATAAGTGTTGGTTGCTACTTGGAATATCATACTGGCTCCCTTGTACAAAATTTTTATACAAGCCCCGAACCTTTCCAACAACCTATTGTGTTCTTTAGAAATTAAATTTGAAATCGCAAACAGAACTTAACATTATTGATTCCAAATTCAACTTATCTATTCTTAGAGGTTTAGACTTGGATCGCAAACGATGCTTAACATTATTAATCCAAATCCACCCATGTTACAAATTTGATTAAATATTTATTTCAGAGATCAGCTTCCAGGTTAAACATGGGGAGACACTAGGCCTTCTTGGGTATGAGATCATCCACCACTTCCTAGACAAAGCCTTTTAACGAAATTCAATATTTAATCTCCTTATAGTAACCCTAGGTTTAACCACTAAGAGCAACCGAATCACAAGATCGAAAAATAAAAGAAACACAAAATCAAAACATAAATTTGATAGCCAAGAATCCTTAGCCTCTTGTGTTTGGTATTTCAAGATCTAAACAAAAGAATGAACTAGTTATGATGTGGAAACTAATAACTAGTTATACCTTTTGTATCTTATAGTCCTCTTGATTTTCTATCGTATTCCTTTTCTTATCTCGAACGACGTATGGGCAACGATCTATCGAGATGAGAATCCACCAAAACCTTCTTCTTCTTTCCAAATTTCGTCCACCAACAATCTCCTGGAGATGAAGAACTTCGACCACCAACCAAGCTCCAAGGGATACTAAGAAACAATGTCTCCTATTTCTCCTTCTTCCTCTAACAAGATTCGGCCACCAACAAATCCTAGAGATGAGATGCTGTCGGCTACCAAGGAAGAAGAATAGGGGAAGAAGAAGGCCGACCACCACCAAGGAAGAGAGGAGAGGAATAATAGATGTGTTGTAAGGTGAGACACCTCTACCCTCTCTTTTATATTCCTTGGTCTTGGCAAATAAGGAAAGTTTTTAAACATAATTAAAAATTCCTTATTTTTCTTACCCATGTCTAAGAAGGAAATTTTAATTATAACTTCCTTATAAACCTTTCAATGGCCGACCACTAAACAAAGCAAGTTTTAAACATAAAATTAAAACTTCCTTATTTATTTTCAGAAATTTTTAAAATAAAAATTTCTCTTTTATATTCCTTCATGGTTTGTTATAAAAGGAAACTTTTATAAATTAAAATCTCTCTTTTAAAACATGTGGATGATTACAATTAAGGAAAGTTTTCTCCAAAAATTAAAATCTTCCTTTTAACTACAAATAAGGAAAGATATCAAACCTTTCTCTTCATCCTTTGTAGAAACTATAAAAAGAAAGATTTAATTTTTAAAACTCTCTTTTAAAATTATGACTTCCACATAAGGAAAGATTTTTTTAAAAATAAACTCCCTTTTATTTTTTATGTGGCCGGCCACCTAAGCTTGGGCTCCAAGCTAGGCCGGCCATATCTTAATCCCATCCAAGGCTTGGTTTGGTCGGCCCTTACTTGGGCTCGAAGCTTGGTTTGGCCGGCCACCTAAGGATGGGTAATAAGGTGGGCTTTAGGTGGATATAAGACTTTATAATTAAGAGGCTACAACAGGGACCGAGAGGAGGAATTGGTTTTGGTCTCCCGATGAACTTGAGCTTTCCGTGTTCACCCCGAACACCCAACTCGAGTTCATCAATAATAACTCATACCACTAAAGAGTTATTATTGAACTATTGCACCAATCCCATATTACTATATGAGCTCCTTCTTATCATGAGTGTGTTAATCTCCCTGTGCTTAAGATATCAAATGTCCACTAATTAAATAAGTTACTGACAACTCAATTAATTAATATCTAGCTCCAAGAGTAGTACCACTCAACCTTATTGTCATGTCAGACTAAGTCCACTTGCAGTGTTTACATGACAATCCTTATGAGCTCCTCAAGGGGACATCATCAACCTAGATTACTAGGACACAGTTTCATTCTATAATCAACAACACACCATATAAATAATATTATTTCCCAACTTATCGGGCCTATTGATTTATCGAACTAAATCACACCCTTTGATAAATTAATGAAATAAATATTAAGTATACGTGCTTAAGAGTACACACTTCCATAATAATAGAGGTCTTATTCGTTTAAAGAGTCAGTATAAAAAGAAACTACCTCAAATGGTCCTGCTCAATACACCCAGAGTATACTAGTGTAATTTTATAGTCAAGATAAACTAATACCAAATTACACTACGACTATTCCAATGGTTTGTTCCTATCCATCTTAGTCGTGAGCTACTATTTATAACTTATAAGAAACTGATAGCATGATCTTCTGTGTGTGACACCACACACCATGTTATCTATAATATAAATTAATTGAACAACCACACTTAGCATATAAATGCAGATATTTGACCAATGTGATTCTTTATTTCAAAATAAATGTTTACAAAAAATTAGGATTTTAGTATACACTCTAACAATCTTCCACTTATACTAAAAGACTATGCTACCATATATGCTGTCATACATCTGATTACAATCCCCTAAACATTCCGATCAAAACCTTTCGCCGGAAGGGCCTTAGTGAAAGTATCTGCCAAGTTATCTGCTGATGCAATCTTGGCGAAAATAACTTCTCCTCGCTTTACGATGTCTCATATCAGGTGGTACTTGTGCTCTATGTGTTTACTCGCCTTATGGGCTCATGGTTCCTTCGAGTTTATTACTGCACTACTATTATCACAATAAATTGTGATGAATTTGGGTAAACCAGGAATCACATCTAAGTCCATTAGGATGTTTCTAAGCCATACAGCTTCTTTGGCTGCCTCAGAGGCTGCCACATACTCAGCTTCCATGATTGAGTCTGAAATGCATTTACGCTTAATACTCCTCCATGCAATGACTCCACCTCCCAAAGTAAACACATAGCCTGATGTAGACTTTCTATTGTCCCTATCTGATTGGAAGTCAGAATCCGTGAAACCCACAGGGAGCAAATCATCTGCTTAGTAAACCAGCATATAATCTCTTGTCCTTCTTAGGTAATTCAATATATGCTTTACAGCAGTCCAATGTCCTTGTCCAGGGTCTCGTGCATAATATAGCATACATTAGGCTTCCTACAGCTGAAGCATAAGGAACTGCCTTCATCTCTTCTATCTCTTTTGATGTCTTCGGAGACATCTCTTTAGATAAAGATACTCCATGCCTAAAGGGTAGAAAACCTTTCTTAGAGTCTTGCATGCTAGAATGAGCTAGGATTGTATCGATATATGAAGCTTAGGATAAGCACAACATTCTTTTCTTACGACCCCTTATTACTTTGATCCCGAGAATATATGCGCATTCTCCCAAGTCCTTCATATCGAATTGCTTGGACAACCAGATCCTTACTTCTGACAACACTTTGATATTGTTTCCAACTAACAAAATGTCATCTACGTATAGTAAAAGAAATACCACCATGTTTCCATCACACTTCTGTATACGCAAGACTCATTCGGACACTGAATAAATCCATATGAATAGATTACTTCATTAAACCGGATGTTCCAAGATCGTGAAGCTTGCTTCAGTCCATAAATTGACCAATTGAGCTTGCACACTAGATGCTCTTTGACCTTTGCAATAAACCCCTCTGGTTGCCTCATATGGATGTTTTCTTCAAGACTTCCGTTAAGGAAAGCTGTCTTAACATCCATTTGCCAAATCCCATAATCTATATGAGCAGCAATAGATAAGAGTATCCAGATAAACTTAAGCATAGTTACTGGTGAAAAGGTTTCCTCATAATTGATTCCCTCTTTCTGAGTATATCCCTTCGCAACAAGCCTTGCTTTGAAGGTTTCCACCTTCCCATCTATCCCTATTTTCTTTTTGTAGATCCACTTATATCCAACAGCTTTTACACCATTTGGTGGTTCTACAAGCTCCTAGACTTTATTAGAATACATAGATTCTATTTTTGAATTCATTGCTCTTTGCCAAGATGTTGCATCTTTATCCTGGAGTGCTTTGTCATATGTTCGTGGATCAGGTTCATGTTTACCTGGGATCAAATCCAAAGACTCTCCCAAAAACATGAATATTTCATGTTGCCTCACAACCCTCCCACTACGACAAGGCACTATCTGTGGTTGTATATCATTTGTGATACGTGTTGCAGTTTATTATGATATTTCATCTTGTACTGTTGGTACTAGACTAGACGTGTCCTCTCTAATTTCTTCTAGAACAATTTCACTCATAGGCTTATGGTTCATTACATAATCTTCCTCTAAAATTCGAGCATTGGTGCTAACAATGATTTTCTGATTTTTAGGATTATAAAACAAATCACCTTTCGTTCCCTTAGGATATCCCACAAACAGACAAAATTTTGTATGTGATTCCAACTTGTCAGTGTCTCCCTTCAGAACATGTGCTAGACTACCCCAAATCTGAATATGTTTCAGACTAGGCTTACGCCCATTCCATAATTCTATGGGAGTAAAGGATACTGATTTAGAAGGTATCATATTCAGAATGTATACTACTATTTCCAGAGCATATCCCCAAAACAAATTGGTAATTCTGTATAACTCATCATTGATCTAACCATTTCCATAAGAGTCCTATTCCTTCGTTCTGCCACACCATTCTGTTGGGTGTACTAGGTGTAGACAATTGGGATTGAATCCCGGCCTCTGATAAGTAATTTCTAAACTCTCCAAAGAGGTATTCGCCACCACGATCATACCGTAGTGTCTTGATACTTTTACCATGGCGTTTCTCCACATCAGCCTTGTACTCTTTGAACTTATCAAAGCATTCAGACTTGCGACACATCAAGTAAATGTACCCATATCTCGAATAGTCGTTTATAAAAGAGACAAAATATTCAAAACCACCTCTTACCTGGATAGACATAGGACCACACAAATCAGAATAAACCAGTTCCAACACATCTTTGGCTCTATACCCCTTGGCTTTAAAAGGTCTCTTGGTCAGTTTTCCTTCCAAGCAAGATTCGCAGGTTGGAAAGTTTTTCACCACTAATGAACTCAAGAGTCCATCAGCTATAAGCCTTTGAATCCTACTTAAGTTAATATGACCAAGCCTTAGATGCCAAAGATATGTTTGGTTTATTTTCAAAGGTTCCTTTCTCTTATTAGAATTAGAAGATGTGTTATTTATTTCCATTTGTTGCTTTGTGGGAGAAATTGGATTTAGAATATACAAATTGTCAACCAATGTACCTGAACAGATAATTACTCTACTTTTCTTGACAACCACATTGTTATCAAAAGTAACATAATATCCATCCAAAAATAGTTTAGAAACTGTAATTAAATTCTTTCTGAAACTTGGTACATAAAGACAATTTCTCAAAATCAAAGTTCTATTTCTATCAAATGATAAGTAGACATCTCCCACTGCAACAGCCGCCACTTTCATAGCATTGCCCATGTAGACAGTTATCTCTCCTTCATATAGTCGTTGAGTTTCCTAGAACCCCTGCAATGAATTACAGACATGATCAGTGGCTCCCGTATCTACACACCAGGTACCGGTAGATAACACCGCTAAACATGTTTCAATAACTAGAGAATAAGATATACCTTTATTGTTCTCCTTCCTACGAGGACAATCCGCCTTCCAATATCCTACCTGCTTGCAAATAAAGCACTTGCCTTTTGACTTCTTCACTCCAGCCTTTAGTCCAATACCTAGAGATCGATTCACTTTCTTTGCCGAACCAGCTTGTTTCCTTTTCTTCTTCTTGCTTTTCGACTTTGAAGTAGAAACATTTTCAGCAAAATGAATTTGAGAACTATGACGAAATATACCTTTTGCTGCCTAAAGTTCTGTCAGAAGTTCCGCCAACGTATAAGCCCTTTTGTTCATGCTATAGTTAAGGCGGAACTGCTCAAAATTTCTAGGTAGTGTTTGGAGAATAATATCGATCTAGGTTTCCCCATCGATTTCAGCTCCAAGGATTTGTATTTCGTTCAAGTAAGCCATCATCTTTAGGATATGATCCCTTACGGGTGTCTCCTCTGACATGGCGGTAGTCATTAATTTTTTCATTGCCTCTTGCCTAGCAACCCGATTCTGGTGTCCGAAGAGTTCCTTAAGATTGTTCATCATGTCATAAGCAGTTGGTAAGTCCTGATGCTGATTTTGCAGAACATTTGACATTGAAGCTAAAATGTGACACCGCGCCATCTCATCTGCCTTTACCCATTTCTTATGATACTCAATCTCCTCTTCACTAGAATCACTATTAGGCACATTAGGGCAGACCTCTAACAGTACAAACTTATAGCCTTCAGCAGTTTGGACAATGTCCAGGTTTCTTTTCCAATCTATATAATTGGGACCAGTAAGTTTGTTCTCTTTCAGTATAATAGCCAGTGGGTTGAAAGTCATCATAAGAATCACAAAATAAGCATTGGTCAAGACTCTAAATTTAGAATAATATTGATTCCTCAAACAATACTATTTAAATTTACCAACACTTCAAAACACCGTGAATTTTACATGCCACGTTAGTATGGACGTATACAAATTCAAACATTTATAAGAGGAGATTTTACGCATTAATTTTATTATCTTGTCATCCTAACTTTATGACAAATAAAATTAATAGTTGGCTTTCCTTTGGTCACGCAAAAAATAGCAGTGACTCCATTAGGGAGGATACTATTAGATGCGTCTAAGTGTATACCATTACTTGATACTTAGTCCATTAAATAGGATTGTGCCCCTTCAATTGGAGAAGATCACACGCTCCTAAATAATTTCCTATAATCATCCATAAAAGGAAGTTTGATCTAGTGGCCCGCAAACAAACTCATCCATTGTGGAGGAAGACACTCAGAGCTAACACGCAAGTTTGTTTGCATCACTTTCAAACCAGTAATGGAGGTCATGGAATTTATTTAAAATCCCTCTCCCACTTAGTTATTTAAGGTGAGGAATTTTATGATGCAAGCACACATCACATGCACACACATATCACAGTAAATAAAAGCAATAAATATGGAAATTAATTTTCCAACTATTATGGCTTCTTCCATCACTGTCCTCTGTGTGCTGCTAGCCCTAGGGTTCATGTCGTCGGGTCCATCGAGCTTCCTTTTCTGCTGCGCCTCTGGTCCTCCAATAGTACCATGCCTTGCAAGGATACGATCCGCGACAAAAATAGAATTTTACATATATCGATCCTATATTCCACAAGGGAATGTACATGAAGTCTAGATCGAACAAAAATGTAAAATCCTAGGGCTAATACAGCTCTTGCTGTATTTAATAAATATAATCATGCATACACATAAAATGCCCTTAACATGTCCAAGGGTCTAATCACACACTATCACAATAAGCCATAATAGTTGGAGCCAACAACCAACATAGTTAGCATATTCTACTATTATCCTGCCTAAATTATGTATGCCATGTGCATAATTAAACTGAAAACCAAACACCCAAAGGCAAACCCTAACTCTGATACCAATTGTTGGTTGCTACTCGAAATATCGTACTAGTTCCCTTGTACAAAAATTTTGTACAAGCCTCGAACCTTTCCTAACAACCAATTGTGTTCTTTAGAAATTAAATTTGGAATCACAAACAGAACTTAACATTATTGATTCCAAATTTAACTTATCTGTTCTTAGAGGTTTAGACTTGGATCACAAACGATACTTAACATTATTAATCCAAATCCACCCATGTTATAAATTTAATTAAATATTTATTTCAGAGATCGACTTCCAAGTTAAACATGGTGATGCACTAGGCCTTCTTGGGTATGGGATCATCCACCACTTCCTAGGCAAAGTCTTTCAATGAAATTCGATATTTAATCTCCTTATAATAACCCTAAGTTTAGCCACTAAGAACAATCAAATCACAAGATCGAAAAACAAAAGAAACATAAAATTGAAACATAAATTCGATAGCCTAGAATCATTAGCCTCTTGTGTTTGGTATTTCAAGATCTAAACAAAAGAATGAACTAGTTATGATGCGAAAACTAATAACTAGTTATACCTTTTGTAGTTTATAGACCTCTTGATCTTCTGTCGTATTCCTCTTCTTATCTCGAACGTCGTGTGGGTGACGATCTACCGAGATGAGAATCCACCAAAACCTTCTTCTTCCTTCCAAGTTTCGGCCACCAACAATCTCCTAGAGATGAAGAACTTCGGCCACCAACCAAGCTCCAAGGGATGCTAAGAAACAATGCCTCCTATTTCTCCTTTTTCCTCTAACAAGATTCGGCCACAAACAAATCCTAGAGATGAGATGTCGTCGGCTACCAAGGAAGAAGAATAGGGGAAGAAGAGGGTCGGCCACCACCAAGGAAGAGAGGAGAGGAATAATAGATGTGTTGTAAAGTGAGGCACCTCTACCCTATCTTTTATATTCCTTGATCTTGGCAAATAAAGAAAGTTTTAAAACATAATTAAAATTTTCTTATTTTCCTTGCCAATGTCTAAGAAGGAAAATTTAATTATAATTTCCTTATAAACCTTTCAATGGGTGACCACTAAACAAGGCACGTTTTAAACATAAAATTAAAACTTTCTTATTTGTTTCCAGAAATTTTTAAAATAAAAATTTCTCTTTTAAATTCCCTTCATGGTTGGTTATAAAAGGAAACTTTTATAAATTAAAATCTCTTTTTTAAAACATGTGGATGATTACAATTAAGGAAAGTTTTCTTCAAAAATTAAAATCTTCCTTTTAACTATAAATAAGGAAAGATATCAAATCTTTCTCTTCATCCTTTGTAGATACTATAAAAAGAAAGATTTAATTTTTAAAACTCTCTTTTAAAATCATGACTTCCACATAAGGAAAGATTTTTTAAAAAATAAACTCCCTTTTATTTTTTATGTGGCCGACCACCTAAGCTTGGGCTCCAAGGTAGGTCAGCCATATCTTAATCCCATCCAAGGCTTGGTTTAGTCGGCCCTTGCTTGGGCTCCAAGCTTGGTTTGGCCGGCCACCTAAGGATGGGTAAGAAGGTGAGCTTTAGGTGGATATAAGACTTTATAATTAAGAGGCTACGATAGGGACCGAGACGAGGAATTGGTTTTGGTCTCCCGATGAACTTGAGCTTTCCGTGTTCGTCCCGAACACCCAATTCGAGTTTATCAATAATAACTCATACCACTAAAGAGTTATTATTGAACTACCGCACAAATCTCATATTACTATATGGGCTCTTTCTTATCATGAGTGTGTTAATCTCCCTATGTTTAAGATATCAAATGCCCACTAATTAAATGAGTTACTGACACTCACTTAATTAATATCTAGCTCCAAGAGTAGTACCACTCAACTTTATTGTCATGTCAGACTAATCCACCTACAGGGTTTATATGACAATCCTTATGAGCTCCTCAAGGGGGCATCATCAACTTAGATTACTAGGACACAGTTTCATTCTATAATCAACAACCCACCATATAAATAATATCATTTCCCAACTTATCGGGCCTATTGATTTATCGAACTAAATCGCACCCTTTGATAACTTAAAGAAATAAATATTGAGTATATGTACTTATTATTATATCATGATTAAGAGTACACACTTCCATAATAACAGAGGTCTTATTCTTTTAAAGAGTCAGTATAAAAAGAAACTACCTCAAATGATCCTGCTCAATACACTCAGAGTGTACTAGTGTAATTTTATAGTCAAGATAAACTAATATCAAATTACACTATGACTATTCTAATAGTTTGTTCCTATCCATCTTAGTCGTGAGCTACTATTTATAACTTATAAGGAACTGATAACATGATCTTCTGTGTGTGACACCACACACCATGTTATCTACAATATAAATTAATTGAATAACTACACTTAGCATATAAATGCAGATATTTGACCAATGTGATTCTTTATTTCAAAATAAATGTTTACAAAAGCTTGGCTTTTAGTATACACTCTAACAATAATAAAAAGCAAGTATACTTAATATTTATTTCTTTAATTTATCAAAGGGTGAGATTTAGTTCGTTAAATCAATAGGCCCGATAAGTTGGGAAATGATATTATTTATATGGTGTGTTGTTTGTTGATTGTAGAATGAAACTGTGTCCTAGTAATCTAGGTTGATGATGTCCCCTTGAGGAGCTCATAAGGATTGTCATGTAAACCCTGCAGGTGGACCTAGTCTACCATGACAATGAAGTTGAGTGGTACTACTCTTGGAGCTAGATATTAATTAAGTGAGTTGTCAGTAACTCATTTAATTAATGGACATTCGATATCTTAAACACAGGGAGATTAATGCACTCATAATAAGAAGGAGATCAATTCAATAATTTAGGATTGGTGCAGTAGTTCAATAATAACTCTTTAGTGGTATGAGTTATTATTGATGGACTTGAGTTGAGTGTTCGGGGTGAACACAGGAAGCTCAAGCTCATCGGGAGACCAAAACCAATTTCTCCTCTCGGTCCCTGTTGTAGCCTCTATAAATCCTTGTATCCACAAAGTCCACTTCTTACCCAAGTAATGGGCTGGCCACATCCTTGCTTGGTGCAAGGGGTCGGCCAAGCATGAGCTTGGAAGCCAAGAAGTGGCCGGCCAAGCTTGGTGCCCAAGCTAGGGGCCGACCACTAAAAAAGGAAAAGGAAGTTTTGTTTTTTAAAAAATAAAATTTTGTTAAAATCTTTCCTTATTTGTAGTTATTTACAAAGGTTAAAAGAGAGATTTTATTTTGTTAAAATCTTTCCTTTTTTGTAGTTATCTACAATGGTTAAAAGAGAGATTTTATTTTGTTAAAATCTTTCCTTTTTGTAGTTATCTACAATGGTTAAAAGAAAGATTTTAATTTTCCTTTTATAGACATTGATGGTTTTAAACGGGAGTTATAAAATTTTAAAATCTTTCCTTTTATAGCTATCTACAAAAGATTAAAAAAAGATTTTAATTTTGTTAAAATCTTTTCTTATTTTTAGTTATCTATAATGTTTAAAAGAGAGATTTTAATTTTTGATAAAACTTTCCGTTTTTGTAACCATGTTTTAAAAAGAGAAGTTTTAATTAATCTTTCCTTTTTTGTAGTTGTCTACATGTTTTAAAAGAGATAGATTAATTTTAAAACTTTCTTTTATTGTCATGTACAATAGGAAATTTAAAAGAGAGAGATTTTAATTGTTATTAAAATTTCCTTTTTTTGCCAAGACCAAGGATTATAAAAGAGAGGTAGAGGGTGCCTTATGGAACTAACCTAGCCTTGCCTCCTCTTCTAATTTCCTTGTGGCCGAAACTCTCTCTTATGGCTGGCTCATCTTCTTTTCTTTTGGTGGTCGGCCCTTGCTTCTTTCCTTTCTCCTTGTTTTCTTTCTCTCAAGGCTGGCGACACATCATAGAAGTTCCATCCCCTTGGTGGCCGGCTACTTGGAGGAGAAGAAGAAGAGAAGGAGTTTCCTATTTTGGTATCCCTTGGTGGCTCGAGAGTCTTGGAGGAGAAGAAGTGGTTCGAGTGGATTCCATCTTGGTAGATCGTTGCCCACACAACGTCCAAGAGGAGGAGAGGAATACAACAGAAGATCAAGAGGTCTTTAAGCTACAAAGAAAGGTATAACTAGTTATTTGTTTCCGCATCATAACTAGTTCATGTTCTTTGTATAGATCTTGAAAAACCAAACACAAGAAGTTATTGGTTTTAGTTTATTGTTTCGTTATCGATTTTATTTTATGATTTCATGTTTCGATAATGTGCTTCTATTGAGGTTTTTGTAGTTAAATCTAGTTTACTGTAAGAAGTTAAATATCCGATTTCTTTGTGAGGCTTTGTCTAGGAAGTGGTGGATGATCTCATACCCAAGAAGGCCTAGTGTCTCACCATGTTTAACCTGGAAGTCAATCTTTGAAATAGATATTTAATAACTTCTGTAATATGGTTTAACTTAGGAAGATCACATCGATTAAACTTGGAGTAAAAATGTTAAGTATCATTTCCAATCCAAGTTTAACTTCTGAAGAGCAACTTGGATTAATAATGTTAAGCATCGTTTGCAATCCAAGTTTAACTTCAGTAGAGCACATGGGTAGATAAGTTAAGTTCTATGCTTGTACAAATTTTTGTACAGGGGAACTAGAACGGTATTCCGAGTAGCAACCAACAGCCAGTTACATGGATCTGCACACACAACCACTCATGGGTTGGTGATTTTTATTCAGACAAGGTGTGTTGTAGCAGGTTGCTCTGTCAGTGCTCTGCTGGTCCGCTCATGGGTAGTTTGATTGTAGCGTGGTAGCACGTCAGGGATCCCTCCTCTCGACTGCCTCAGGGAGATGAGAGCATTGAGCTCCCCAACTTATGATTTGGGGTAGGAGGATAGGTATACTCCGACAGCATCCTTTCCACTCGGTCACTCATCAGGAGAAGTGATGGCAGAATTCATGGTTGTCATAGCCCTACCCACTCGGTCTCACCATCGTGTGTGAGATGGTTGACTGGCGTCAGGGGTGACCATGTCATTAGCATCATATGCATGATTGCATTTATTACTTGTATTTATTGCACTTTGTTTGCTGCATATTTGGTGGATACATATGATTGACATGCATACAGGATCATGATACTCCTTGGTCTGACGACCTTGTTTACCTTGTACCCAGGTCCTGGTTAGTACAGTTTCTCCCCTTTATTTCAATTTTGCATTGTTCATTTATATATATCCAAGAGGCTGTACTCATATTTAATACTATTAGTTATAGTTTACTATGCATGTCAATTTGGTATCCCCTAAGGAGTTGACTCACCCCGTTGATATTACTATTTTCAGGTTGAGGCTGTCCAGAGGATTTTCCAGTCGCTAGTTCCCCCTCCAGATTCTGAGGATTTCGATTTTGGATCTTTGCCTTGGTTTTCTTATCATGTTATCGTCTACGTTTTCAGACTTGTACCTTTTGGGACTTGGATCTTGTATGATCCCTTACTATCGATGGATTTTCGTTTGGATGTATGCTGGTGATTTAAGTTTTATGGGTGTAGTTGAGTAGGATATAGATTTGAGTTTTATGGGTGTAGTTGAGTAGGATATTTGAGATGTTTTCCTTATCGTTGCTTATGCTTGGTTTTTACTATTAAACTACGTGGGTGCTTGCTTAATATATATTGTTATTGTTCCGGTCGTGTTGGCCGAGATATATGTGGCCCTGAGGGCAATGTAGAATGGTTCATATTGTCACTCGTATAGGTGAGATGTTGCCGAAATTTCTTCTGGCAGGGACTACCTGGGGCGTGACAGGAAGGCGGAGGATTGGGTGGAGGAGGGTGCGAGGAAGAGAGAAATCGACGAAGATGGGAGAAGGGAAAAGGTAAGCGATCGGGCTCAGGGAAGAGGAGAAAGCTTCGATGTCGCGGAAGAAAAGGGAAAGAGGAGAGCTTGGGTTCGTGAGAAGGGAGAAGGTAAGGAAAAAGAAATAAAAGGAAAGTTTATTAAATCAGAAATCTTAGGTTTAATTTAATTAAAGCTTAAATTATTTCCTTATCAACTCCTATTTAATTGGGTATTCTAAACAGACTTTTCCCAAACCTATTAATTCATCCCCGTAAACTCATCTTACGAGCTCCAATTAATTCCCAATTTTTTTTAAAAATTCTCTTAATATTATTCATCCATAAAACTTTATTATTTTATTATTATTTGGTTATAGTATTTTACACCCGACACCTTTCCTCACCTGATGAGGTACCACTACAAGCGCTAGCATAGATAGGAAGGCAAACTGGAGGACCACCTCACTTCCCTCCACGATGACCTTCTTATCTCCATCTTCTCCTTCCTCTCCATCAAGCAGCGCATCACCCTCTCAGCTTACTGCACCTGCTTCCGCCTCCTCCGCCCCTCCATCCCCTGACTCGATGTTGGGCACCCCTCCGGCGGCTTTGACATCCACCAAGAGTACTTCACCTTCCCCGTGCCCTAATTTGCCAATGTCGCGTCATCTTCTAGGACGTGACCGATTTACCCAAGCCCTCGAGTAGCTGCTCGTCGACGTCCTCGTCGAAGCGGGTGTGCAAGACCTCATCCCCGAAAACTCCAAGGGTATATTTGGTTTAAGTTATCATATATAACATTAGTTATGTGATTACCAGGTAATCACATGAGTAAGGTTACAGGGAATAAAACATAACCAAATGTTGTTTGGTTCAACATAGGTAATGTAATAAAAACTTATTTATTTGAAGGTTTTAATGAATAACCTAGTTTAATATTTTACTGTATTAACCTTAGTTACAAAATCAACCATATATATTATTATTATTGTTATTATTATTATTATTATTAATGTTTTTAAAGTTTTTATGTGTATTTTTTATTTTTATTTATTATTTATTTTTTACATTTTTTACATTTTTGTATGTTTTTTAATTTTTATGATATTTTTTTATTTTTTACACCTTTTTTTATTTTTTTTTAATGTTTTCCTTATTTTTTTTCTTTTTTTTTCTCTTATTAGAGGATATTTTTGGTAAAAAAATTTGTTATCCTCGAAATCAAGAAAAACTTAAGTTTTTCGAAGTTTTCCGATTTTGGATTGCATACCCTTTTTGCTAATGTGTCGGGCATGAAACATTACTCGGGAATCATCAATTACCTAAATCAAACAAGATTTTCGTTGATAACGTTGGATGAATAATAAGGTTATCAAGGATAACCCCCAACCAAATGCACCCCAAGGATAAGGGATGTAGGGGTGTAAATGAACCAAGCCGCTCGTGAGCTATTTGAAGCACGATTTGATAAAAGCTCGTTTGAGCTCGTTTAATGAGGCTCGTTAAGATAAACAAACCAAGCTCAAACTTCACAATACTCGGCTCGTTAGCTCGTGAACACGTTTGTTAAACTCATTAATCAACTTTTAAATAAAAAAATAATAGTTTTAATAATAAATTTATATATTTTATACACTACTTATAAAAAATATAGACCAAATATATTAAATTTATTTATTAGAATAAAATTATAAATTTTAATAAGAATATTATAATTTTCTCTAAATATATAATTTAATTTTTCATGAATATTTAAATTTATAATTTATATTTATTAAACTTGTTTAGGCTCAATAAAAGCTCGTGAGCCATGAATATATTCATTAAATAAAACTCGAGCTCAGCTTGATTATAAATAAACTAAACTCAAACATTCAAGAGTTCGACTCGACTCGATTATAACCCTAAAGGGATGATTGAATTTCAACGACAGGGATTGTAGCTTGTTCAAGATCAAGTCGTTGAGGAGCCTCTCCTTGCCTCACCTCCCTTGAAATGAAATTCAACGCCCTTTGCGATGATTTCCTGGGCAAAACCTCTTCTCTTCCTGCCCCTTCCTCGAGATTCTGCAACTCATCCGTTGCTATGCGCTCGAGAATGGCATGAACAAATTAAGCTTCCACTCCGCTCCATCAAGAATTTAATCCTGGCGTTCCAAATCTACATGCTTCCCTCCATCATCAACGTCTGTGCTCCACAGCTCGAGTCGCTCATCGTCATGGTCGTAACCACGCTACACATAGAAGCCCCAAAAGTCCGGAACGCGTCGTTCCTTCTCTCCCTAAAGCCTCAGGCAGATCCTCCAGGTGAATTGAAGAATCTTTTCAAAGCTTCTTTTCGATGGGGAGCCACTCATCTGTTGCTGAATTCTAGCAAACTCCCAAACATGAGAAAAGATCGACAGATCAAGCTGGCCTTTTTAATTTTCATGCATAATCTCTTTGATTGATATATACACATCTATACTTGACAAAACTTGCTTTAATCGGCAAAATAATAGAAGCAGGAAACAGAACTGATGAAGTTAATTCGATCTTTAACCTCAACTTCAATTTGAAAGATTAGTCGTCGACTACGATATTGACCGAGTTGCTGAAGATCTGCAATGACCGCTGTACCAAGTTTGATATACATGTAGATCCTATGCGTATGGAGAGCAACACTGAAACAGCAAAGGGCGACCAACACTTGCTCCATGGCTCGATAGGATTGGAGCTAATTAACTTACAAATGATGATGTCGAACTGGAGATTTGAAGGGTTTCTCTCAAATCAGAAGAAGATAAGAAATTCAAGGATATCGGATTGGAAATGCTGAGAAGGCCTAGCAACAAAGAGGAATTCATGGATATATTAACATCCTAGGAGTCTTTTTTCAAAGTATCTTCCAATATTGATTAGTGTACTGAAATGAAAATTTAGTGTTTTTTTTTCTTTATTAATTTTTGAAAGAGTAAATTAGTCGCACCAACAGTGAGCGGTTCAAGGATATATTAGCATTTGAGGAGTTGAGGAGTCTATGTTCCAAGTATCTCCGAGTGTCACTAACTGTAAAAAAAAATAGTCAACTATTTGTAAGAATTTTTGAAAGACCATATTTTAACCTCCCTCCATATTCATGAAGCAGATACTAGGGGACCGCTAAAGTAGCGAATCTATCTTTTTTTTTGAAAGACCATATTTAGTCGCACCGACAGGGAGTAGTTCAAGAATATATTAGCATCTGAGGAGTCTGTATTCCAAGTATCTCTCAGTGTCACTAATTACAAAAAAATAGTCAACTATTTGTAAGAATTTGTACTGATCATTTTTTCTATCATTAGATAATCTATGTATCATCTACCTTAATTGCTGTTTTGCTTCACTTGCTATAAAGCCCTAGATGCATCATTGAATAACTTCGGCTCCGATATCATTTGTTAGGATCACAAGTGCTTAGATCGATGATCTCATGGTCTCTTGTAGTGTAAAATACATTCATAATTAATATATCCTAAGATGGTGAAATTATATTTCTTAATTAAACATAGTTGAATTATCATAGTCATTAGATGGTGTGATTTTCGAACCTCTCACAACAAATAATTACATGGTCTCCAAATGCTGCTCAACCATTAGAAATTGAGAAAATAAATTCGAATATTCTTTTAACTTGTCGTCCAACCAATTGATGCGCCTTCATCTTTTTTAGCCCCCTTTATCTACATCACTCTTTCCACTTTGCAACAGTAGCCCAACCCTCGAAAACCATACTCTATAAATATGTCTCAACTGATCTACTTTTATGTCACCATCAACATTATCAGAATCTTCAGACTCAAATCCATACTCATAAGATTTAAAGATATCCAAATGAGAATACAATTTAGTAAAAAAATTCATACTATCCATCTCATCAAATAAATCAATACTAAGAACATAATGATCTTTCATAGGATAATTGACCGCATAAAAAATATTGAATTGCATAATTTTGTCTCCTATCTCCATAGAAAGAGTTCCTGCATGCACATTAATTTTTATCCTTGCAGTCTTAAGGAATGGTCTACCAAGAATTAGTTGGGCCTTATTTGCTAGCAAATCATCCTCCATATCCAAAATGTAGAAATAAGCAGGAAATACAAGCTCTCTCACTTTAACCATAACATCCTCTATCACTCCAATTGGATGTAGAGCTTGATTCCGAATATCGAGTTAAAAGTTATGATCATTTAAAGTTCAAAGGGTTATATTAGGTCGATCCTGCATCACATGGTCTCTTTCCAGAGCTCGCTTCTTCTCCCTCGAATCCCTACTTATGTTACCGCGAGCTGTTGGATCCCGAGCCAACTTCCTGAGAATTGATCTTTAAAGCCAAGTGTCGTTTGGCTTTGGGCTTAATTCTAGAGCCTAACTTCTTTTTCCTTATGAGCCCAACTTAATCAGCCTACCTCCTATAATTACAAATTATTACGAAGTATCATCGACTATTAGATAATCTATGCTTGCTAAACTTTCCATCAACCTTGGATAATCAATGTATCTTCTATCTTAACTGCATCACCTACTATAAAGCCCTAAATCTATTACTTGCTCTATGATAATTTGAGGCTTTAATATAATTTGCTAGGATTACTAATGCTTTGATAGGGTTAGATGAGATTTTGTGAACACTGTAGCATCATTTGATAGATTTATTATGTCAAATATATACTTATAAATTCAAATCCAATGTCTTTAGAATACATTCTTGGTGCTAAAAGCGATTCATATATGATAAATTATCAAATCTGAATATACTTCTAATGTCATATATATATATATATATATATATATATATATATATATATATATGAATCTGTACACTCATATAAACCCTCTCACAATCTAACTGGCCATCACAAAAAAAAAAAAACTACTATCACATCCCCTCCATACAAAAAAAAAAAAAAAAAAACTACTATCACATCCCCTCCATATAAGGTGGATCAAAAAAGATAAAGCAAGATGTCTCACCTTGTCAGTAGTCATCCACATCTATAATACCATCCAAAAACTCGAAGTATCCATCGGTAGGTGGATATCTCATGTCCCATGTACATGTAATCAATCTCTAATCCTCCTTCATAAATCTATGATAGATGGACATCTAAAGAATAGATGTTCCTACGTCTCCTATGTTTGTTTACAAAAAGTATAGTATTATCGATCTCTAGAATGCATTCTCTTGATAAATCATACAATGCATTTTTCATCTTGATCCGGCAGTGAGGAGGGGGGACCCCCCCCCTTTAAGCAGAGTCCACACCACATGGAGGTTGAAATGTAAAAGGTCAATCAGGGGTTCGGCCGAGCGGATAAAGATTGGGCGACCGACCGAATGTTCCGAGCGGAAGCAAAGACACCCCGGCGGGGAGTCGGTGTTCCGACGCTCAGGTTGAACAGGATCGTATGGCCGAGCGGGTTTAGGGTCCACTCGGCCGAAGGCATAAAGTAGCAATACTGCGAACAGTCTCTACAGAGCACATGACCCGGGAATCTCCCGAGCGGACCAGCACATACGACCGACCGGACGTGAGGATATTGCCGGCCGGCCGGCCGGATGCTCGGAATGGGGTAAGAAGAGACAAAATGATAAGGGAACATCTTCTGACAGCGGGTATGTTCAACGACTAGGCCATACGCAGGATCTTACGACAGAGGGTTCCGCTGTCCAATCATAGATGTGCTCGGACTGTAGCAGTATGGTGTCAGGTAAGGTCTTCTGACAAGCCCATACTGAGGTATGGTTAGAGGACACGTATCCACCTCGGTATGTGTGCGTGAGCCTCTTCACAGCTCTATATAACGAGCCTCACATTTCGCCGGAGATACGCATTCTCGCATATTCGAAGCCACCTCTTTGTTGTCCACTTGCCTGACTTTAGCGTCGGAGGGTCGTCGCCGGAAACCCCCTCCCGGCCCGACTTCTTTGCAGGATTCGACGAAGGCCCGTGTGATCGGTCGGAGATCCACGTCAGCAGTTCGGAGAGCACCACGTGCCCAGCGTCCGTTGATTCAGCGTTCGGACAGGATCACATCTCTTACATAAACATGCAAATAAGAGATAGGAATATTAATATTGTTTATATGCAGAACAGAGTAAAGGTCGGTTTTTGACGAAGTTGGAAGAAATATCTTCCCATATGATGACTTACTTCAGTTTTCTAATTTACTCTCCAAATAGTGTGGAGGAGTCATGGGACCTAGGGTAACAGATTCTACCTTTTTTATAATATCATACCTATTTTACATCAACTAAAAATAATAAATTTATATAAAATAAAATAAAATTTAAATCAGAACCTTATGTGAAATGTATCTTAAACTTATTCCAATGGAGATAAATAAATTTTATTAAATTATCGATGGATAAAAACTAATAAATGTAAGATTTTTTTACTATAATTCTAAGTTAAAATTGTGGGTTTGTTTAAACATTAGAAGTAAGACGCTTGAAGGATAAAAATGAATAAATATTTTTACTATAATTTTTAGTTAATTGATGTTTTAGTAGATGTAAAACAATAAATAAATAAAAAGGTAATAAACAAAATCTAATAACAAATTCTTCTCCTAACCTCTACGCTAAGATTAACTCAAATATTTATGGTTGATACATCTACATAATTAATCAAATATCTTATTCCTTAAATATTTCACATATCAATTATTTACGATCCATCTATTAAATATTCCACTATTAAATATTCTCAATTCTACAATTAAATATATTTTTTTAATATAGAAGATATTTAGAGAGGATATTTCTCCAAATATCCTAATTTAAAATATTTCTTACCATTGGAAGGAGATATAATTATGAGGAGATTCGAAATCACCATAAGTGGAATTTGAAATATTTGAGAGCGAGATATTTAATTATAAGATTTGAAATAATTAAGGAATGAAATATTTGATTGATTATATGAATGTGTAAATTATAAATATTTACGATAAATATTTGGTATAATATTATTAAGGATGATTTATTCCTTAATTACTCTCCTCGTCTATTAAACCCCGACCCATCCTGAACCTGAACGACCATTACTTTTTTTCATAAAACAGTATTGACTTTGGAAGGCGGCAGAGACAGAAAGAGTTAGGCTTAGTAACTTTGCCTAACTTTTGGTTAGGACTTACCTTTACTAGTCATCTAGCCCTGACTAGACTTCTCTCTCCCAAGCATCAAGTCCTGTTTGGGTCAACCCTTGGTCAAATTAACCAAACTTAGGTATATTGTCAAACATTGAAATCGTAAAGGTCGATTGCACCAATAATCTCCCTTTTTTTGATGTTTGATAATTTTCTTAAGTTAGGCTTGGGTCTTTAAGGGTTAATTCTCAAGATTTGAGAAATTTGAAAAAGTTTAGGAATGTTTTAACTTTTCTAACTTAAGATAACTATCTTCCCTTAACTTTTCTAACTTAAGATTTTTCTAACTTAAGATATCACTCACCCCCTTTGGCACACATCAAAAGGATACGAACTTAAGGTTAGTTTCTATTAGGTTTTGCACCAACAATGTGAGAAAAACTTTCCAAAGTGTTTGTAAAAATATCTTTCACCATTTATTTTAAAATGATTGAGGAGTTAAAATGATTGAGGAGAGAAAAAATTTCTAAATAAACATCGAAGAAAACTTAAGTAAAGATAATTTTTAAATGAAGGCTTTAAAAATCTTCTAAGAAAATTTTAAACAAATTTTCTAAGTGACAAAAGTGTGTTTTCACAATTAATAACTTCTAAAAGTTTAAGTAACTTTTTGATAGTGCATTTTCAAAATATTTTCAAGGTGTTTACACAAAAATTTATAAAGCAAAGAGAAATTTTGTATAAGATTATGAAAATAAATTTTCAAACTTAGTTTTAAAGATTTACAAAAGTATTTTTTTAAAAAAAGTTTACTTTTAGTCTTTCAATCAAGGCTCCTCCTTAACTTGATACATTTTTAGGATTTCTTGTTAACCATAAGTAAAACTTCCTATGCGTCTAGGAGGTTTGATCCAAATTAAAAGAACTCAAAGTTTGAAGGCGAGTTTTCAAAATATTTTCCAAAACAAATTTAAAAGTAATTGTTCACCAAAACCTTTTAAGAAGAGCTTGTCAACTTAAATTTTAACATGTTTACTAAGTAACAAAATATTTTTTCAAAGTATGTTAAGTCAAAACAATTTTAGCAAAGGACAGCTCCTCCTGCAATAACTACATATGACATGCATGGACAGGAGCACTCCAGTGCCCTTATAGTATTCTAGAGCTCTATTCCGGGACCTCAGTATCTGACGTAGGGGTAGTATTAGTTGCAGCCTCAGCCACTAGTGTAATATCAACTGCAGCCCCAGCCACTGGTTCAGTACCAGTCACAGCCTCAACCCCTAGTACAGTATCAGCCACAGCCTCAACCGCTGGTTCAGTACAAGTCGAGGCCCAGCCACCTGTCTAGTATCAGTCGCAACCCTCATATCCATCTCTGGCCCAGTATCCAGCACCAACTCAGTGGCAAGCTCAAACTCAGGCGCAACAGCCTTTGGCAGCACTACCACCTCCACCACCGCCAAAGACTAGACTTATTCATGCGGTTACCAGAGAGGATGCACAACAAGCCGACAGATCTATTTTCCATGGTATGGTTTTACTTTATGAATTATCCGCTGATATGCTGATAGATACTGGTAGCTCGCATTCCTTTATTTCCCATTCCTTTTTGAGGGGCATAGGTAGACTACCTATCCATAGACCGCGGAGACTGATCATTGTCCTACCATTCGGTGATGCATTGGACGTCACTCAGGAGGTCAGAGGATGCCCATTGGACTTTGGCACCCATATACTCATTGTAGATTTATTGGTACTGGAAATGGTCGAGTTCGACATTATCCTTGGCATGGATTGGTTGTTTGCATATCATGCCATGGTTGATTGCCAGACGAGGGTGGTCACATTCCGACCTCCGAACCAACCCTCGTGGGGTTTCACTAGCATCAGGGACAATGGTAAATCGACCATTTCTATGATTCAGGCTCAGAAGCTATTGTCGCATGGCTGTCAAGGATTTCTATTGTCGCTAATTAATGCTGACAACAACGGTAGTTCTCAGCTCTCAGATGTTCCAATGGTCCGAGAGTATCTGGATGTATTTCCAGATGAGCTACTAGGTGTGCCTCCCCAAAGGAAAGTGGAGTTTGCTATTGAGATGATTCTGGGGACCATGCTAGCATCGAAAGCTCCTTACCGTATGACACCGAAAGAGTTGGACGAGCTAAAGGTCCAACTCCAAGAGTTATTGGATAGGGAATTTATTCACCCTAGTGTATCTCCATGGGGTTTTCTGGTATTGTTTGTCAAGAAAAAGGATGGCACTCTGAGATTATTCATCGATTACAGATAGTTGAATGCAATGACTGTCAGAAATAAGTACCCTTTACCACGGATCGAGAATTTGTTTGATCAGCTCAAAGGTACATCAATATATTCTAGGATTGATTTATGATCCGGATATCATCAGCTGAGAGTCAAAGATTCGGATGTTCAGAAGATAGCATTCTGCACCAGATACGGACATTATGAATTTTTGGTAATGCTATTTGGACTTACCAATCCTCCAGCGGTATTTATGAATTTGATGAACCACATCTTTCAGGAGTATTTAGATCAGTTCGTTATCGTTTTCATTGATGACATTTTGATCTACTTGCGATCTGAGGAGGAGCATGCACAACATCTTCGCATAGTCTTGAAGACTCTTCGACGACATTGTCTATATGCGAAATTCAGCAAGTGTGTTTTTTGGCTACCCTCAGTCAGTTTTATAGGACATATGGTGTCTAGCTAAGGTATTTCCGTGGACCCTTAGAAGATTGAGGCTGTCACCAGCTGGGAGCAGCTAAAATCAGTTCACAAGATTCACAGTTTCCTAGGACTGGCTGGATATTACAGACGATTCATCGAGGATTTCTCTCGCATAGCTATCCGCTGACACGCCTAACCAGGAAAGGCATGAAGTTCACTTGGTCAGAAGCCCGTGAGACCAGCTTTCAGAAGCTAAAGCGGAGATTAGTGTCGGCACCAGTTTTGGTTTTACCTTCTGGAGAAGACGGATTCGTACTCTACACTGACGCTTCTCTACAGGGTTTGAGTGCTGTTTTGATACAACACAGCAGGATAGTCTCCTATGCTTCTCATCATTTGAAGGAGCATGAGAAAAACTACCTAGTACATGATTTGGAGTTGACCGCTATTATATTTGCTTGAAGATTTGGCGGCATCAATCATCATCTCGGGTGAACTCGGTCTACTGCTCGGAAGCTATCTGGCTGCTAATGAACTGTAAGCGCTAATCACCGCCCTGGACCTCTCGGATTCTCATCCTGATCTACGACTGAGAAACCATGGTAACCAGAATACCCTGCTCTGTCCATCCCTGCTCCTCAAGGCCCAACTCGGAGAAACCCTCAATCAAGTCCATGACCACAACTCGGTGGCAAGCCAAAGTCCCTTTGGACTTCCGGCTAAGTGCATCGGCAACCACATTAGCTTTCCCTGAGTGGTAGCTAATGGTACAATCATAATCTTTCAGGAACTCCATCCATCTCCTCTGTCAGAGATTGAGTTCCTTCTGAGTGAAAAGATATTTGTGACTCTTATGATTAGTGAGAATCTCAAATGTAATACCATACACCTACACTTACCTCAATTTACAGCCGAATATGCCTGCTGTCGGAAGGAGGTCCTGCTGAACCCAAAATGAGCTGCTGAATCCAATGTGAGCAGCTTCTGGATTAATTTGTTGGACCACGCTTCCTGCTGAAGTTCAAAGTTTTTGCACCTCTTCCTCTTCAGCAGCTACCATGAGCCATGGATCGGGCAAAGTCAACAACAAGCTACAGATGAAATGGTAGCCGGAACCAACCTAGGTCACTATCCGCTTAAGATGTAGCCACTGATTACCCCCTGCTCGGTCGTCGATCCTCTAGAGGAAAGGTAGGCCGGCGGTGAAGACCAAACTAGGGAACAGAAAGATTTTGATCGGCACCTGAGATGCTAACTGTCGGTGATCAACAATTTGGGCAGAGCGGGCACGTTGGGTCTGATCTGGTGGCTGGCACTGCTCTATGCGATGGCGGCTCTCAGCTCCCGGCGATCTATGGCAATGGCAGAAGAGAAAACTCCTCAAATTAGAGAGCTAGGGCATAAAGGAGGGGCCGACGGTGTCGGGCAGTAGCGATGTCGCGTCGGAGAAGAAGCAACCGGCTTCCCTTGGCTCTCGTCGGCTGGCGAAGATGGATCGGCTCGGAGAAGAGGAGTGCGGCGGCGCGATGAAGAGAAGACTAGGGCATAGGGACGGTGTCGAGAAGAAGAGAGGAGAAAGTGATCGGGAGAAGGAACTGCCTTGTGCGGTTCGGGCACAGCACGCGGGGAAAAGAATGGAGGAAAGGAAAAACAAATAGAAAAAGAAAAGAAAGTAAAATGAAAATCAACATTTCCTCACTTAAATCGGGGTAGTCCAAATAGGCTTTCCCGGGCCCCGTTTTTATCCCCATTTACTCGTTCCGGAGTGGTGTTTTGTAGTGTGGTGTAAGCCTAGTCAGCTAGCAGTCTTGTGTTTGGTATTCTATCGGTTTCCGTTGTGTTGGTTTTGATTACAGTCGAGTGGGCTGATAAAATATATATAACTGCGTGGTTATTGTTATATTTGTCCAGCCGTGTAGGTTGAGATTATTAACTGCGTGGTTGTGTATATATTCCAGCCGCATGTGACTGATGTATATTGTGTCTGTAGAAATACTTTAGATTGTCAGCCGTACAGGGGAGGTGCTGCCGAAATTTTCTTCGGACAGGGACTCTCTCGGGGCGTGACACTGATAATCTTAAGTTGTTAACCTGACTAAGTAGGTTAATCACCAATGTCTTTTGGAGCTGCCCAAGTTCAAGTTGGAGAGGGAATTTGTAGAGACACCGATTCGCCAAGTTGTTGAGTCGGAAGTGCTACAAGTGTTGAATCGATGAAGCTAATGTTGAAGGCTTGAGACGAACGCCAAACAAATCCGGAGCCTGAGTCTGAGTTACGTGAAGAGTATCACTTGAGGAACAAAGACGTCGAGTCTTATAGTAAGGTAGTTTTCTTAAAACAGATAATTAGTTCCCTTCGGCGGTGCTAAGAGATTATACTTGGACGTCTATTTACCAAGATAAAATGATAAGACCATGACACAACTTAACATAGATTGATATGACAAACTGAGCATATACCCAAATACTATCACGAATTTCTACCGAATGAAAAATTGATCGACAAAAGGTAGAAAAAGAAATTAGGTGATCTCTCTTCCAAACACCTCTCTGCTTTTCTTCCGTTTGAAGAAAGCTTCGCTTTGTCAAGTTTTTCTCTCTTTTACTCGTTGTGGCTTATGCACAAGCTTATAGAGAAATGCCTTCACCGTAAATAATCATGTGACTCCACCACTCAACATTCAATGACATGTGTATCAACATGTGGCAGTTTGAGTAGGTATGCCCGACATATGTCTTCCATGCAAAAGCATATGTGGCACCAACATGTGACACTTGAACATGCATATGGATTTTGCTGGATGCTTTCCAGTGACACTGCTTGACTCGAGCAAGTAAAAATAAATTATGATAATCACCGACTGATTTGGGTTAGTGTAATCTAGGTCTTAGATTCAGACTCTTTTCTGCATTATAGATCAATCAAATTGTCACTCATTCCATGTGGGCCTAATAATTTGTAAGTCATATGTCCATTCATATTTTTTCCAATAGGAGGATCCATCTATAAAGGAGGGCGGCGTGGCAGGTGGTATTGTAACGACCCGGCCCCTCGGCCCCTTGGGTGGCCCAACTAGTAGCCCATTGGTGGTCCCATGGGCGGCCCCATTGGCGGTCCAACTGGCGACCCTTTATGTCGTCAACCGACGACCCTCAGCCGTGTCGTTACTCATAAGGTCTTCCCACCCCTGGCAAGTGGATTTTTGCCTTCCCCAGAATTCGAACTCTAGATCTCCAGGTTAAGTACTAGAGTTTATGAATCCTGGGGAAGGCAAAAACTACTTGCCAGGGGTGGGAAGACCTTATGAGTAACGGCACGGCCGAGGGTCGTCGGTTGACGACATAAGGGGTCGCCCAAGGGGCCGAGGGGCCGGGTCGTTACTATAAAAAGGCGCCTTTTTATTGTAACGACCCGGCCCCTCGGCTTCTTGGGCGGCCCTTGCGGCGGCCCACTAGCAGCCCTTATGTCGTCGGCCCATTTGACGACCTCTCATGTCGTCGACCGACGACCTTCGGCTGTGCCGTTATTCACTAGGACTTTCCACCCTTGGCAGTGGATTTTTGCCTCCCCCAGGATTCGAACTCTAAACCTCCAGACTTAAGTACTAGAGTTTATGAATCCTGGTAACCAAGTGAGCGACAGAGGAATGTTTTGCTTTTTTTCAGAGTGAGTTGAGAAGGAACAGAGGAAGTGTATTTATACACCCCGAAGCAGCACACGCACCAAAGCGTACGTCGCTTCTCTTCCTCACGCGGACAGAACCGCGTCGGTTCACTTCCTTACGAGTCGCGTTGCTTCCTCACGTAGACAGAACCGCGTCGGTTCACTTCCACACACGGACAGAACCAAAACCAAACCCAAGTGCGCACGGGTCAGAATCTAGAACCAGACCAGACCGGAGACTAGCAAAAACAAACCGGACCTCCTGCAAGCGCGAGGCCCATGAGCCGGGGATTTGCACCCCCCCTGCGCGCGATAATCGCGTGCGTCGCACCTGATTTATGGATTTCCGGTTCAAACCCCCCGAAACCACTTGATTTGAGCTTGGCCCGCGCATGCGTGTAGGCCCCATTCACAATTCTAAGCAAGGATGGAAGGGCTCCATATATAAGGCCTTCCAACCTTCTTTGCTTAGCAATGTGGGACTAAAATGCATGCACATATGCATTGCCAAAACAACAAATAGTTTGAATTAAAACACCAAATTCAACAATCCCCCACTAATTCAAAATATTTTTGGTCGAAAACAAAGATATGTTCTGAGGCTTGGTTGCAATGAGCTTTTAGTGAAAATACCTTCCGGTTTGAATTTTCACCTAAGTACACTAATCTTATTCACATAGGTTTGAAGAGAACTGAGTCTTGATCTTAAACCTTTTATATGTGAAGATCAATTGGTAACAACTCATCATTGGCGACAGTTGAATCCTTCTGGGTTGGTGCATTACGGCCATGCCACCGAATCTTGTTTCATAAGTGCTAAGGAGAGTTGCCTAGACCCCCCACACTGCAGTCCCACAGTTACACTTACATAGGTGAGTTCTCCAAGGATGTACTGCAAGCATCCTGTCATTAAGACCTTGAACTCATTAAGAGCTCCTAAGCTCATCCATACTAGCAGTCAAGCATCTATCCAGGGAAGAGACTATGAGATTACAAGCCAATCAATTTGATGCATATGATTCATCCTTATAGCTTGTTTATACCACATTGAACCTACTTCTTGGGATCTCCAATCAGATAGGTTGGGTTGCCGCTATAGATGAATCCAGGACAGGCCTCAGTCCCATTCCCTTACTGGATCTCTTGATTTTCTGAGAATCAAGTCCTTTAGTGAGTGGATCAGCAATATTGTCTTTTGAACTTATAAAGTCCAATGACACCACTCCAAGAGACACTAACTCACGAATAGACTTTAATCGTATTCGTACATGTCTCTTCTGTTTCTGGTTATACTTGGAGCTTCTAATCTGAGCTATTGTTGTTTAATTATCACAGTGTACTGAAATAGAAGGTATTGACTTCATCATCAAGGGAATTTCAGAAAGAAGATCCTTCATCTAATCAGCTTCAGTTACTGTGGTATCCAAAGCACACAATTCTGCCTCAGATGTAGAACGGGTTATAATCGTCTGTTTAACAGACCTCCAAGCAATTGCACCGCCTCCAAGTGTAAAGACATAACCAGTAACGCCTTTACACTCAGCAGTGTCCGCTATCCAACTAGCATCACTATATCCCTCCAGGATTGTAGGGAATCTCCCATACCACAAGCCCAAGGATATAGTGCCTTTTAGGTATCTGAGTACTCTGTCTAATGCATCTCAATGCGTTCTGTCCGAACAGCTGGTAAACCTGCTCAATTTCGATATAGCAAAAGAAATATCAGGTCTAGAACAATTTGCTAAATACATTAGACTATCTATTATTTGTGAGTATCTTAATTGAGACACTGTCACACCACTCTTATTCTTGTGGAGAGTTTTTGAAGGATCATACGGTGTGACTACAGAATTAACTTGGTTATAGCCATATTTCTCTAATACTCTCTCAATATAGAGTGACTGAGAAATTGTTATTCCATCAGTTGATCGAGTCAACTTCAGCCCTAAAATCATGTCATCACAACTCATATCCTTCATATCGAACTTACCACTTAAGAGGGCCTTAGTCTCATTAATAATAGAAAGGTTAGAACTAAAAAGTAGAATATCATCTACATATAAACATAAGATAATACAACTATCACCTTTCATTTTAGCATACACACATTTATCAAAGTCATTCATTTCAAAGCCAAACGATAGCATAGCACTATCAAATTTTTCGTGCCACTGCTTTAGGGCTTGCTTCAAACCATAAAGAGATTTAACTAACCTACAGACTTTATTCTCATTTCCAGAAACTACATATCCCTCAGGCTAATCTATATATATCTCTTCTTCAAGATCTCCATTAAAGAATGTCATTTTGACATCCATTTGATGGACCTCAAGATGATATATGGATGTCAATGCTATTAACACTCGGATTATAGTAATTCTGGTAACAGGAGAATAAGTGTCAAAATAGTCAATCCCTTCTTTCTATTTGAATCCCTTAGCAACTAGGCGAGCTTTGAATTTATCTACTCACCCATCAGGTTTTAGTTTTCTCTTAAACACCCATTTACATCCTATAGTGTTACACCCAGGAGGTAAATCTACCAATTCCCAAGTGGTATTAGAGATAATAGAGTCTATTTCATTTTTAATGGCCTCTTTCCAGTGCTTAGCTTCAGGAGAAGCCATAGCATCTCTATATGTCACAGGGTCACCTTTTATATTATAGGTGATAAAGTCTTGGCCTAAATCCGTAGACACACGTTGCCTCTTGCTTCTCCTCAGTTCTGTACACTCACTAGATTCATCTAGTCTAGAGTGACTTGAGGAAGGTATACCTTCTACGGATAATGGGGCCTCTTCGGAAGCAGGCTTATCTCTAGTAGGAATACTAGATATAGACTGAGGTGTTCTTGTCTTCATAGGAAATATATCCTCAAAAAATGTAGCATCGCGAAGTTCGACAATAGTATTTGCATCTATTCCAAAAATTTCTGATTTAATAATCATAAATTTATATGCAATACTATTTTGAGCATAACCCAAGAAGATACCATCTACGGTCTTTGGACCAAGTTTTTTTCTTCTGTGTTCAGGTACTAGTACCTTTGCAAGACACCCCCACACTTTAAGGTATTTCAAACTTGTCCTCCGACCTTTCCAAAGCTCATATGGGCTTTTATCCCTAGACCTCATGGGGATTCTATTTAACACATGACATGCAGTGTATAGAGCTTCCCCCCACATGAAGTTGGGTAACCCAGAACTGCCTAACATGGAATTAATCATATCTTCAAGGGTTTGATTTTTTTGTTCTGCTATACCGTTGGATTGAGGACTATATGGAGTAGTATCTCATGAATTATACATGTATCTTGACAAAATTTTTGAAACAGGTTTGAGGTAAACTCTCCACCCCTATCGGACCTTAACCTCTTAACAGATTTATTTGTTTGATTCTCAGCTTCAGATTTAAAAATCATAAATTTATCTAAAGCTTCATCCTTAGTTTTCAGCAAATAAACATAACAATAATGAGAGTGATCATCAATGAAGGTGATGAATACAAATACCTTTTATGATCTCTCATTATTACACCGTTAAACTCACAACAGTCAGTATGGATCAATTCTAAAATATCATAATTTCTCTCAACTGATTTGAAGGGTTTTCGGGTTTGTTTATATTGCACACAAACTTCACATTTTTTCTTATGATTTATAGCATGCTTAGGAATCATGTCTAGGTTCATCATCCTTTTCACGGTATTAAAATTGACATGTCCTAATCTGTCATGTCATATATCATAAGACTCAATGTTATATGAACAACCAATATCAGTAGATTTATTTAAGGTAGCATTTTCTACATTGAGTTTAAATAAACCTTCATTAAGGTAACCTTTTCCAATAAAGGTTCCTAAATGTAATATTACAACTTTATTACATTTAAAGTTCAACTCATAACCAGCACGGACTAACTTTGACCCGCTAATCAAATTCCGACGGACTGCTGGAACATGATGCACCTCATGCAGTGACAGGACTTTTCCAGAGGTGAACCTCAGGTCAACTTGTCCTATCCTAAACACCCTGGCTACAGAATGGTTCCCCATGGTTACGGAAGTGCCTTCAATTACCTGATAAGTAAGGAAGGCAGAGCGATCAGCACAACAGTGCACATTTGCACCTGTATCAACTAACCATTCATTAGGTTGATAGATCAAGTTTAGTTCGGGTTTGAAGGTAACAAACCTATTGCTGGTGTCGTCACTAGCAATCACGACATTTGCTTGTGCTTTGATGTTGGACGTATTGCTTTGGTTTTTCTCCTTGTCTTTTCGCTTAGGGCAGAATTTGGCATAATGCCCAATTTGTCCACATGCCCAGCACGGCTTGGTTACATTTTTCTTTTGAACCTTTGGTTTGGGTTTCATCTTGTTCTTCATTTTCTGATTTTTGAATTTCTTCTTGTCAGATGAGACTATTACATTTGCCTTTGGAATAAAATCCATAGGCATTCTTGTATCATCATTTTTATGTTGCTTCCGATGTTCTTCTTCGATATTTAAGGCAATCATCAAATCTTCTAGAGAGATTTTACCTCTCCGATGTTTAAGAGTCATGTCAAAATCTTCCCAACTCAGAGGCAATTTTTCAATGATTGATAAGACATGAAATTTTCCGGGTAAGGGCATATCTCCTTCGGCAAGACCATGAATTTGAACTTGGAATTCATGTGTCTGCTCAATTACAGATTTGCCTTCAACCATTTTGAAGTTTAGGAATTTTGCCACAGTGTACTTCTCTAAACCAGAATCTTCGGAGTTGTATTTTTTATCCAAAGATTTCCACAGCTCTTTAGCTGAAGAGGTTGAACAGTACACATCAAATAGTGCGTCTGAGAGGGCAGACAAGATCTTCCCATGGCAAAGATAATCCCTTTGCTTAAACCTCTGTAAGACAGCACTATATGCAGGTTCCTCTTCATCAGGTGAAGGAGGATCTGTTTCTATAACGGAGAATAGCCCTAGCGTAGTAAGTCAAAATTTCATCCGTTGTTGCCAACGTCTGAAGTTTTGCCCGAAAAATCTTTCGAGTCGGGCGCTAGTCTCATCAGACCCCGTTACCCTATCATTCATCATGTCTATTGATGCTACAATAAATTCTCTAAAATTGTTGTGAAAATTTTACGCTAACACAGTAATCTATAATTGCACCAATAAATGACAAGCATGCAATAAACGGTAATAAGAGTAGGGTTAAGGAATTTGTGTATCTCCGGTTGAAACGTCGGGCTTGCCGACTGTCTTTAGAGAATTTATTGCCGCCCACTGTGCAGAGGCTCTCCGGCAAAATCCTCCCAAGATCCGACAATCACTCGCGCCGTTCGTAGGTGCACTCCAAGACGAACGCCACACTCGGACTCAACCTCATATCGCAGAATCAAGCCTCAGAACTTGGATAAGAAGAAGAAATCAGCGTACGTCGCTTCTCACGCGGACAGAACCACGTCGGTTCACTTCCTCACACGGACAGAACCAAAACCAAACCCAAGTGCACGCGGGTCAGAATCTAGAACCAGACCAAACCGGAGACTGGCAAAAATAAACCGGACCGGGCCGCCTGCAAGCGCGAGGCCCACAAGCCGGGGATTTGCACCCCCCCCTGTGCACGATAATCACGTGCGTCGTGCGCAGGGGGCTCTCCGGCAAAATCCTCCCAAGATCCGACAACCACTCGCGCCATTCGTAGGTGCACTCCAAGACGAACGCCACACTCGGACTCAACCTCATATCACAGAATCAAGCCTCAGAACTTGGATAAGAAGAAGAAAGCAACGTACATCGCTTCTCACGCGGACAGAACCGCGTCGGTTCACTTCCTCACGCGGACAGAACCAAAACCAAACCCAAGTGCACGCGGGTCAGAATCTAGAACCAGACCAAACCGGAGACTGGCAAAAACAAACCGGACCGGGCCGCCTGCAAGCGCGAGGCCCACGAGCAAGGATGGAAAGACTCCATATATAAGGCCTTCCAACCTTCTTTACTTAGCAATGTGGGACTAAAATATATGCATATATGCATTGCCAAAATAACAAATAATTTGAATTAAGACACCAAATTCAACAGGTGGATCGTCAGTCATGGAGAAGGGGAGATCAAGATGCGGAGCAGGGTTCAATGAAGGAGAGGAGTGTAGAAGGAGACGATGGATCACAGAGTGGACGCCATTGAAGGCTGATGCATCGTTTGTAGCAGCAGTGGTCGGAGACAAAAAATCGAGGCTTAGAGTTGTTGTTTCATTCTTAAGTGGAAAAATGTTAGAAAAATATTTAAACTTATTACTTTGCTACTTAAAATTATAAATTTTATTTTATAACTTATTAGATGAATAAATATTATGATTAAAAATTTTCATAAGATCTAGCTTGTTTGATTAATTATACGTTCTAACAACGTGATTTGTCCATCACATCTAATTGCATGCTTAAATCGGCTTTCTTGAATTGTCTTACACAAAATTAGTCCATCGAACTTGGCATGACTAGTCTTTTTAGCCACTTAGCACGACGATCATTCTGTTTAGCTTGCTTGGCATCACTAAAAAAAAAAAATTTTACCGACGGGGCTACCTACGGATAACAATTTCCGTCGGTAGAGTTTGAATATTACCGACGGAAGATAATATTCCATCGGTAATATCTACATTACCGACGGAATCAAAGATTCCATCGGTAATGTACGACCATTACCGATGGAATTAAAAAATTCCGTCAGTAATATGTGTTTTTTTTTTAAATAATAGCTTTACCGACGGAATCGTCGGTAAAGCCGAAATAAACCCTAACCCGACCCCTTTCCTTTCTTTCCACGCGCACGGCAGCCAGCTCCTTCCTCTTACTCCTCCCCGATCTCGCCGGTAAGCTCCCCTCGTTTATTTCTTCCTTTGTTTGTGGCCGCCAGTGCCCTGCTGGCCTTTGTGCCGGCTGGCGCTGGCAGTTGCCTGCCGCCAGCAGCCTCCTGATCACTGTGTCGGCCGCCAGCGGCCTGGTGGCCGCTGTGCAAGCCGCTGTGGCGGCCGCCAGTGGCCTCCTGGCCGCTGTGGCGGTCGCCAGTGGCCTCCTGGCCGCTGTGCCGGCCACCGGTGGCCTCCTGGCCGCTGTGCCGGACGCCGGCGGCCTCCTAGCCGCTGTGCCGGACGCTACTGTGTCGGACGCTGGTATGTCGAAACTGCTATTCTGATGGGTGTGTCGGATATATGTTGTTGTGCTGGCCTGTGCCGGTCGTGTTTCTACTTGTTAATTTTTTGATAAATTTTATGCTAAATTATTTTTAATTTGTAAGCAGATAGCATTTGCTGCTCTTCTCCGGTACACATTCACATCTTCAGGTATAATTTAGTTTATTGTATTTTATATTATTTGTCATTGTTTAATTTACATATATGTTATGTTCGTATCTTAATCTGTAACATAATATCATTTTTTTGTTTGTTTTGTGTTTTTACGTTAATTTAAGATAATTTCTAATTATCAATTTATTAGTTTTAGGTGAAAATGTCTATGAACAAAGTTTGAATGTACAATCGATTAGAAAATGGATTTATTATAGATGATTTTATTGTTGAAGTTGAATAATTTGTCAACTATGCTAAAAGTTGCCCAGAATGTATGAATGGTGCAGATTTAAAGTGTCCGTGCAATCATAAAAAATGTCAAAATAAAGTTTTCCGTGATGAAGATACTGTAAAAATACATTTATGTAGGAATGGTTTTGTGTCAAATTACTACAATTGGTACTGTCATGGAGAACCTTATTTGTATGAACCAATTGGGTCTTCCGGTGGTTCATCATCTGGCACAACTTTTACTGCACATGACTCATCAACTTATGATATTGGAATGCAATCAATGGTTCACGATGTAATGAATGTCGCAGTTGATTATTCCAATATAAACAAAACACCTGCACCTGAATATCAACAACTATATGAAATGTTAAAGGCTAGTGAAAGAGAAGTGTGGGAAGACATTCCCTCAGGTCACTCGCAATTATCAGCTACTGCAAGGTTGTTGAATATGAAAGCAGAACATCATTTTTCTGAAAGATGTTATGATGACATATGTCAATTAATGTCAGAGTTACTTCCTGCTGACAATATAATGACAGATAATTTTTATAGTACCAAGAAATTGGTTAGAGGTTTAGGTTTGACAGTAGAGAAGATTGATTGTTGTGTAAACAATTGCATGATATTTTGGCATGAAGATAACGAACTGAGTGAATGCAAAATCTGTACTCACCCTCGTTATAAGAATATTACCCGCATACCAGGGAAGAAGAAGAAAAATATTGCTTGGAAAGTGATGTATTATTTTCCTTTAACTGCTAGATTACAACATTTGTATGCATCTGGCGCTACAGCTTGTCACATGATGTGGCATCATGAACATGAGCATGAAGGAGATATTATGTGTCATCCTTGTAATTCTTCTGCATGGAAACATCTTGATACTATATTTCCCTCGTTTGCAATGGAACCATGTAATGTGAGATTAGGACTTTCCGCTGATGGATTTCAACCATTTGGTCAATCGGGACAGCAATATTCATCCTGCCCAGTTATATACAATCAACAATTGTACCAACACTCAACCTCATCAAGTCACAATTGTACCAACACTCAACCTCATCAAGTCACAATTGTACATTCATATAATAAATGATCTGATTCAATCTTGAGTTTTGATATTTAGATAATTAGTTTAAGTTAAACCTCATATGTGTGCTTCATATGCGTTCGAAGTTGAGCAACAACTTGACAGGACACATATTGAGATCATAGAGTTTGTGACTTGATGAGGTTTAGTGTTGATGATGAATTAGCTTGATAAAAGCTACGCCCAATGGCTTGGAAGTGCGATGGAGTTCGAAAAAGATTGCATAAGGTGTCTGAGCAACCGTAGGATAAGAAAACATGAGGTAGTGTTAAAGTAATTTATATTGGAATATGATTTTTCGAATAGAAAAATGAGGTGTCATCAGTCGATGAAAGTCAGAATTGACTTCAAATTCGAAATCTACGTTTCACATAGATAAATCTGTAGGACCGTTAGATTTGATAGAGGGAGGGGGGTGAATATCGATTCAAAAACTTAGAGTATAAACGCAGCGGAAAAGTAAAATAGACACAAATGTTTTTTACTTCGTTCGGAGCCTGTGACGACTCCTACTCGAAGGCCCGTGGTCCTTGACCACTTTCGTTGGGCAATCACTAACAAATCGAAATGTGATTACAGAATGAATATAGGAAATGCTAGTGAAAATAAAGCAAAACTGACAAGGAAATTAAATAAAAATTGAAGGAGCACTTTGTCGGAGCGTTGTTGGTGTCGCACTGAACGTCGAGCAGCAAGACCAGCAGTAGAAGAGTTCTCAGATGAATTGTTGACGAAGCTCCTGCCTGGGGCTTCTTTTATATACTGTTCCGGACGCCTGGATCCCTTCCGGGCGCCTGGAATGCGACGTGGCGACGACTCGGCTGGATATAATTTGCCTTCCGGGCGCTCGGACCTCCGGGCGCCCGGATCCCCTCCGAGCGCCCGGACCACCTTGTTCCAGAAATCTCCTTTTTCCTGCAAAACAAAGTTAGTCTGAGGCAATATATATCCTGCAAAACAGATTATTAGCACATTTATAATAGTATGAATTAGCATAAGTTAGTATGACTTAGATTCCGTCTTTCCGAGACCGGAATCTAGTCACGATCTCGACTTAGACATCCGAAATGGATCTAAGCCGGATCGACGCCTAATGTTCCCTTCCCGGGAACGCGTCCTCGCAGTCACTCCCCTCCAGTGACTTACCTCACTTACCTGCCAGCCCTTCGACCCGTCTGGACTTCTTGCCAGCTATCCGGTCAGCCCGTCGACCTAGCTGGACTTCTTGCTAGCTATCCGGTCAGCCCATCGACCTAGCTAGACTTCTTGCTAGCTATCCGGTCAGCCCGTCGACCTAGCTAGACTTCTCGCCAAGCGTCCGGTCAGCCCGTCGACCCGCTTGGACTTCTCGCCAGCTATCCGGTCAGCCCGTCGACCTGTCTGGACTTATCCTGCACACTCGATCAGAGTGTTAGATAACGACGAACCTAACTTAACCTGATTTGTCATTCATCAAAACCTGAGTTAGACCGTTAGTGCTAACCGCACCAACAATCTCCCCCTTTTTGATGGAATGACAACCTGGTTAAGTTAGTGATAAATATATGCAAAAATCAAGCATGATTTTCGAGGTTTTTAAGTTAGTTTTTCAAGTTTGCATTTAGTTGCTCTAACTTAACCACCTAACCCTCCCCCTTTGGCATTCATAAAAAAAAATAAGGGTACACATAGTGTAGAGTTACTGTAAAACAGCTGATCTTGAAAAATATCTGAGTTCGGTTCAAAAATTCAATAAAAAATCCAAGTAAAAAAATTTTTAAATCAGGTTTTTTAACTTTTCAAAAAAAATTTGGTTTAAGTAACATTTACTTTTACTTTTCACTTTTTCAAAACAAAGCAAAAATTAAGTGAGATTAAATTTTGCCAAAAAAAATTTTTAAGGCTAATTTGATATAAGCTAAATTTGTAAAGTTTAATAGTCAACTTTTTAAATCAGGTTTGGAAATTAGGTGGAATTAATCTTCCAAGTTTTTCAAACACTTAGTTAAGTTTAACTTTTTTGTAAACATAAAATATTTTTCAAACACACAAATTTTAGTTAACTCTCCCCCTGAACTTGATACTTAAATTTAACCAGCTGTCTAACCAATTAGGTACTAACTGACTATCAGAAGATAGCAGCTTTCACTTGGTTAGTCAGGTTAAGTTGACTTGACTGATCAACTTAATCTGATTAATATCTGAGTTGTATTTAACGTCCAGACTTATGCTGATGCACTGAAATAAGCATCTTAAGTCCAGACAATTGGCCTATGCATCTCACCCTTTTCTATGTTTGTCAAACACAAGCAAGGTAAACCTAAGGTGTTGGTGAGATGCTCAAAAACTAGACTTATGGGTACATG
This sequence comes from Zingiber officinale, assembly GCF_018446385.1. Classification (NCBI taxonomy): domain Eukaryota; kingdom Viridiplantae; phylum Streptophyta; class Magnoliopsida; order Zingiberales; family Zingiberaceae; genus Zingiber; species Zingiber officinale. The sequence continues at coordinate 37,241,777 of NC_055998.1, forward strand.
CTTTCTAAGGATTCAAAACTAGTCTAAGGCCAAAACTGTTTTTGAAATCTAAAAATGGAAAGTTTTGAAAACAAACAAGTTTAACTTATAATTTGATAAAACCATTTTTGAAAGTATTTTTTGAAAAAAAGATAGAACATAATCAATGTAAGTCTGAAATATCACTAGATAGATCCAAAATATTTTACAGGTGGTGTAGCTACAGAAGTGAGTCATAACTAGATCTACTGAGATGATGAAGGGGGTGGTCCAGATCCCAAGGATCGGAGAAGCGCCATCAGCTCAGTGTGTCGGGTATCCTCGGCAGCTTGTAACTCGGCAACCTCTCGCCGAATGTCCCGATGAAAATCTGAGTTCTCCGGCTGGAGACTCGCCATAGCTCTCTCTAGTCCGGTCATACGGTCGGCTAGAGTGCGGGGAGCATGCCGTGGTGCTCGAGCTGGGGGCGGTGGTGGAGCCTGTGCGGCTTCCTCTGGAAATAGTGCGAGCATGAACTCGTCCATCTGTGCGTCTGGATCGGGCTGGTGCTGTGCCCCCCTCGGCCAAGACATAGTCCCGTCATCCCTATCTATCTGGACACCAGCTAGGGAGAAGTTCCGAGCTGCTATAACATCGAACTCGGTCATATGGGCAATGTCTCCTCTAGTGATATCAATGTGCAACGAGGACATATAGGCTGTCAAAATGTGACAAAATGGCATGTGGACTCGTCTATCGGTCACGAATCCAGCCGAGTAGATAATGGTGGAGAAGATATGTAGGCTGATATCAATATCTAACCTATGACTCAGGGCATAGAGTAAGAATGAATGGAATGGGCGCATCACAGCGATGTCCCGAGTAGTTAGTGGTAAAATGCAAAGGACTAAAACTCTATAGAGAGCGTAGTCCTGGACCCGAAGCTCTATCGACCTAAACTGTGTCACAGTGGGATCTCGCTCTCCCCCAAAAAAATACGAATAAATCGTATCGAGAGTAATATGTGAGTAGGGATCTCCGAATGGTAGATCCCTGGGAGGATAGCACAAAAAGGAACAGGTAGATGGACGCAACTCTAAAAACTCTCGGATAGTCGTAGGCGAAAATGTGATATCAGTGCCCGCTGTCCTAGTGGTATAGGTGAGATCGTCTACTTTCACTAGGTTATTGCAAAATTCGGCACACAGACTTATGTTTATTGGACTGGTACATTCTACAAGGTTCCTTAAGTTATAGTGGTCTATAACCTCTAAAACGGAGGGACATGAAACTAAAAAGAATGACCTATCTATGCAGGTAGTCCTAATGGCCCTATAAATAGTTGACTCAAACTTAATCCTAAGTTCGTCTGTGGGAAACCTAGGGTCTGTACTAGCATTGGAGGGTCCAGCATCAGTATTTGTTCGTTTCCTACTGTATATAATAAAATATTCTAAGAAAAAAAATGAGAAGACAAATTCTAATAAAATTTTAGAGAAGGGAAGAATTTTTACCGAGGAGCCATCGACAAATATAGATCTGACGACCTCGGTTGAATCGCAACAGCGTCTTCACCGCAAGAAAATTTTGATTTAAAGTACTTTCGCACTGAGGTTCGGAGTGAACCTTGGCAAAAGTGAAAATTGGTGGGGCAAAGATTGGGGGCGCCTGCTGCCCCTTATTTATAGGGGACTCCGGGCGCCCGGATCCCTTCTGGGCGCCCGGGGTTGATTTAGGGCGGGGCGCCCGGATCCCTTTCCGGGCGCCCCGGAGGGTAATACCAGGGGCGCCCGCCCTGGTTTTTAATTTTTTTTTTTAATTTTTTTAAGTTTAAAATTTTGAAATTAATTTTTTAAGTTTAAAATTAAAATTTTGAAATTAATTTTTAAGTTTAAAATTAAAATTTTGAAATTAATTTTTAAGTTTAAAATTAAAATTTTGAAATTAATTTTAAAATTAAAATTTTGAAATTAATTTTTAAGTTTAAAATTAAAATTTTAAAATTAATTTTTAAGTTTAAAATTAAAATTTTGAAATTAATTTTTAAGTTTAAAATTAAAATTTTGAAATTAATTTTTAAGTTTAAAATTAAAATTTTGAAATTACTAATTAAAATTTTGAAATTAATTTTTAAAATTAAAATTTCGAAATTAATTTTTAAGTTTAAAATTAAAATTTTGAAATTAATTTTTAAGTTTAAAATTAAAATTTTTAAATTAATTTTTAAAATTAAAATTTAGAATTTAATTTTTAAGTTTAAAATTAAAATTTTGAAATTAATTTTTAAGTTTAAAATTAAAATTTTGAAATTAATTTTTAAAATTAAAATTTTGAAATTAATTTTTAAGTTTAAAATTAAAATTTTGAAATTAATTTTTAAAATTAAAAATTTGAAATTAATTTTTAAAATTAAAATTTTGAAATTAATTTTTAAGTTTAAAATTTTGAAATTAATTTTTAAGTTTAAAATTAAAATTTTGAAATTAATTTTTAAGTTTAAAATTAAAATTTTGAAATTAATTTTTAAGTTTAAAATTAAAATTTGAAATTAATTTTTAAGTTTAAAATTAAAATTTTGAAATTACTTTTTAAGTTTAAAATTAAAATTTTGAAATTAATTTTTAAGTTTAAAATTAAAATTTTGAAATTACTTTTTAAGTTTAAAATTAAAATTTTGAAATTAATTTTTAAGTTTAAAATTAAAATTTTGAAATTACTTTTAAAATTAAAATTTTGAAATTAATTTTTAAGTTTAAAATTAAAATTTTAGCCTTATTCATCTCACCCGATCTATATTATCAATCAGGGAATCCTATGATTTCGTGAGATGAAATTGGATTTTTAATTAAGGAGTTTTGGTTTAACGTGTGTTAGATTCGGATTTAGTTTTGGTTTCCACAAATAGGCATTCTTCGGATAAACTTCTAAGCTTGGTGAGTCACATGGACATCATTAGAAGTAACCAACCTTTCGAGGTTTTCCGAATAGTCTTATCCACGGAACTTAGTACTAAATCTTGGTCTAACTGGTTAGGATTCATTTAAGGGTAGCTTCGGTCAGTTCCACTTGGCCAAATGCACCAGATCGAAGCCATATCTTTCTAGACATGCGATGCCCAAGATTCCCTAACGTACTATCATCCAAAAATTTCACCAGTACCATGATTCAAGTTAAACTTGGTCTCTTTTTAACTAATCCTAATTACCCTGCCGGGTTGGTAAATTTTGGGTTACCCTGTCGGGTAAATTAGTTTTGGAGGTGCCAGCTATTCTGGAGCCTCCCCCTGAATTATTGGCCTTTAATAAATTTTGATTTTAGGCTTGTGTCGATTCTTTTTATAGTTATGGTTAACTTGGTGATAATTTTGATTTTTAAACTGTTTAGATTTTGAATTTGATTTAGGTTTGTATTTTGGATTTTGGTTTGGTTTATTTGATTTTATATAATGTATTTTTTCTTTAGGTATATAATATTGATTGAGTCCTACTTGCGTGGTTAAGCACACTTTCGGAACCCACGCTTGATTAGTTGATTTGTATTTAGTTATTAACGACTTAAAAGTTTTATTTGAGTTTGACTTGTATCCGAGTCCGGTTTTATTATAACATGCTTTTTGATTGTTCAGGATTAAGTCAAGATTTTTTGATCTTGTTGTGAATTTTTCTAACATTCCTTTTAAACTATTGATCTCATTTTTTAGTGATAATTTCTCCTCCTCAAGTGTTAGATCTTGAGTTGGATTTGAATTTTTGATTTGTTCCTTGAGGTTTTGATTTTCCTCAAGAAGTGATTTGTTTTCATTTTCTATTTTGGTTAATTTACTATTTAAACAGGAAATAATTCTAAAAAATTTTTTGTTTAAATTAAAATATACCTCATTCGGGCCTTTGGAAACGAGTATGGACTCGTGGCTTGTTTCGGGTTCAGACCCGTCTTCATCTTCCGACTCATCTTCTGTTTCGTCTTCGCGGGCCATCAGTGCGAGGTGGCTCTGATGTTTCTGCTCTTCTTCCTCTGATTCGTCCGAGGAGTCGTCCCACGTTGCTTTGAGTGCCTTCTTTCTGGTTGGCTTTGGTTTGTCGAACTTCAGTTTTGGGCATTCGTTCTTGTAGTGTCCCTTTTTATTGCAGCCGTAGCAAGTCACGTTCTTTTGTTCTGAAGAAGAACTGATCTTTTGGAGATCCTTTTTGCTGAAGCTCCTCTTTCTCCTGGTGAACATTTTTCTTACCAAGTTCACCAGGTGTTCTTCGTCTTCGGAGTCTTGGTCAGAGTCTTCTTCAAATTCAGGCTTGCTTTTCTTTTCTTTGGAGGAACCTGCAAATAAAGCTACACCTTTCTCAGCTCCAGCATTAGTTTGTTCGTGTAATTCTAATTCACAGAAAAGCTCATCTAATTTTAATTTAGAACGATTCTTAGAAATTTTGTAGGCATCCACTATTGATGCCCACAAACTATTACGTGGAAAGGCGTTTAATGCGTACCTTATTAAGTCTCTATTATCCATCTGGTGGCTTATCGCATGAAGCCCGTTGAGGATATCCTTGATCCTCGTGTGGAGCTGATTCGCCATTTCACTTTCCTGCATTTTTATATTAAAAATTTTATTCAAGAGCAAGTCTCGTTTGGTTACCTTGGCGTCGCTCTTTCAATTTGTCCCACAGCTCTTTAGCATTTTTGTGTGGACCGACTCTGTTTAGTTCTTCTCTTGTTAATCCGCACTGTAGAGTGTTGATTGCTTTATTTTCTGTTGATGCTTTCTTCTTCAAATCAGCTGTCCAGTCCTCAGGATCCAATATATTCCTGGAAGTGTCTGCTGGAATTTTGTAGGGCCTCGTAACGCTCATCCACTGGTCGAAGTCTGTTTTGAGGTAGACCTCTATGCGCTTCTTCCAGTACGGAAAATCGTCCCCATTGAAAAGTGGAGGTCGTACAGTGCTGAAGCCTTCTTGTTGGGACATCCTATACACAGATAAATAACCAAAAAAAATCCCAAGACTTGGTCTTGGATTAGTAGTGCGGGAGGAGAAAATAAAAATAAAAAATCTAGATTGGTGTTGCACCAATTTAGCAAGAAAAAATTATAGAAAATTATAAACTAGTTTGGAGTTTTGAGTGTAAAACTGAAGATCGGAAAAAGAAAGAATTTCACCCCCAGTCTGATTGGTGGTTGCACCAAATCAGAGCGGTACCTGCTCTGATACTACTTGTAGGACCGTTAGATTCGATAGAGGGGGGGTGAATATCGATTCAAAAACTTAGAGTATAAACGCAGCGGAAAAGTAAAATAGACACAAATATTTTTTACTTCGTTCGGAGCCTGTGACGACTTCTACTCGAAGGTCCGTGGTCCTTGACTACTTTCGTTGGGCAATCACTAACAAATCGAAATGTGATTACAGAATGAATATAGGAAATGCTAGTGAAAATAAAGCAATACCGACAAGGAAATTAAATAAAAATTGAAGGAGCACTTTGTCGGAGCGTTGTTGGCGTCGCACTGAACGTCGAGCAGCAAGACCAGCAGTAGAAGAGTTCTCAGATGAATTGTTGATGAAGCTCCTGCCTGGGACTTTTTTTATATGTTGTTCCAGGCGCCTGGATCCCTTCCGGGCGCCTGGAATGCGACGTAGCTGCACAAACCGTGATGCTCCACGTGACGACGACTCGGCTGGATATAATTTGCCTTCCGGGCGCCCGGATCCCTTCCGAGCGCCCGGATCCCCTCCGGGCGCCCGGACCACCTTGTTCCAGAAATCTCCTTTTTTCTGCAAAACAAAGTTAGTCTGAGGTAATATATATCCTGCAAAACAGATTATTAGCACATTTATAATAGTATGAATTAGCATAAGTTAGTATGACTTAGATTCCGTCTTTCCGAGACCGGAATCTAGTCACGATCTCGACTTAGACATCCGAAATAGATCTAAGCCGGATCGACGCCTAATGTTCCCTTCCCGGGAACGCGTCCTCGCAGTCACTCCCCTCCAGTGACTTACCTCACTTACCTGCCAGACGTCCGGTCAGCCCTTCGACCCGTCTAGACTTCTTGCCAGCTATCCGGTCAGCCCGTCGACCTAGCTGGACTTCTTGCTAGCTATCCGGTCAGCCCATCGACCTAGCTAGACTTCTTGCTAGCTATCCGGTCAGCCCGTCGACCTAGCTAGACTTCTCGCCAAGCGTCCGGTCAGCCCGTCGACCTGCTTGGACTTCTCGCCAGCTATCCGGTCAGCCCGTCGACCTAGCTGGACTTATCCTGCACACTCGATCAGAGTGTTAGATAACGACAAACCTAACTTAACCTGATTTGTCATCAAAACCTGAGTTAGATCGTTAGTGCTAACCGCACCAACAAAATCTAGACTATTGATTTGCTCAAAACCTATTACAGATGAATGAAAAATTATTTGTTTAAAGTGAAGTCCAAAATTAGTAGATGGGGAATAGTCTCACATCTAAAAGAACAAGGAGAGATTGTCTCCCTATAAATGTTGATGTGTTATTGGAGTTAACACAAAAAGCACAAGGTGCTCTCTTCTCATAGGCAAGCACGGCGGTGACATATCACCTGACTACTCAGGCATGACGTAGCACGGGTATGTACAGGGAGAGATGGCCAGACTGTTGATTGGGCAAACGAGTGGCAACCATTGGATCGAAGATGGTGATAGATCGCGAAGAGTCGTAATCGGACCACTGGTGACGAGATCTAATCTGAAGCATTAGACTAAAAGGATTAATCTGGTGGCTAAGATTAGAAGGGATCTGGAAAGATACAACTCTTTGATCCAACGGTTGAGATCATAGGCAATATCTTCACTTGGTATAAGAAGCACCCCCCCCCCCCAGATGTTGGAAAAACTCACTCATTCAATCGACCCATCCAAGCATCTAAGTGTAGCTTCATTCCTTCTGCATTCAGAGTCCAAAAAGCCTACGAGAAGGTTCGCCGGTCTCGAAGTTTGTAGTGCTGCTACTCTAAGACAACATCGTTGTATCTTGGAAATGAATTGTTGCTATCCGTTATCACATGTAGCGGAGCAATATCATTTTATGGAGATAGTGTTAAACACTAGCCTCAACGATTTCAGTTTTCATCCTTTCCAGCAGTAATCCTCGACAGCTCCAACAGTCGTAAAGCGACTACGACCACACTGAAGCCAACAGTTCGCTGGCAAAGACAATCGTTTAGACAAGCGTAAAACGATATTGTGCAAACTTAGATGGCTACGATCAATGATGTTTCAACCGTCGTTCCACACAGAGAAAAGTCGGTTCCGACCACCGTTCCATCCGGAGAGAAGCCCAAAAAATTCAACAGAGCCAACTTCAAAAGATGGCAGTAGAAGATGTTGTTCTACCTGACAACTTTAAACCTCGTACGATTTTTGCATGAAGACCCGCAAGTCGGTACAGAAGGTAATTCCAATAGTAAGGTTGCATGCGATGCATGGTCGCACGGAGATTTCCTGTTCCGTAACTACGTTCTCAACGCATTGGACAACACATTGTATAACGTGTATTGTTCAATAGAGATGGCAAAATCTCTATGGGAGTCACTTGAAAAAAAATACAAAACCGAAAGCGCCAGGTTGAAGAAATTCATCGTCGGTCTATTTCTGGATTTCAAGATGGTGGATTCCAAGAGCGTGACGTCTCAAGTCCAAGACTTGCAACTAATACTGCATTATCTGGATGTCGAAGGCATGAAGCTGAACAAGTCATTCAAAGTAGCTGCGGTAATCGAAAAACTTCCTCCATCATGGAAGGATTTCAAAAATTACCTGAAGCACAAGCAAAAAGAGATGGGACTTGAAGACCTGATCCTGAAGCTACGAATAGAGAAAGATAATCGAAAGTTATCCGACTCTAGAGGAACGAAGCGGACAGTCGACGAGATGTCCAACCTGGCTGAGCCGAACGCCAAGAAGCCGAAGCAATTCAAAAAGAAGAACCAAGGCAAGAAGTTCAAAGGCACTTGCTACAACTACGTAAAACTAGGGCACATGTCCAAAGACTGCAGACGCCCAAAGAAACCAACCAAGAGTCAGAAAGATGCTGTGAACCAGGTCGCAACTTCTGACGACAAGGAACTTTATCTCATTGCGGTCGTGTTTGAAGCCAACATGGTGGTGGACAACCTGAAGCAGTGGTGGATCGATACTGGAGTGACATGTCATATCTGTTCTGATAAAGCGATGTTCTCCAAGTATACTCTGATAAGTTGAAGAAAGCTCTATATGGGCAATTCCACGACATCCCCGATCATCGGACTCGGGAAAGTAGTTCTGAAGATGACGTCTAGGAAGGAGCTAACACTCATTGATGTGCTCCATGTTCCTGACATTAGGAAGAACCTAGTTTCTAGAGCAGCACTTGTTAAAGTCGATTTCAGACTAATGTTCCAGTCCAACAACTTTGTACTTACGAAGAATGGTGTCTTCGTAAGTAAGGAGTACTTAGAACAGAGTCTGTTCAAAATGGTTGTAATGACTGTACACCGTGAATTTGATGGTAATAAAATAAAAGCTTCCAGCTATGTTGTTGAGTGTTTTAATTTATGGCATGATCGACTTGGCCATGTCAATAATAAAACTCTGAAACGTCTCGTCAAGTTAAATTTATTACCAAACGTCAATGTTGACGAAACACACAAATGTGAAGTGTGCATGGAAGTAAAAATGATGAGACTACCTTTTCATTCAGTGGAAAGGTCAACAACTCCTCTAGAGCTAATACATAGTGATCTATGTGACTTAAAATTCGTGCAAACTAGAGGAGGTAAAAGTATTTTGTTACTTTTATCGATGATTGTACAAGGTTCTATTATGTCTTTCTTTTAAGAAATAAAGATGAAGCCTTAGAAGCATTCAGAACCTATAAAACAGAAGTTGAAAATCAACTTGATAAACGAATTAAAATAATTCGTAGCGATAGAGGTGGAGAATATGGTGCATCGTTTGATGAGTTTTGTTCAGAATCTAGCATTATCCATCAAACAACAGCTCCTTACTCGCCTCAATCAAATGATGTTGCCGAATGTAAAAATCGGATACTAAAGGGAATGATGAATGCCTTGTTGATAAATTCAGGCTTACCCCAGAATTTGCGGGGAGAAGCTATATTTTCAGCAAACCACATTCTCAACCAAATCTCTCACAAGAAAAATGACACCATATGAACTATGAAAAGGCCGCGAGCCATCTTACAAATACCTGAAAGTGTGGGGGTGCTTAACAAAGGTCCAAGTACCCAAGCCAAAGCAAGTAAAAATCGGACCTAAAATGTTCGATGCGATTTTTGTCGGATATGCCCATAACAGTAGCGCATATCGATTCTTAGTTCACAATCAGACATTCTTGATATTCATGTGGGAACAACCATAGAATCTCATAATCCGATATTCTTTGAAAATGTATTCCCAAATAAGAGGGAAAACGTTCCAAGTAATGACAACGAGAGTTCTACGAAAATGATGTTTTTGAACTTAGTTGTCGTAAAAGGACTATTGACAATAAAAGCGAAGCGCTACGTCGGAGCAAACGGGCTAGAGTTGAGAAATCGTTCGGGCCAGACTTCATGACCTTTATGTCGGAAATGGACCCAAGAACAGTAAGCGAAGCTCTCTCTAGTCTCGACGCCACAATGTGGAAAGAAGTCGTCAATAGTGAAATTGAGTCCATCATAGATAACCATACTTGGGAACTAGTAGACCTTCCTTTTGGTACCAAACCATTAGGTTGTAAGTAGATACTAAAACACAAGTATAAAGCTGATGGATCAATTGACAAGTATAAGGTCAGACTTGTAGCCAAAGGGTACAAGCAAAAGGAAGGCCTTGACTACTTTGATACCTACTCACCGGTGATAAGGATTACATCCATACGAGTGTTGATAGCCATCACAGCACTGTATGACCTTGAAATACACCAAATGGATGTTAATACTGCGTCCTTAAATGGTGAGTTGGAAGAAGAAATCTATATGGAGCAACCCGAGGGGTTCGTAGCTCCAGGAAAAGAGGAAAAGGTGTGTCGACTTGTTAAGTCGTTGTACGGACTTAAACAAGCGCCTAAACAATGGCACGAAAAAATTGACAAAAATAATGCTGTCAAACGAATTCAAAATAAATGAATGTGACAAATACATTTATGTCAAAAACACACCTAAAGGTCATGTAATGGTCTATCTATACGTAGACGACATGCTTATAATAGACAGTAATCATGAGGTAATCATGAGTACAAAGAAAATGTTGACCAAGAATTTAGATATGAAAGATATGGGTCTAGAAGATGTTATATTGGGAATTAAAATTCTCAGGACATTCGATAGGATAGTTTTGACACAATCTCATTATGTAGAGTCAGTGTTGAAAAGGTTCAACGCGTATGATCTCTCTGCAGTGAAAACACCTATGGATCTAAGTCAACACTTAGCAAAAAAACCATGGTGAGCCCATATCACAATTGGAATATTCTCGGATAATAGGCAGCTTGATGTATCTCACAAATTGCACACGTCCGGATATTGCCTGTGTGGTCAACAAGCTGAGTCATTTTACGAGTAATCCAAACGACATCCATTGGAAAGCACTGATTCGAATTCTTAGATATTTGAAATATACTATGAACTATGGATTACATTATGGATAGTATCCCGCTGTCTTAGAGGGATATTGTGATGCTAATTGGATATCAGATATAAAAGATTCCAAATCCACTAGTGGGTATGTATTCACAATTGGTGGAGGAGCAGTATCTTGGAAATCCACTAAGCAGACATGCATTGCTCGATCAACTATGAAATCCGAGTTTATAGCACTAGACAAAGCAGCTGAAAAAGCTGAATGGCTGCGGAATTTCTTGGAAGATATTCTGAGCTGGACAAAACCTATGTCCGTCGTACTTATACACTGTGATAGTCAAACGGTAATTGGAAGGGCACAGAGTAGTATGTATAATGGTAAGTCACGACATATACGTCGTAGACATAATATCATTAGGTAGTTGATCTCGAACGGAGTGATTACAATCAACTATGTCAAGTTCAAAGATAATTTGGCAGATCCTCTTATGAAGGGGCTAAGTCAAGATCAAGTATATTGCTCATCGAGAGGAATGTGATTAAAAATCTACAACTAAAATGACTATAACGATAACCCAACCTTGTTGACTGGAGATCCCAAGATCTTGGTTCAATGGGACAACGAAGCTACAGAAGTTGTGTTACAACACACGAGATATATTATCTCTATCCCAATCCTAGGATGAACTTGTGCTGTCCTACCACATATAGTGAGGTTAAGCTTATGCTTTTAATGACTTCTATACCTTTATAATGTAGAGTATAGTAGGATACTCTTAATAGAAGTATCACCTATGTGAGTGTGAAGATAGGTCGCTTCAATGAAACACTCATGAATCCAAGATGGTGTCCATGGGCAAAATGGAACCAACCATGAGAACCAAAAAGTAAGTGAGATAAATCTCTATGTGGGTGTTATTATTTTAGTATACACAAACAGTTGAGCAGTTCAAAACATCAAGTTCACTGCGCAACCTAGTATGCTCAATAACATTCCACTACGGAATGTTTAAAGCCACAAGCTACATCTCCCAATGCATTGACTTATTGATTGGACTCTTGAAAAGGTGTCAGCATGCATACATACATAAATTTCCATTCATGTGGAGGATTGTTGGAATATAATTTTTGGAATGGAAAAATGAGGTGCCATCAGTCGATGAAAATCAGAATTGACTTCAAATTCGAAATCTACGTTTTGCGTAGATAAATCTAGACTATTGATTTGCTTAAAATCGATTACGGATGAATGAGAAACTAATTGTTTAAAGTGAAGCCCAAAATTAGTAGATGGGGAATAGCCCCACATCTAAAAGAACAAGGAGAGATTGTCTCCTTATATATGTTGATGTGTTATTGGAGTTAACACAAAAAGCACAAGGTGCTCTCGGCACCTGCTCGCCCGCCACCCGCCACGCGTGAATGGACGCAATGGGCACTTTGTTGGTGCACTTTGCACTTGGCATCATCGCGAGGAGCATTGAGAAGCTTAAATTTATACTCCAGGCGACGGTGAAGGGAGAGATGACCAGACTGTTGACTAGGCAAACGAGTGGCAACCATTGGATCGAAGATGGTGATAGATCACAAGTGATGCGATCTGGAGCGTTGATCGTGAAGAGTCACGATCGGACCACTGGTGACGGGATCTAATCTGAAGCGTTAGGTTGAAAGGATTCATCTAGCGGATAAGATTAGAAGGGATCTGGAAAGATATAACTCTTTGATCCAACGGTTAATATTAGAGGCTATATGAAAGGGTTACAATCTTTTTCAAATCTAAAGGCTCAGATCAAGTGCAATCTGAATGGATGCACTCCTTTGGATTAAACGGTCCAGATGAGTCCTCACCAAAGGGTACCTCACGTCTTCACTTGGTATAAGAAGAACCCCCGGATGTTGGAAAAACTCACTCATTCAATCAACCCATCCAAGCATCTAAGAGTAGCTTCATTCCTTCTGCATTCAGAGTCCAAAAAGCCTACAAGAAGGTTCACCGGTCTCGAAGTTTGTAGTGCTGCTACTCCGAGACAATGTCGTTGTATCTTGGAAACGAATTTTTGTTATCCATTAGCACCTGTAGCGGAGCAATATCATTTTACAGAGATAGTGTTAAGCACTAGTCTCGATGATTTCAATTTGCATCCTTTCCAACAGCAATCCTCGACAACTCCAATAGTCGTAAAGCGACTATGACCACACCGGAGCCAACAGTTCGCCATCAAAGACAAATGGAAAGACAATTTATGGAGCTTGAGTTGACACTGTCATGTTGGTTGACTTGGTGGCTTGAGGTCCCTTGGCAATCAGATAAGGATAGGATAAGGAGCATCAAGTCATAGTGTTGATGGTAGCTACAAGAAGACGAACTACATAGGTGAAACACGAAGGATGACATGTAAAGCGAATTATGGGCTTAGTGTATTCAAATAACTATTATCCAAGTAGGAGACGACCTTAGTGGCGAAGTCAAGTTGTGGAAGGTAAGCATTTATGTGAGCCATGAGTGTTGAACGACTTGTATCCTTAAGAGAGGGTTGATCTCAACTTAGGTGAAGACTAGGTAATGAAGATGATTGTAGTCGGGTTTCCAGTCAACTAGTGAGTGAAGTCAACTAATGAGTTGGCTCACGCCTGATGGCTCATCTAAAGAATGTTTATGTTTGAAGTAAATTGACTGGGTAGTCGATTGATGGTGAGTTCTAGTTAACTAGTGAGCTAAGTCAACTAATGAATCCATTCAAGCATGGTGGCTAATGAATATAATATTTTTATTTGAAGATTAGTTGATAGGTTAGTTGGTTTATGAAATGCGAAATCTATAAGTGCACAATTGTTTTCAAGTAATAAAATAAATATCCTATAAGGAACGTAAATTGAGTACTAATCAAAATCGGGAAACATACAATCTAAATCAATCGAAAGGAGAGAAATTGTGCGACTGAGAAAAAAAAACTAAGAGAGCAAAGAAGAAAGTCAAGGAAAAACCAGATCTAGAAAACAATTCTTGGATTTTAGTTTTACCATGATGATTATTGATATCCTAAATGAAATTCATACTTTTAACCTCTATATTAAATTATGTGAAGTTTGTCTATCCAGAGGTACCCAATATCCTCTTTTGGTGTGATGACGAGGTGTCTACCCAAATACAATGCCTACTTTTCTAGGTAAATTTACTAAACCGACCGCTTTCTCAAGGAGGCCCTTGTCATTGTGCCCCATGATCCTCCATGTGCTATCCTTTACTTCGTGAGACTGAATCAAGATAAACCCATTAAGCTTTGTAATAGTCAATGGCGCCCTCAAGAGATCTTGGACTACTTTCATGAACAAGCCATCAAGTCTCGGTCTTTATGGATCGAAGAATTGGGTGCATATTTCGATCATTCCCCACATCATTGTGATATGAGAATTTATGCTAATTCCATGATTATGTATGCACAATAAAGTTGGATCATGAGATAACATGTCGTGCGATAAAAAACAATAAATTAATGAAAACAAGCATCAATAGTACATTGAGCTACTCCCTAGTTATAGAATTTGAATATCTACTCCATTAAAATGGAGTTACAATCAAAAGATGAGAAAGAAAACATTCTACAATTCATAATCAAGGAGAAAAAGAGAAAACAATGATATGTGTTGATCGTCATCTTCGGAAGGATTTCCAAGTTTGATGGTAGAGGGAATCTCCAATGGCTCCTTGGAAATAACACTCCCCTAGGATTCCTTATCACAATGAAAGCCCCTTGATAGGGAAGGGGAGAATCCCTAGATGCCTTAAATGAGCCCCATAGATCCTATTATAGCATCCAAAGCCTCCATAACCTTCTAAATTTGATTCGACATTCCAAAAGTGTCGGGCTGCCACCATACCATGACTATGTGGAAAAACACCGTCGAACCATGTAGGCTACTAGAAGTTTCTTCGGCAAGCACCAAAGAAAAATATAATCGTGCTTAAAAGCACAGCAAAATCGTGTTTCACTCGGGAAGTTCGTTTGTTGATTTGTTTTCTACCTAACTCTTCAAATAATGCAGGTCCAGCTGAAGGATAAGGCTTATGCCTAGGGCCCCAATAAAATTGGGGCCCATTAATATTAAAAATTTTTAAAAATATATTTAATAATTGGAATATAATTTTAATTAGAACTCCTATTGACGTTTTGATTTCCGCTTCGATTTTCGTGCACAATAATATACACTGTACCGCCATCAATTGAAATTGCCGCTTCGATTTCCTACTGTGCACACTGTACAACCATCTATTGAAGATTGTCGCTTCGATTTTCGTGCACAGTAGTGCACTGTACAACCATCTATTCCAATGGAAAAATGAAACTTTAATTAATTATATAATTCTCCTAGAATTCTATATAAAACTGCCACTACATAATTTGATTTGCTCATATTTTCATTCTCTAAATCTCATCCTGCTCATATTTTCACTCTCTAAGTTTCATCCTCTGTAATCTATATTTTTTGTCCCTCATTGTCTCGATGGTGATTCTTTCAATCTGAGAATATAACAAAACACCCTTCGAATTCCTCAATCGTCGGGTAATATTTTTTAAATCTTTTCTTCATTCTTAAAATGTTCTTTATTGTTCCGTATAAATAATAAATTATGGATGAAATCGACCCAAATATGATTGAAAAAATAGATTATTAGCAATTATATGAATTTTTTTTCTCATTTTTCCTCTCTCGCAAACAAATTATTGCCATCGCAAACATGATTTATGCACTTATCTCATTTATTATATATTTGTTAAATATAGTTTATTATAAAATATAAACTACTTAAATTAATCGATTCAAATCAAATTTAATATTTTATATTTTTTATTATATTTGTGCAGGTAATACTCAGTAATTAGTTTGAAATATCATCAAATTAAAATTACATATATGAAACGTATGAAAAAAAAAAAGAAATAGAAGAATTTATTTAATTTCAAAAAGGCGCACTCGATATATTTATTATTAATAATCAAAATCAAAAATAATATAATTGAAAATTTAAATGAAAAACTAATTGAATTTTCACCAGAAGATAATACTTTAGGACAAAAAGAAATCTATCAATGTGGTAAAAGGCGATTCGCTCGCCCCCAGCGCCCCCGCCAACCCGTCCCTAGGCCAACACGGAGGATGTAAATCCGTCCTCCTCTCCCCTCGCGCTTCCCATAAGCCACCGCCGGAAGCTGCAGCAGCCGCCGCCGCGCCGCTATCCTCCGCCACCATTCGCCGCCCCCTGAATCCTCCATTCCGTCAAACATCCCCTGTTGAGCCCGACACCGCCCCTTCGACCGCTCTTAAACCCTCCACCACCAACCCCTTGGCACCGAAGCTCTGGCTTTCCAGTAAGCTCTCTCCTCCACCTCCTCCTCCGCCGCTGCCACCGACCCCTCCGGTGGAAACCTTGCCATCGGATTCCGATGTCGAAGGTCCCCCCTCGCCTGCTGTAAATCCTGATTCCATGGCCGACGCTGCCAAATATCGTGTTACAGGAAAGATTTTTACGGGGAATCTGCCGCGATGAGCCAAGAAGAACGAGATCGTCGAGTTCTTCCGCCAATTCGAACCCGTGGAGAAAAAGAAATCTATCAAGAACTTTCTAATGATCACAAATCAAATTCATCAAATATTAATATTAATGAAGAAAATAATTATAATTCAGAAGAATAAAAAGATGACTTACTAGATCATGAAGATAATTTTTTTAATAATATTGATGAAACTATTATTCAAAATATATATGATTCAGCACAATGGAAAAATATAAATACAAATTTAATATATTTATTAGTTGAAAAGGGTCCAATTAGATAAATCAATATTTCTTTTCCAAATGATGAAAATTCTAGACATTTTTCTATGATTCATTATATTCGAAATTACAAAAACATGATAGAAAATGGTTAATATATTCAAAAGAATTAGATAAAGTATTTTGTTTTTGTTGTAAATTATTTAGTCAAAAATCAATTACAATTCAATTAGCAAACGAAGGGTGTCGTGATTGGAAAAATCTTAGTGTCAAACTTAAAAGTCATGAAACAAGCAGTGAACATATTATAAATATGAATAGTTGGTTTGATATTGAAATGAGATTGCTTAAAAATAAAACCATTGATCAAAATTTACAAGAAAAAATAAATAAGGAAAAAGAAGAATAATGTATTAATAAGAATTATTGCTTTAGGTTTAATTGAAATGATAGCATAATTTGATCCTATAATACAAGAACACCTTAAACGTATTTAAAATGGTAAAATTCATAATCATTATCTTGGTCATAATATACAAAATGAATTAATAAATATATTAGGAAAAGAAGTAAATAATATTATAATTAAAAAAATAAAAGAAGCAAAATACTTTTCAGTTATACTTGATTGTACTCCTGATGTAAGTCATCAAGAACAAATGTCTCTTATATTAAGATGTGTAGATATTTCAACAAGTCCAATCAAAATAGAATAATATTTTATAGAATTTTTAAAAGTAGATGATACATCAGGAAAAGGTCTTTTTGATACGCTTATTAATATAATAAAGAAAATTGAACTGGATGTAAATAACATAAGAGGACAAGGATATGATAATGGGGCTAATATGAAAGGTAAACAACAAGGTATACAAAAGAGATTGTTAGATATAAATTCTAGGGCTTTTTATACATCATGTGAGTGTCATAGTCTTAATTTAGTACTATGTGA
Source organism: Zingiber officinale (assembly GCF_018446385.1). NCBI lineage: Eukaryota > Viridiplantae > Streptophyta > Magnoliopsida > Zingiberales > Zingiberaceae > Zingiber > Zingiber officinale. The sequence continues at coordinate 37,259,050 of NC_055998.1, forward strand.
TATGACTAATTCTTGTCCTAGTACTATAACATTTTTTTGTGTGATACAACGTATTTACTCATTATTTTCTTCTACAAAAAGATGGAAAATTTTACAAGACCATGTTTCTAATTTAACTCTTAAATTATTATCACAAACACGTTGGGAAAGTCATCTTGAAAGCGTTAAAGCAATAAAATATCAAGCTCCACAGATAAAAGAAGCTTTATATAAATTTGCAGAAACTAGTGATGATCCTAAAACAAAAAGTGAAGCAAATTCTTTAGCAACATATTTATATCTGCTGTGATTTCTGCCAAAGAGATTGCAAATGAAATGAATATAGAATCAAAATTTCGTGAAAACATGTAATTAGAAAAAATAAATAATTTGATGAGAATAAAATTAATAAAGTGAAGCTTTCACCTGAAGAATCTTTTAAAATTAATTACTTTAATTATATTATTGATCATGTCATTTCTTCACTTCAAAGTAGATTTGAACAATTTAAAATATATGAAGATAATTTTAATTTTTTATATGATGTACAAAAGTTAAAATTGCTTGATGATGAGTTTTTAAAAATAAAATGTTTAAATCTTGGAAACTTTTTAACACATGACATGTTATTTGATATTGATGGTTTAGATTTATTTTTAGAATTAAAAGTTTTAAAAGAAATAATAAATCCAGAATTAAAAACCGCACTTGAGGTATTGAACCTTATAAAAAAAATTAAATTCTTTTCCTAATGCATGGGTAGTTTATAAAATATTATTAATTATATCTGTTAGTGTAACTTCAGCATAAAGAAGTTTTTCAAAATTAAAATTAATAAAGTCTTATTTACATTCAACAATGTTTCAAAAAAGATTAAATAATTTAGCAATTTTATCAATTGAAAAAAAATTATCAAAACTCAGAATATAAAATTTTAATTAATAATTTTGCATCTCAAAAAGTTAAAAAACTAAATTTTACATAAAAATTTATTTTAAATTAATATTTTATTTTTTAAAAAAAAATTAACCCACCATTGTCGGTCCCAAGTCCGAATGAAAAAGGGTGAGGAAAAATTTTTTTTAAAAAAAAATATTAAAGGCTTAAATATTTTTTTTTTTGCCTAGGGCCTCGTAGAAACTTGAGATGATCCTGAAATGATGCACAATCATGCCTCTGGACATGTCTAGATTGTGCATCATGCTGAAAAATCAGACTTTTTGTTTCTATTTAAGCTTCGAATTTGTATTCTATCAATAAAAAAGTGTAAAAAATAGATCTTCTGACAAAGGATAAAAATAATACAAAATTGATGAATGTATGTCAAATATACTCATGCAATAAAATAAAATGCATGATAAATAATACTGAAAACTATGCATGAAATACATGCATCAATTGAATTGTGTTTAATATACTAATGTTGGGTTCTAGTTGACAAATATTACAATGAGAAAACTAGGGCTCATTGATCTGACCTATTAAGTGATGCAATAGTCAAATGACCTAGGGGCTATAGTGGAGCAATCGATTAAGATAATAATTGGAAGACTGCCATTAGAATTGATCAAGAAAATAGTTGACTAACGGTGCATATAATCAAGCGATCAATGACAAAACAATTGAAAATATTGAAGCCGATCAAGATTGAAGTCTATAAAGGAGAAACAAGGGAAGAATTTGAATATTGCGAAATATAAATTGTACATTCCATTAAGCTTGATCTCTTGCACTCTTATCCCAATCCTCTAAGATATTTCTCTATCTCTGGATGTTATCTATGAAGGAGAAAGATAGTAAAGTTCTTGTTGTAAGATATTTCTCTATCTTTGGATGTTATCTATGAAGGAGAAAGATAGCAAGCTTTTAAGAGTGACTCATTGAGAAATTATAAGCCATAAGATAGGACCAACGATTTTGAACCACATTAAGGGGTGTTAGCTTTTTGGAATGCTTTCCCTCACTTATATTTTATTTCCACTGCTAATTTTGTATATGTAACATTGCTAAGTCATTAGCAATAACATAACTGTTTTATTTGTAGGTTGATTCCTCTTTACCCTAGTTTACTTGAATCTGAGATCCTAACAACTAGTATAATTGTAACCAAATTAGCCGTGTTTAACTTATATTTACGTGTGTATGATATATGAATAAGTTGTGTAAGGACTTGAATGACATACACGACTAAGGTTAATGGCTGACTCAGTGCAAGATTTGTCGGAGATTGGAGAATGATGTTCGTAGACAAGGAGCTCCCATTTCCCAATATGGATGCTCTTATCACTCTCATGGCTAAGCTCCTATTTGTTTGCTAAACCAACTCTATTAATCAAAACCCCAAAGAAGCTTCTCTCATTAACCGTCGTCTTCAAAGACTGACCACGTCAATTCTCAACAATCCCGAGAGACGGTCGGTACCCAGCACAACGAACAGATATGACACTCCCCTCCTACGGTAAGCGGAGGGCTAAACTCTCTTTCTTCTAACTAATACGATACAACGAACCTTCGACATCATCATCGTACCCTTAACACTTGGCCAGATATACATAAACTGCCACTTCGACAAAGACATAACAAAAGAAAATTAAAACAACTAAAATCATCGGACTACTTCCTCGCCTTCTTCGCCGGAGCTTTCTTCGCCGGTGGCGCAGCCGCCTTCCTTTTGGATGCGGCCGGAGCCTTCTTTGGCGGCGCTGGCTTCTTCGAAGGTGTGCCCTTCGTCGTCTTTGGCGCCCTAGAAGGCGGTGCAGGGGACTTGGCTTTCGATCGTGTCACGGCTGGCTTGGACTTTGCGGCCGCAGGCTTTGGCTTAGGCTTCGGCTTAGGTTTGGCCGCGGCTGGTGCTTTAGGCTTAACCTTCGTGTTCGCCGCTGGCGGAGCAGACTGCGCCTTGGACTTACCAGCCTTTGCTGGCTTAGCCTTCGCCTTTGGTTGCGAATTAGATTTTGTTTTAGCAGCAGGCGCCGACTTGGCTTTGGGATTGGCGGCCGTCGCAGGATTCGACTTGGACTTGGCCGCTGCTGGGCTAGCCTTGGGTTTGGCTGCAGCAGGCTTCGCTTTGGGTTTCTTCGTGACGGTTTTAGGCTTAGGCTTCGGCTTCGGCTTGGACTTGGGCTTTGCCTTTGGCTTGGCCGGGGCAGCAGAGGAAGATGCGGCCGGAGCACCGGAGAGCTTGTACGAATTCTTTACCTTCTTCAACTTTTCAGCAGCTACGAGCCTCCTCAGCTGGCTGAGGAGGATCTTCCGAAAGTTCCCAGGGAGGTGATCCTTCTGCTTGTCCTCGATGTACTTGCCGATCGCGTACTGGCTCGATCCAGCACGCTCCTTCAACGTCACGATCGCCTCGGTAATCATCTACATATCCCGACCAGAAACTCACAATGGAGATTTATCCTAAAGCAAGATCCAATCGATGAGGGAGACACTGTTGTTACCTCAGCGTAGGGCGGGTGTGAGGAGAGCTTCCGGGGGCCTGACGGCTTCTTCCTAGGCTTGGGCTCCTTCTTTTCCTTGGGAGGATTGACATCGGCGGCCGGATGCGCGTCTACAGCCTCCGCGCCGCCTTCCGCCGGGGCTTCAGCACTGGAAGGATCTACCAAGGTTTCACCGACCGCCGGGGCGACTTCTACCTCCTCCTGCGCCATGCCCGGAACTCTGGTACTTGGACGGAGCTAAGACTCAGATCTGGGGGTTGATTGAAGAGATGGTTAAGATGCCGGAGGAGGAAGGATTTAAATATACGCCTGAAGGGAGAACGACGAAAGCTGATTGGCCCACGGATTGTTCCCACGGATCGCTACCCCAGCTACCTTCAAATGTGATCCCTCGGATGGGGTGCTACCAACGGTTGAGATGGAGTTAAGGCAAGCGGCCGGCTTGTAGTTAAGTGGGCAGGGCGTTTGGGCTTGGATAGAGTGTGCTTCTTTTCTCACTTTGCAGGACAATAACTCAAGAAATATTCAAGTAAATTCCCCAAAATTCCCATCACTCTACACCTCTTGAACTTGGCTTTCAAACGAATCTGGACTCAGGAGAATCGGTTGAGTTATCAGTGATAAATTGAATTTTGAACGCGCATAGGTCGAATCAAGACCTTTGTGTGAGTTTGTCAGAGTTCAAGAGCTTCAGAGAGAACTACAGAGATCCTTATGCAAAGATTTTTGTTTCATGTTAAAATAGAGTAACAGAAGAATCCTTAGAACTCGAAATCATGAGATTTGGTTAAGAAATAAGGGAGTAATGATCCATTCAAGTTCATGCAACTCACACACCATAGATGCATGTTTGATGCTCTCATAACCCTTCATTTGGTTGGATTAAGTTCATGCAAGCAAAAAAGCAAAAATAAATTTCATTTTTGCTGAATCAATGAAGAACTCTTTTAGATCTGAAGAGTAGTATATTTGTCACTTCTTTTGCCTGATTAGTGTGAAAATTAAGACATTTTATAGATTGTTTTGAATAATGTTGTGCATGTATCATTAAGTGTTCCAAGTTCAGTGGATAGAAAGAACTGTGGAGCCAAATTGAGATTAGAGTGATCAATCTACAACATTTGTACGGACTAAGCATTGGTCAGAGATCTAATTCTAGAGTTTGCACAGTTAGTTTATTCATGTAATCAAAGCAAACAGTGAGAGACTGAGTTAACACAGTTATTGTTATTAGACATAAAAAAAAATTGAAGTGGTGTTTGGTTAAATGATAGGAATGACTATGAATATGTGTTTGATAGTAAGGTGTAATAGAAATGAGAATGGAAATAAACCCCACCTAGTTATATGGGTTTGATTGATTCCCATAATTAAATTTAGAAATCATTTTCAAATTATCATTCTCAAACTCACAATCCAAATACCATTTTTTACTATCATTCCATTCTCTTATTCCTAAACTCTTCAACCAAACACCTCTTGAGTATACAAGGGGAAAAATAAACTTTGTTAGAAGTGTGAGTTGTAAGGTATATATGTCAGTGTTAAACCTTTAGTCTTACTCTTCGAAAATCACTACACATAAATTTTCTATATTTTAAAGGTGGAGAAATCTTGTAGACATGATACAAGTTATGATAGTACAAAGAGAATTCATTATTGATCTCCTCAAATCATATAAGTAGAACAGGGAGGGGAAAAAAATAACTGAGAGTTGAAACCTACAAGAATCTTTTAGAGTTCTAGAAGTTGTTGAAATCTATCGAGTTGTTTGAGAGTTACATATCGAGGTCCCTTTGTCTCTCTATTTGTAGCTACTTTTACTTGAATCTTGTGAAATTAAAAGCATCCCCATTCGACTGAATTGCAAAGACAACATCCTTACTACTTTTTTATTGAAACCATTTAGATTATTGCTCAAATATCCAATCGAACGGATCCACTTCCATTCACTCACAATTTCTTATAACCCTTAAGTCCACTTTGTCAAACCTTCAATTCCTTGGCTGCATCGAGCCTTCCGGCCAACTTACTTTATTTCATCCTTGCCTTCCATGAGTTTGCCTCAATCTAGTGCTATGAGGCTATTGAACCAACAAACACATGTTTCTTGTCTTATAATCCACCTCCTTAGGAACCTTTGGTCTCATGCATTAACCCCTCCAAGTTTACTTTTGTCTTAACCTTTATTAATCACCTTTAAGTTCACTTTGTTCTTGAGCTTTCATCCATCAAGCATATCAATCAACGTAGTCGTGTCAAGTACTCATCAACAACTTGACCTCCGTAACTTCATCATAAGTGTGGTTCGGTTGTGTCAATTAGTATCAAAGTGTGGTGTTCCAATCTCAATGCTAGTTTCTCTGTCTTTTTTCATCATCCTGAATCTTTAGTGGCATCCTCATCCATCACTTCTCACCTTTAATTGGATTCTAATCAAACTCTCTTGCCTTCTTGTCTTTGTGAATTGTCATCCCTCTCAGTGTTCAACAAACTTATGGCAAGCCCCTGGACCATGGTCCAACAGTAAGGCATTCAAGTAGTTTTCTAAGTATACACCATTTAGATCTCAATTATGATGTACTATAGGATATTTTTTTCTAATGAGATGAAAAATCTGGGGCATTAATCATTGAGCGAGGAGTCACTTATACTTTCGGATTTATCTAATAGTCGATGAAAAACTTCCATAGGATTAAATCAGTCACATGAAAACTTATGGCAAATCCCTAAATCACATTAACTTTTCAAGGACATTGTCCTCACGTATTGTCATTAAAGGCCATCAATTTTGCAAACCATTTCCATTCATGGGGAAGCTCAAGTCTTAGTTAACCTGATTTTTATATTTTGCAATCTAGTTATACATTATATATTTTAGTCTTAAAAAATAAAATTACTAAAAAAATTGTGAAAAGAAAGAAAAAAAACATTGTTAAAAACAAACAAAAATAAACCCAAAAATGTAGAAGCAATCAACAGGGAAAAAAAGTGGAGCAATGCAATATATTAGATCTTGTTCAAAGTTATATTTTCTTCCCCAAACCCTCATAATAGTTAACTAATCAGTCTACTAGATGATTGAATTAAATCAAAAAAATTGCCTTATCAATTTACAACCTCATGTGTCACCTTAAAACGTGAGACTCAAATCCTCTCAGGACAGTCTAGTGGCTAACGCATGAGGTGCTGTCAACTTGAGGTATGAGATTTGAATCTCAGCATAGTCGAGGTAAATATTTCCATCATGCGTCGGTGACTATTCCAAGGGCTAGTATCCACCCGTGATTTACCTCCTCCGTGTTGGCTCTGGACGGATAAGAAATGTGAGACTCAAATGTCGAGAAAAAAAATTGGACTATAAACAAGTAAATAAATTACTTGTATTATATTCACACTTCAAAGACACTATAATACTTTTGAGGATCACTCATAATTTTAGAGAGGAAAAGAAAAGGAAGATGAAGAACAACTTTCAACTTGAAGACTCTATACTTTTATTTTTCGTTGGATGATGAAACAAGAATGCAGGGGGAGTATTTATAGTACTCACCATACAAGATACATAGTTGATCAGAAAACTAGATTCTATCTACCAAGAAATTATATCCCTATCCATTGGATGAGAGAAATACTCTCAACCATACATTTTAATTCTTATCAATTAAATTCTATCTATTGAATGAGAGAAATACTCTCAACCACACATTCTAATTTCTATCTGTTAAATCTTATTCATTGAATGAGAAAAAAAATACTCCCATCTATATTTTTATTCTTATCTATTAACGGGTTGGTATTGATCTTCAACACTCCCCCTCAACACCAACCCTTTGTACTGCGCTGAGTTGATAACGGAACATCTTAAATTTGTTGGCGTTTAATCCTTTTGTAAACACGTCCGCAACTTGATCATCTGTACTGATTTGTCTCATCTCAATTTCTCCTTGCAGAATTTTTTCTTTGATAAAATGATAATGAACTTTAACATGCTTAGTTCTTGCATGAAAGATTCAATTTTCTGTCAAACGAATTACTGATTGATTGTCACAATATACTGGAACTGCATAATCTACTGGTTGATGTAGATTATTCATTAGTTGTATTACCCATGTGCTCTCTTGAGCTGCCATTGCTGTTGCTCGATACTCAGCTTCAGTAGTTGACAATGATACAATTGGTTGTCTTTTGCTACACCACGAGATTGTTCCAGAACCAAGCTTGAATACATAACCAGTTGTTGATCTTCTTGTGTCACAATCTCCTGCATAGTCAGCATCGCAGTAGCCAACTAACTTGCAGTCTTTATTTCTTTTGTATAAAAGGTCATAATCAGTTGTGCTCTTTACATATCTTAATATTCGTCGAGTTGCTTCCAAATGAGGCTTCTTTGGATTTTGCATATACCGACTTATCACACTGACTGCATAAGAAATATCAGGTCGAGTTAAGGTTAAGTAGATGAGACTACCTACCAATTGTTGATACATAGTTGCATCTTCTAAACTTTTCCCTTCATGTGCACACATTCTGATATTTGGCTCCATGGGTGTCGAGATCGACTTGCATTCGAGCATTCCAAACTTTTTCAACAAGTCTTTGGAATATTTTTGTTGACAAAGAAATATTCAATTTTGTGTGTGATTAATCTCTAAACCAAGAAAATGCTTAAGTTGCCCAAGTTCTTTCATTTGAAAGCGAACTGATAAATTCTCCTTTGTTTGAAGAATTTCTTCTTTGTCATCGCCTGTTATGACTAGGTCATCCACATATACTAACACGATAGCTAATTTTCCTTTATTTGTTTTGATAAATAAGCTGGAATATGTAGATGTTACTAAATAACCACTTTGAGTTAGAAATTCAACAATTTTACCATACCACGCCCTAGGTGCTTGTTTCAATCCGTAGAGTGTTTTCCGTAGCTTACAAACATATTCAGGATGATGTTGGTTCTGAAAACCTATTGGTTGGATCATATAAATTTCCCAATCCAATTTTCCATGAAGAAAAGCATTCTTCACATCCATCTGCCATAGATTCCAGTCTTTGTTGGCTGCAAGTGCAAGAAGGATTCGTACAGTTGTAAGTTTTACCACTAGACTAAATGTTTCATCATAGTCTAGTCCATACTATTGAGGAAACCACGAGCTACCAATTGTGCCTTGTACCTCTCGATTGACCCATCTGGACGACGCTTTGTTTTGAAAACCCACTTGCAAGAAATGGGTTTCACATCTCTTGGTTTTGGTATGAGATCCCAAGTTTGATTTTGCTGCAGTGCATCAATCTCTTCTTTCATAGCTATCACCCACTCAGGACTTTGCGACGCTTCTTCAAATGTCTCAGGCTCTGTTGCTTCTTCAACTATGGTTGCATTGACATATTTTGGATTTGGCCTTCGTGTTCTGATTGACCTTCGAAGTTGAGATTGTGAAGTTGATTCTTCCATTTCACTAGGCCTCTCTTCTTCATTTGGTTGTTGATATATGCCGGTTTGCCAAGGACTCTGAGCCACTCCTTGTTCAATATCATTGTCATTTGGATCTCCTGATTCATCTGAACTTGGTTGAAGTTGAACAATATGCTCTCTCATCTTTTGTTGCAATTTGTCTTCGAGGCCTTTAGAATCTGACAACACCTCCTTAACGGGATTCCACCAAGAAGATGCGTCATCAAACACTACATTTTCGTGAAGTGTAACATCTTCCACTTGTTGGATTGCAACATTTCCACCCCTTTCTTTGGCTATCATATCCCACAAAGATACATCTAATAGCTTTCTTATTGAACTTGGTTCTTAAGTGATCAGAAACAAATACATAACATACACAACCAAATACTCGAAAGTAGCTAACTGTAGGTTTTATGTTCCATAATTTCCCAAAAGGTGAAATGAATTCTAACCTTGGTTAAGGAAGTTTGTTAATGACAAAAGCTGCAGTCCTCATTGCTTCAACCCAAAACCGTCCAGGTACATTCTTGTCGTGTAACATACTCCGATAAACTTCTGCAAGATGTCAGTTCTTTCTTTCTGCTACATCATTCTGCTATGGTGTGTTGGCACATGTGTACTGATGGTATATTCAACTTTCTCTTAAGTATTGGGAGAACTCTCTTGAGCTATATTCTCCCCCATTGTCTGTGCGTAAATAACAGATCTTTGTTCTTAATTCTCCTTCGACTGACTGTTTGAACTTTTAAACTTGGAAAATGTATCAGATTTTTTTTCATAAATAAGATCCAGACATACCTTGAGAAGTCATCAATGAATGTCACCATGTACTGCATATCGCCGATTGATAGTTGCTTAACAGGTCTGAATACATCAGAGTGGACTAACTCTAATGGTTCCTTTGCTTTAAACTTTGACTCTTGATATGGTAATTGGCGTGATTTACCATATTGACATCCCGCACATACCGTGTCTGTTCGTATGTCTAGTTGAGGAAGCCCCTTAAGTATTGACTTCTTCACCATCATGTTTAACTTGGAATAGTTAACATGACCTAATCTCATATGTCATATGTCTGATGTTTCACTTTTCCTTGTCTTGTCTATATATGCAGACTCTGCTGACATCACGTAGACTGACTCTAGTCGTTGCCCCTCCATTATCGGTGTTTCTGATATTTTGAGATTTTGATATACCTTACATCTTCAGTACCAAATAGAACATAGTGACCTGATGATCTTAGTTGAGACACAGATAATAAATTTTTCTTCATTCCTGGGACATGATAGATATCTTGAAGTGACACCTGGTTAGAATTATATCGGGGCGTAATTATTGTCTTACCAATGTGAGCTATTAGTAACCTTGAGTTGTTGGTTGTCACCACCATATGATCTCCCTTATATTCGGGCAAGTTTTATAGCTTTTCTTTATCACTTGTCATGTGATTTGAGCAGCCTGAATCTACGATCCAATCATTTTTGTAGTTAATCTTGTCTGACATTGTTGTAAAAGCTACTTCATTTTCCTCTGCAGCAAACAAGGCTTCAACATCCCAGTCATCTTCGCTATTCTCCTTAGGATTGGAGGTAGCAGTATTACTCTGAACAAAATTTTTCTTGGCCCAGCAATCTTTTGTCATGTGACCCACCTTTGTTGGGTTTTTCAGGTCGCAAAAAACTATTTTTTGCGTTGTGGAAACCCCGAAATTCCCATGCCATGGATCCGTGCGAAGTTTATAAAACAAAATTTCGTGTACAAGTTTCTCTAACCTAGATCTACACTAGATCTACAAAGGAAAAAGAGGTTACCCTTGATGCGAAGTCCTTCTCTTAATCCCGCTCGTCCAAGGTTCGTCGGATCTCGAGAGTATCAAAGTAGATACTCCTCTATGTGTATCCACACAAACAAGAGATGGAGAAGAAATCTTGAGTGTGCTAGCACTCCAAGAAGTCTCGGCCAAAGAGGAGGAGAGGGAGAGAAGAGAAGAGAACAATGAGGAAAAAGATGGGAGTTACTCCACAAAATGAAAACTCCCACACAAGAATAAATGTGGCCGGCCACATTAAGAGGGAGTTTTATCTCCATGGGATGCCAAGAGTCACAACTCTTGGTAACTCCCATGAGGTGGCATCCCACTTAAGCAACCATGATGATGTGGAGCATCATCATTGGCCCACTCTTTGCCAACTCACCAATGAGGTGGCAAATGGTCAAGTCAAACTTGACCCTTCATCTTCCTCTCAAGTCAAGTCAAACTTGACGACTTCTCTCCCTTGGTTGATCTAATCTAACAATTGGTTCAAGTCAATTTTAATTTAATGAATCTCTATTCATTGAATTAAATTAATTAAATGAGTCTAAGTCCAAATTAGACTCACTTAACACATGAACCAAATTGAGTCCAACTCAATTAGCTCAATTTGGATTACTCTTAATCCAATTTGGTTCATCACATGAACCTAATCCTTTAGGTTCATCAAATAAACCTAATCTCCATCTAATTGCCCTTTATGTGTGACCCTATAGGTTCTTATAACGTTGGCAATGCTCCTAAACTCATTTAGAAGCATAAGTAATGAGCGGTATCTAGCAACACATCATTACTACCCAAGTTATAAGAATGTTGAGATCCAACATCACCTTGTGACTACTAATTGTGATTCCTCACAATATATGACAAGTGTCCTTCTATCCTTGACATCTAGATTGATCAATGTGAGGCATAGACCATGTCATCCTCTAATCAATCTAAATCTTGAATCCCAAGTAGACTCACTCAATCAAATGAGCTCAACATCTCATATTAACTCATTTGGACATGACCATGCACTGAGTGGTCTCACTCTATCAAGAATATCGATGTCACTCCCGTCATATAGGAGGGATAGATCTCATCTATATTACTCACATCCCTCCGCATAATTTGTTACATACCCAGTAATCGCCTTTATAGTCCACCCAATTACGAGTGATGTTTGACGAACCCAAAGTACGTAACTCCTTATGTAGGGAACCATGGTGACTTCAGGTCCAAGGACTAGTAGTCATACTAATAGCCACATGAGAAAGTATATGACACTCATATAACGATTCATGATACTTTCTCATGGCGGGTCATTCAGTATACATTCTCCAATGCATACTCATGTGTCAACTTGATATCTCCATATCCATGACTTGTAAGATCAAGTCATCGAGTTGACCTACATGCTAGTCTCGTCACATTAACATTGTCCCTGAATAATAATACTTGACTAGGAATGATTAAGAGTAGTGTTCCTTATATCATCTCACTATCAATTCAACTAACCGATTGATATAGGTAATAACCTTCTACTCAAGGACGCTATTATACTTAGTTATTTGGCACTAATACAAGTAAGCATAATAACCATAAACAAATGTCTTTATATATATATAAGAATATGATACAACGAGTCCATACAATAATCATCAAATGATTGGCTCTAGAGCTCTAACTGATAATCTCCCACTAACACTAGTGTCAATCAATGTAGGCTTTAAGGCCTAATGACCTAGTGTGACCATCATGCTTTCTCTGTGCCAAAGCCTTGGTCAAGGGATCTACGATATTAGCCTCTGTGGGTACTCTGTAATTCTTCGCATCTCCTCTATCGATACTCTCTCGAATGAGATGGAAGCGCCGTAGTATGTGTTTGGTCCGCTGGTGTGAGCGAGGTTCCTTAGCCTGCGCAATTACTCCATTGTTGTCACAATAGGGTCAGCGATGCTAGGAACCACTCCAAGTTCAGTGATGAACTTGCGGATCCAAACTGCCTCCTTTGCTGCTTCTGATGCAGCAATATACTCGGCCTCTGTTGTAGAATCAACGACTGTGTCCTGCTTCGAACTCTTTCAGCTCACAACACCACCATTTATGCAAAACACAAACCCTAACTGCGATCGATAATCATCCTAGTCGGTTTGGAAGCTAGCATCACTGTAACCCTTTACAGCTAGCTCGTCATCGCCTCCATATATCAAGAAATATTCTTTAGTCCTTCTCAAGTACTTAAGAATATTCTTGACTGCTATCCAGTGACTTTCACCTAGATCTGACTGGTATCTGCTCGTCATGCTCAAAGCATACGAGACATCAGGACGAGTACATAGTATGACGTACATGATAGATCCTATGGCTGAAGCATAAGGGATCTGATCCATGCGGTCTCTCTCCTCTCTAGAAGAGGGACCTTGAGTCTTCGAAAGACTCACACCATGTGACATCGACAGAAATCCCTTCTTGGAGTTCTGCATGGCAAACCGAAGTAATACCTTGTCAATGTATGTACTTTGACTTCAGCCAAGCAATCTCTTAGATCTATCTCTATAGATCTGTATGCCAAGAATGCGGGATGCTTCACCTAAGTCCTTCATTGAGAAATAAGTCCCTAGCCAAGTCTTGACAGACTACAGCAAAGGGATGTCTTTCCCAATGAGTAGTATGTCATCCACATACAATATAAGGAAGACAACTGTGTTCCCTACAACCTTCTTGTAGACATAAGGTTCATCTTCATTCTTGATGAAACCAAACTGTTTGATTGCATCATCAAATCGAAGATTCCAGCTCCGAGAAGCTTGCTTTAGTCCATAAATGGACCTATGCAACTTGCATACTCTGCCAGTATGCTGTGGATCTTCAAAACCCTCAGGTTGTGTCATGTACACATCCTCGAGTAGGTTTCCATTCAGAAACGCGGTTTTGACATCCATCTGCCATATCTTATAGTCATGGTATGCTGCAATAGCAAGCATGATCCGAATGGACTTAAACATCGCTATTGGAGAAAAGGTTTCATCATAGTCAATACCATGAATCTGCTTGAAACCTTTAGCTACCAAGCGACCCTTATAGATAAGTCCATCCATGTCAGTCTTTCTCTTAAAGACCCACTTACACCCTATGGGTTTTACGCCCTCAGGTGGATCAACCAAAGTCCATACTTGGTTGGTGTACATAGATTCCATCTCAGATCTCATGGCTTCTAGCCATTTCTCAAAATCTAGTCTCATCATAGCTTCCTAATAGGAGGTAGGCTCATCCTCAATGAGCACAACGTCATCATAGTCAGACAAGAAAAATGAGTATCTCTCAGGCTGACGACGTACCCTATCAGACCTGCGAAGAGGTAGGCCTACTTGAACTGGTTGTTGTTCCTCAACTCCTTGTGGAACAACATCATCCACAACACTTTGTGGTTCCAGTTCGACTTCCATCCAGGCTTCAGTGCTATGGTCCATATCTTGAACTTCTTCAAGATCGAACGTACTCCCACTAATCTTTCTAGAAACAAAATCCCTTTCTAGAAATACCCCAGTCTTAGCCACAACTACCTTTGTGTTGATTGAGAATGTAGAAGTAATATCCCTTCATTTCCTTGAGATATCCAATGAAATAGCACTTATCGGATTTGGGTCCAAGTTTATCCGAGACTTGACATCAAACATAAGCCTCACAACCCCAAATCCTCATAAAAGACACTTAGGCATCTCTCCCAGTCCATATCTTATATGGTGTCTTTATTACAGCCTTAGATGGAACTCGGTTGAGAATGAAGGCTGCTGTGTCTAGAGCATAGCCCCAAAGATACATGGGAAGATCTGTGTGACTCATCATAGACCGTACTATATCTAATAAGGTATGATTCCTCCTTTCGGATACACCATTCCACTGTGGTGTTCCAGGAGGAGTGAGTTGGGATAGGATCCCACACTCAGCTAGATAGTCACGAAACTCATGGCTAAGGTATTCTCCACCTCGATCTGATCGAAGTATCTTAATACTCTTGCTAAGCTGGTTTTGTACTTTATTCTTGAATTCTTTGAACTTTTCGAAGGATTCTGACTTATGTGTCATCAGTACACATAACCATATCTACTGAAGTCATCAGTAAATGTAATGAAGTACCTATAACCATCTCTAGCAGTGACATTGAAAGGGCAACATACATCACTATGTATAAGACCTAACAAGTCAGTCGCTCTCTCACTGTGTTCACTAAAGGGAGTCTTGGTCATCTTGCCTAGAAGGCATGACTCGCATGTCTCATATGATTCAAAATCAAATGAGTCCAGCAAACCATCTTTATGGAGTTGGGATAAGCGTTTGTCATTTATATGACCTAAGCGACAGTGCCAGAGATAGGTTTGGTTCATGTCATTTGACTTGAACCTCTTGGTACTTATGTTATAGATAAGGTTCTCAAGGTTTAGAATATAGAGTCCATTCATCAGAGGTGCACTAAATAGAACATATCATTTAAATAAACTGAACAACATTTGTTCTTTATTATAAATGAAAAACCTTTCTTATCCAAACAAGAAACTGATATGATATTCTTAGTTAAAGCAGGCACATAACAACATTCATCTAATTCTAATATAAGCCCAGAGGGCAGAGATAGATGATAAGTTCCTACAGCAACAGCAGCAACCCGTGCACCATTGCCTACTCGTAGGTCTATCTCGTCCTTCGTCAATGATCTGATATTTTTCAGCGCTTGTACATTAGTACAAATGTGAGAAGCACATCCGGTATCTAATACCCACGATGAAGAAATAGAGAGGTTGACTTCTATAACATGTATACCTGAAGTAGAAATCTTATTTCTCTTCTTCTTAAGATCTTCCAGGTATCCTGTGCAGTTCCTCTTCCAGTGCCCTGCTTGTCCTTGATACAGTTGACGAAGATGTTCAACCATATCATAAGCACCCATCAACTCGTGTTACTTCTGAAGCTCAGAGTTCATGGTTGCAAGCATGAGACAAGACACATCTAATGCGTCATCTTGATGCTTCTTGTAAGCATCTCAGTCAGCTCGCATGGAGGTGCCTCCGGAATGGGCTGCTCCAGAATGTACAGTTTACGTTCTTGTATGAGAACAATTCTCAGATTCCTATACCAGTCCAGGAAATTAGCTCCGTTGAGCTTGTCCTTCTTAAGGACAGAACGCAGGGAGAAAGAGTTCGTATTTGACGACATGGCAATCTACAACAGAAAAATGCAGAAAATAAATATCATATTCTATTAATCATTTAATTAGGCCTTTAATTAAATGATGCTCCCACTGAATTATAGAACTTTTGTAGAATCAAGTCAGTGATGTGGTCAAACCACACTTACTAGATTCTAACCAATTAGCTATAATTTTGTGGGACAAGATCCACATCATACTACGCCTTGAGTTAGCTTTGGCTAAATCGCCCAAGACTTAGTATGATCGGTAGGTAACTAATTACCAATTACATCTCTATGCAACTCTTGTTTATAGGATCAAGATCCGCATTTATATTAAAACTTGAGTTAGTTTTGGCTAATACGCTCAAGAGTTAATATAAACGTGATTTTGACCTATCTACCAACCATTGGAAAAATGCATATAGTTAAACTCAATCCAATTGAGTTAACTAGTTACTCAATCTAATTGAGTTGTACTCACCCATGCGTTGATAGGCGGGACCAAGATTGTCCCTCCGTACCCTACCAAGATAATATGTGTTGCTCTGCTTTGGCAGATTCAACAACAACATGTGATCGAGGTAGTGATAGGTATCACGGCATGGTAGGCATTATGAGTTGATGCGTTGAGATCTAATCTAATCGACGAGGTGTATCATATACGCAATTTAGATCTAATCTAATCGTTAGGGCGCATCATGTACGCGATTTAGATCTAATCTAATCGTTAAGGCGCTAATTAATTACTATTCTAACATGCATCACATACACACACAAGCAATTAATTAAATATTTTGTGATTAGTCATGGCCCTACTACGATCTTCTCAAGCCAATGAAAAGATCGGATGGTCAACCTAAGGTCAACAGCTTCTCAAGCTCCTTCCTTTGACCACCTTGTGTTGCTCGTGCCCTCCTCGTAACTTCGTCTCGAGTGGATCTTCCACCGCTCCAATTTGTACATTACAAAGGTGAAACTCGAGTTACATTCGAGTCTAAACTATTTACAACAGGAATATAAAAATAGGAAAGGCATGACACACAGGTCGCGTATCATATACAACACGCACATCACAGAAAATGGCACGCAGGCCATAATATGAATTACAACACAAATTTCTAATCTAATTGGGTCTTTTGGGCCATGACCATCACAAAATAATACATAATTCTAAATTATGTAATTTCTATAAATTTCTATAATTTTTCTTACAATATTTACAATTTTATGAGTAAAAAATTCTCGGCGGTCCCGTTTAGCGATTTTCTGGCGCAATCGCGGAATGAAGCCCCCTTGCGGGGTCAGGGGCAGCACCCCTACCCACGATATAACCATCGTGAATGTTCCTTAGCGATCCTACAGCACCTTAGTCTGCTGTCCCAAAATGATTTGGGGCGAAACCTTGCCGTTTCGGAAATATTTTCTCGGTAGTCGAAGCCTATAAGTGTCTAAACACTTGTGCTTCGCTTCTACGAGAAAATTACCCATAAAATCTATAAAAATCACAAACTTACAGAAATTCACAGATCTGTAATTTTCATAAAAATATAAATTAAAACTCGTACACGCTTCGCACATGGCTCTGATACCACTGTTAGATTTTTCGGGCCGCAAAAAACTATTTTTTGCGTTGCGGAAACCCCAAAATTCCCATGCCACGGATCCGTGCGAAGTTTATAAAACAAAATTTCATGTACGAGTTTCTCTAACCTAGATCTACACTAGATCTACAAAGGAAAAAGAGGTTACCCTTGATGCGAAGCCCTTCGCTTAATCCCGCTCGTCCAAGGTTCGTCGGATCTCGAGAGTATCAAAGTAGATACTCCTCTATGTGTATCCATACAAACAAGAGATGGAGAAGAAATCTTGAGTGTGCTAGCACTCCAAGAAGTCTCGGCCAAAGAGGAGGAGAGGGAGAGAAGAGAAGAGAACAATGAGGAAAAAGATGGGAGTTACTCCACAAAATGAAAACTCCCACACAAGAATAAATGTGACCGACCACATTAAGAGGGAGTTTTATCTCCATGGGATGCCAAGAGTCACAACTCTTGGTAACTCCCATGAGGTGACATCCCACTTAAGCAACCATGATGATGTGGAGCATCATCATTGGCCCACTCTTTGCCAACTCACCAATGAGGTGGCAAATGGTCAAGTCAAACTTGACCCTTCATCTTCCTCTCAAGTCAAGTCAAACTTGACGACTTCTCTCCCTTGGTTGATCTAATCTAACAATTGGTTCAAGTCAATTTTAATTTAATGAATCTCTATTCATTGAATTAAATTAATTAAATGAGTCTAAGTCCAAATTAGACTCACTTAACACATGAACCAAATTGAGTCCAACTCAATTAGCTCAATTTGGATTACTCTTAATCCAATTTGGTTCATCACATGAACCTAATCCTTTAGGTTCATCAAATGAACCTAATCTCCATCTAATTGCCTTTTATGTGTGACCCTATAGGTTCTTATAACGTTGGCAATGCTCCTAAACCCATTTAGAAGCATAAGTAATGAGCGGTATCTAGCAACACATCATTACTACCCAAGTTATAAGAATGTTGAGATCCAACATCGCCTTGTGACTACTAATTGTGATTCCTCACAATATATAACAAGTGTCCTTCTATCCTTGACATCTAGATTGATCAATGTGAGGCATAGACCATGTCATCCTCTAATCAATCTAAATCTTGAATCCCAAGTAGACTCACTCAATCAAATGAGCTCAACATCTCATATTAACTCATTTAGACATGACCATGCACTTAGTGGTCTCACTCTATCAAGAATATCGATGTCACTCCCGTCATATAGGAGGGATAGATCTCATCTACATTACTCACATCCCTCCGCATAATTTGTTACATACCCAGTAATCGCCTTTATAGTCCACCCAATTACGGGTGACGTTTGACGAAGCCAAAGTACGTAACTCCTTATGTAGGGAACCATGGTGACTTCAGGTCCAAGGACTAGTAGTCATACTAATAGTCACATGAGAAAGTATATGACACTCATATAACGATCCATGATACTTTCTCATGGCGGGTCATTCAGTATACATTCTCCAATACATACCCATGTGTCAACTTGATATCTCCATATCCATGAATTGTAAGATCAAGTCATCGAGTTGACCTACATGCTAGTCTCATCGCATTAACATTATCCCTGAATAATAATACTTGACTAGGAATGATTAAGAGTAGTGTTCCCTATATCATCTCACTATCGATTCAACTAACCGATTGATATAGGTAAGAACCTTCTACTCAAGGACGCTATTATATTTAGTTATTTGGCACTAATACAAGTAAGCATAATAACCATAAACAAATGTCTTTATATATATATAAGAATATGATACAATGAGTCCATACAACAATCATCAAATGATTGGCTCTAGAGCTCTAACTAACAATCCCCCACTAACACTACATAGCTACTCGAGCCGCCTTCTATCTTCATCCTCCAAATAGTAAGCTCCTGAGCAGAGTTTTTGTTTAACCTTGTAAGGTTTCACCCATGATGCCTCAAGCTTTTTGACGTCGCCGACCAACTTGATTCTCTTCCAGACTAGGTTGCCGACTTGGAAAGATCTTGGGATCACCCTCCGATTATAACTCTGCTTCATATGTTGTCGGTATGCCTCGAATGGTAGCCTTGTCATGTGCCTCTCCACCAAATCAAGCTCCATGCACCTCTGCTTGGCATTCCCCTCATTGCAGAGATGAACCCAATCGGATTCTACTCCGACCTCCACGGGGACCACCACTTCACCGCCGTACACCAGGTGAAATGGTGTGATGCTGGTCGCCTCCTTGGAAGTCGTATGGAAGGCCCACAAAACGCTAGGGAGTTCATCGACCCAGCTGCCTCCCGCGTGATCGAGCCGAGCTCGTAGGCCTTTGAGGATCTCCCGGTTGGTGACCTCCGCCTAACCGTTGCTTTGGGGGTAGGCCACAGAGGTGAATGCCTGTTGGATGTCGTAGCCTTCGTACCATTCCCTGAGCCTCCAACCAGCGAATTGTCTTTTGTTGTTTGAGACAAGCTGATGGGGGATGTCGAACCGACACAGGATGGTTTTCCAGATGAATTTAATAACCATCTGTTCACTTATTTTAGCTAGTGGCTCGACATCCACCCACTTGGAGAAGTAATCCATTGCGACGAGCAGGAATCTTCGCTGAGCAGTCGCCATGGGGAACGACCCAACGATGGTCATGCCCCATTAGTTGAACGGTCAAGACACCGTAGATGCCTTCATCTCCTCGATCGATCAGTGTGGGATGTTGTGGTACTTTTGGCAAGACAGGTAGGTGGCTGGCTACTATCCAAGCGGCATCCTCTTGGAGGATGGGCCAAAAATATTTTGCCAGTATAATCTTTCAAACCAATGAACGACCACCTGAATGGCTTCCACAGGAGCCTTAGGGCCCTTTACGAAGGATGTACTCTGCGTCCTCCAGTCCAACACATTTGAGCAGGGGCCTTGAGAAGACTCTCTTATAAAGCTGATCCCTGACTAAGATGAACCGTTCGACTCTCTTTTTCAATAAGCAAGCCTCTTCCTGATTAGTAGGTGTAGCGTTCGATCGGAGAAATTCTACCAATGTCATCCTCTAGTGGCTCGGGAAGATTATCCCTTCCATCCTGTCGATATGCACCACTAATGAAACTTGCTTGAGCGGCTGCTCTATCACGATCGGCGATAATGAACTCGCTAACTTAGCCAACTCATTCACTGCTTGATTTTTCGATCAGGGGATCTTCTGTATAATGACCTCCTAGAAGTTTACTCTTATCTTATCAAAGGCTTATGCATATAATTTAAGTTGGGAGTTGGTTATCTCGAACGTTCGCGATAGCTGCTGAGCGACCAATTGAGAGTCCGAATGAATGAGGACTTTTGTGGCTCCAACGTATTGCACGGCCTGTAGGCCGGCTATCAAGGATTTGTATTCGGCTTTATATCAAGGCTTCATATTCGGCCAATTGAGGCCGCACACTCTACATCCCACTAGAATTTTGTCACTCGGTACATCACTTTGAAGAACAACATGCTTTGGTCGAATGATTTGGATATGAACCTGGATAACATGGTAATCCGCCCGATCAATCGTTGGGCCTCCTTTAGACTACGCGGCGATGACATGTCTTGCAGGGCCTTGACCTTGCTTGGATTCGCCTCGATTCCCCGCTCGATGATGATGTACCCCAAGAATCGACTCCTCTTTGTGCCAAACAGGCACTTGCTCGAGTTTATCTTTATTCCATAAGCCCTCAAAGTTTGGCAGGTCTCCTCAATGTCTACGCAAAGATTAACAGCTTCGAGAGATTTTATTAATATGCCATCGACATATACCTCTATGTTGCGGTCGATCTACCATGAAACACCTTGTTCATGAGCCTTTGATAGGTGGCGCTTGCATTCTTTAGTTTGAACAACATGATGTTGTAGCAGAACATTCCATCGATCGTGATAAAGCTGACATTTTCTTGATCCTCTCGAGCGAGCGGCACTTGGTGGTAGCCCTGATACACGTCTAGCATGTAGATCAGCCCATCGTAGAGTCCACCATCTGGTCTATCTAGGGCAACAGATAGAAATCTTTTGGACACACCTTATTCAAATCACGGAATTCAATGTAGACTCACCATCTGTTGCCCGATTTGGAGACCAACACGATATTAGCGAGCTAGCTCGGGAATTGGACCTCTTGTATGTGGTTGGCCTCTAACAGTTTCTCTATCTCCGCCTGGATGATCAAGTTTTACTCCACGCTGAAGTCCTTTTTATTTTACTTTATCGACCGAGCGTTCGGTCGGACGTGGAGCTCATGCTGAGCCACACTCGGTGAGATGCCGTGAAGCTCGTGTGTCGACCAAGCGAACACATCATAATTTTGTCTAAAGCAGGTGACCAACTTTACCTTTTTTATGCTTTCTAGATTGGCGACTACAAAGATGATCGCCTCCAACCGGTTAGGGTGGATCTAAAGCTCCTCCTTTTCTTCGTAAACTAGTGTAGGAGGCTTCTCCATGATAGTGTTCACCTCCAATCATGGATTTTTTCGAGTGACCCTTGCTTATGATTTGACCATCTCGACATAGCATTACTGAGCGACCAACTGGTCGCCTTTGATTTCACCTACCTTGTCATCCACCAAGAACTTGATCTTCTGGCAATCGGTGGATACGACCTCCCAGAACTAGTTGAGGGCCGGTTGGCCCAATATAACATTGTAGGTCGATGTTGCGTCGACCACAATGAAGTTGGTAGTCCTTGTCCTCTTCAGTGGCTCCTCCCCGAGCGAGACAACCAACCTTTCTTAGTTGAGCGGCAACACTTCGTTTCTTGTGAAGCCGTAGAGTGGGGTCGTCATAGGCAACAACCCACTCCGGTCCATTTGCAGCTGATCAAACACCTTCCTAAATATGATGTTCATCGAACTCCTTGTATCAACAAAGGCTCGGTAAATAGTATAATTAGAGATTATTGCTCGGATGATCAGCACGTCGTCGTAAGGGATCTTGACTCCCTCTAAGTCTCTCGGGCTGAAGATGATCTCAGGTCCTTTGGCCCGCTCTTTGCTATAGCCAACAGCATGTATTTCAAGTCGTCGAGCATGCGACTTCATCGCTAGATTGGAATCATCGCCGGTTGGCCTACCGGTGATCATTCCTATCTCTCCCTGAGCGGCATTGCTCCTATTCTCCTCTTCTCGAGTTGAATGCCTGTTTCGCTCGTCGGATACTCGGGCGGGACTTTGATTGTTTCTTTACTGGGGCTGATGGTGACGTGGCTCGGCCGTCCTTCTTTCTTCCCTTCGACCAGCTGATCGGCGCCTATGTCGCCGATCGCGAGATGAGGATCGGCGGCGGTATCCCCACGGGCCTGGCCTGCTTGCTACTAGAACGTAGCAGTCTCGAGTGCTGTGTGTTGCTGATTAGTGGAAGGAGCAGAACATCGGCCTCCACATCTTGCCTTTGGCAGCCTTTGGGCGAGTGGCCGACACATGCTACACGGCATATGTCCTGGGCTCGTGTGGTGCGGCTCCTTCAGATCGAGGCCCCTTAGGGGGTTGATGACTATTCGGGCATCGCCGTTTAAATGCTCCTGCAGGCTCGGGGGTCATCTCCTTCTTCCTCACCACCTGGGCTTCTTCTACATTGATGTATTCGTTAGTCTTCTTCTGCAAGTGGCCGAAGTCCCTCGACGGCTTCCAAATGAGCAATCAGAAGAACTCTCCTTCGGTGAGCCCCTGGGTGAAGTCATTCATTAGCACGTCCGAGGACACCACTAGGATGTCCATCGCTACCTGATTAAACCACTGGATATAGGTCCTTAAGGCCTCTCTTGGCCCTTACTTGAGCGAGAACAAGTTCATGCTCATCTGCTGGTGGTGGCGGCTGCTAGTGAAGTGGTGAAGGAACACCGCCTAGAAGTCCTTGAAGTTGTGGATCGGCCTTTCTGGCAATCTTTTGAACTAACGTTATGTCAATCCGGCAAGAATAGTGAGGAAGACCCGATATTTAAATCCATCAGTGTACTGATGAAGTGTGGCGACATTGTTGAATTTGGCCAAGTGGTCGTCCGAGTCGGTGGTTCCGTTGTACTCTCCGATCTCCAACGGAGCATAATGTTTTGGCAGAGGGTCGCTCAGAATCCCCTCTGAAAACTATTGATTGACCCGCTCAGGCAAATCATCCTCTCTAGGTGTCTTCCATTTCCTTGCAATTCAAACGGGCACGCCGTCTGAAGAAGACCCCGGTTCTTGTCCGCTCAACCCCTTTCCTCAGATGGGGTCCGGAACAATGCTCGGTGAAAGAGGATAGGCGCATTGGGTGCATCCCCTTACATGTCGGCTGGTTTCTTTCTATTACCCTAAGCGAATACTCGACCTGCTCAGTCACCCTGCTCAGTCGGTCGACCGACAAGTAATGCTGCTGGCTCTTGTGCTTGGCGTTCGACCACCACTTATTGGCGCTCGACTAGCACCTGTTGTTGTTGTTGCTCTACTATCTTCGTCGCTGGGCTTGTATCAGTATGTTGAACTCCTCTTGCATTAGCATCAACGTTGTGAAGCGTCCAGCGTCTTCCGTCTTCTTGTTTAGATATAGGTTGCATTCCCACAGATGACGCTAAAATGATCTTATCCGAAATTGTGAAGCTGGAAAGCTGGGAGGTGGCAGCTTCGCTGATCGGACGTGGACTTCGCTCCACTCTACAAAACAAACGATGTCAGTGTCGGGCTAGGGAAGGGATCCCGACATTGGCCCTCCGACACTCAAGTCAGTTATCGAAAAATGTGGAGAAGCAGAGCAACAGTAATAATAGTGGAATTCAATAGTAATGTGTACCTCCGTCGATGAAGGACCACTTTTATATAGAGCCCTGGTGAGCAGCGTGTACGCTTGTCGAGGCATGGGCATGCTCTCTCATATATCCCATGAAAGGGTCTTGTCAGGAAAGTACCCCTTACACTATACCTTACAGGGCATGCATATCCCTGAAGCGACAGTAGAAGCTTCGGCCGTACGATCCGCCTGTCAACCATGCCTCGTGTCAGCGGCACTATCTCCCAAAAGTATGTTGAGAGATGCTACAGTGGTCCTGTGCTTGGCCGAGCGGGGTAGCCGCTCGTCCAGGACTCCGCTCCATCCATGATTAGGTCCTGTTACTAGGCCGAACGGGGTAGCCGCTTGGTCGGGACTCTGTTACGTCCTTGGCCAGGTCCTATTGCTTGGCCGAGCAGGGTAGCCGCTCGGTCGGGACTCCGCTGCGTCCTTTGCTAGGTCCCGTGCGACGTCCTGCCACTCTGTATCAAGCGTTGGCTATCTTGTGTATCATCCTGAGCCTGAGTGGGGGTCAGCTCGGACCCGTATCCTTCCGGTCGAGGCCTGACCGCCCGACCAACCATTGTAATTGTCCTTTGCTCGACCCTTTGACATCCGAGCGTTGACCGCCTTGACTTTGACCTCCGCCCTGGCAATTGACCTCATGTCAGATAGACTTCCCTCCATCACTGCATCAACACACTTAACTCCATCATTGACATGTTTCCAACTTCTAAGTCCTTCAACTCTAAATATAGATTGTTGTGCTTCATTTAATTAAAAAAAATAGCATAAAAATAAAATATTGCATCCTTTGAAAGAGAGTACTCTATGTTAGGGATCGGTGGCCGATTAGAAAGGGGGTTGAATAGACTACGTCACCCCTAATTACTTTCTTCTCTATAAGAGGATTAGTATGTAGCGGAATATACTAAAACAAATAAAGTGATAAAGAAAAAACACAAACTCTAACACATTTCCTTTTACGTGGTTCGGAGATTGTTTGCTCCTACTCCACGGCTTGTCCTTGAATGGATGAACCCTTAACCTTTTGTGGATTAGTCCCCAACAATCTCTAGCTAGAGCTTAATCCTTATTGGTGGAGTACAATCTCTCACAAAACTCTCTTCCTCTTACAAGATGGAACTTAGGTTTAGGAGGAAGAGAAAGGCTTGGAAGCTTTGGATAAAGACTTAGGAGTTATTCAATGAATATCAGTAACCTCCTTTTTATCCCAAAGCTCCCTTTAAATAAGAGGAGAGAGTTGAATACAAAGTTAACTAATCTCGGCACCAATCGATTGGTCCATAAACTAGTCGATTGGTGTAGCCATTGGGCACAGCCAACGGGTCTCCGTAGAGTCCAGGATTTTGCCAACGGTCTTCAATAGCCTTGTACCAGTTGACTAGTGTTAATACCAGTCGACTGGTCGCTGTTGGCTAAGTGAACAGAGAGCTTCTGTTTGTTGGACCAGTCGACTGGTCCATATACTAATCGACTGGTCCATATACCAGTCGATTGGTCTCGGTTATACACTCACACTCATCCTCTCCGGAGTCGCCCTTTGAACCCCTTCTTCCTCGGCCTTCGTCCCTCATATGCACATGAGCCCATAGCTCCTCTCCATGCATCATTCGCATTGCCTTGAAGTTTGCTTCTCTCGGCTCCTCTCTGTTTCTACTCATCCGACAGCCCCTCAGATGCCCTTCACATCATCCTTCACTGTCTCAAGGACCCAAGCCCTAAGATAAGCTTCCCAAACTTGACCACACCAAGCTCCTCATGTGTGTTTCACCAAGTCTTGCATAACTCAATCACACATATCAAACTAATATGAAAGCCTAACTTAAACTCTTTGACACATACATCAAAACAATGATAGTATCCAATCAAACATAGGTTGATTGCACCTACAATCTCCCCTTTTTTATGTGTGGCAATATGTTTAAGTTAGGCATAAATAATAATTAAAAAATTGAAAGCAAAATGTAAACATTGAAGCATAAATCCAAGCTCCCCCTTAACATATGCTCTATCACTTAATTTTCAAGTTGTGCACAAATATAAGTTTCTAACTTAAACCTTTCCATTTCTCCCCCTTTGATACTATCAAAAAATTGTTCCAAACAATCACACATGCTATGACATCAAATTTTGGACTAAGTCAATAAAAACCAACTTCTAAAGGTGCTGGAAAATATATACCAGTCGACTGGTATATGATGCAGTCGACTGGTGCATAAGCAGTTTGAATTTTAGCTTTCTGAAGTCAACTTCAGAAATGCATAAAAAAATTTCAGAAAATTTGAAAAATCATGAAATTTTGAAAAAAAAAATTATTTCTTTTAAGGTCCTATATCAAGGAAAAATATATTTTTATGAAAATTCAAGGTATTTTTGAAGTTTCATTAAAAATTCAAAAACATTGAAAACCACTCAATTTTGTATCAATTTGAAATTTTGTTTTGTATTCATATATTTCAAAATAAGTGTACCACAATAAATAAACATAGAGTGTTTTCAAAACATTTAAAATATCCATCTATGATCTATGGGCAAGATGTCCATTAATTAAACATTTGCTTTCCCTATAGTTGGTCTATGATTACTAAAAATTTAATACATTTTATAACCCATCAAAATGCCATAAGCACAAGAGAATTATGAGTATCATCCTATCATCTCACATCCATGCCTAGGATCATAAAGCAAGTCATGCGTATAGTTTGTTGTGAGATGTAATGAAAGGTAGTATCTACTTATCCCTTCTTATCATAAAGTTCTATCAGGGCTAAGTGTTCTCTCTTAAGGTCTTAAGTCAACTATTTTTCAAAAATTTAAATATGACTTCAAAGGTTAACTAACCCAAAAATCTTCTAACCCTTGAGGATTGACTTTGGTACCCAATAGAAGTTTTTCCTAATTGGGTTAACCAAATACTCCTTGGGAATCCATTTTTTATCTATTGTCTTTGTCTTGGGTTGCCCCCTAGCAATTAGACAATGATAAGACTTTTCATTATTAGATTCCTTATAACCTAAACCCTTTTTGTTGAAACTTTTCCTTTGGCTCCAAATGATCATGCTTAGGGTATTTGAGCCAATTTCAAATTTTTTAAGTGCATTGGTTAGATATTCTATCTTTTCCATTAATTCCTTATTTTCTTCTTCTAACATGAATCATTGAAACTAGTAGTAACATGCATACTAGAGGAATTATTTAACTTAAAATACATAGATTCTAATTCTTCTTCTAGCATGCTAATATCATGTTTCAATGATTTGTTTTCTTTTTAATCTTAAACAAATCTTCATTTGTACTTGTAAAAATTTTTACTAAAGTTTGAATGGGTAGATTGTATACCTCACTTACCAAGAAATCTGAATCTGATGTTTGCCCTCCCCCTTCACTTGACCTTCCTTCTTCTTCTTCACTTGGAGCTCTTTCCTTCTTCATTTTCGGATGAAGTGGAGGCAATATCATCAATTCCCATTAGAGAAAAATAGAAAACATGGTATTCTTCTTCCTCTAATGATGATGGATCATCCCATGTTGCCTTAAGATTTTTGACATTGTTCCCTTTTTCTTTTGTCTTTTTTTTTTCTCTTCCTTCTTCTTTTCTTCTTTCTTCTTTAGGAGAGGACATGTATCCCTCATATGCTCTTCTTCTTGGCAATTATAGCAAATGATCCTCCTTGTCTTACTTTTGCCCCTTGAACTTCTCCTAATATGAGATTTGTTAGTTGAAAATTTTTTAAATACTCTTCTCATTTTTCTTACTATATATTCCTCTTGATCACTATTTATTGAGGCACTTGATTCTTCGGAGTCGGATGATAGTGGAGATGAAGACTTCTTCTTCTTGTCCTTTCCCTTGTTTGCCACAAGAGCTACTCCTCTTGATCTATGTGCTTCTCCATCCAACCCTTCAACTCTAGTTTCATGGAGCTCCATTGTTGAGAAGAATTCATCTAGAGTACACTTCTCTAGATCTTTTGAAATGTAAAACGAGTCCACTATTGACATTCAAGTTGTGGTTCTTGGAAAAGCATTTAGGGCTTTCATCATCATGTCTCGATTTGAAAGTATCTCACCTACACTTGTTAGTCCATTAATAATTTCTTTAATTCTAGAATATAAAATTGATACATTTTCTCTTTTCTCAAGCTTGATATTGTTGAGTTAAGATCGGAGAAGGTCTCTTTTTGCTAACTTTGCTTCCAATGTCCCTTCATGACGCTCCACTAGCTTTTCCCACAAGTCCTTAGTGCTTGTGTAGTTTCCAATCTTAGTCACCTCTTATTGAGGAAGAACACTTAGGAAGTGATGCATTACTCTTGAGTTTCCCTTTGCTTCTTGCTCCATCTTACTTTCTCAATTAACTCATTATTTTGATCCCTAGGCATCTCAAAACCATTTTCTATGATTAACATTATATCAAAGTTAGTTTCAAAGAATACCTCCATTCTTTTCTTCCACCAAGAAAAATTTCCTTCAAATTTTAGTGGTTGAATGTGTGAGTCAGCCATTTGATGATGTTGCTCTTCTTGGCGATTAGTCCATTGAAGGGCAACCTGGCTCTAATACCACATGTTGGGTATCGGTGGTCGGCTAGAAGAGGGTCGAATAGACTATGTCACCCCTAATTACTTTCTTCTCTACAAGAGGATTAGTGTGTAGCAAAATATACTAAAACAAAGAAAGCGATAAAGAAAGAACACAAACTCTAACACATTTCTTTTTACGTGGTTCAGAGATTGCTTGCTCCTACTTCATGGCTTGTTCTTGGAATGGATGAACTCTTAATCCTTCGGTGGATTAGTCCTCGATAATCTCCGGATAAAGCTTACTCCTTATCAGTTGAGGACAACCTCTCACAAAGCTCTCTTCCTCTTACAAGACAGAACTTAGGTTTAGGAGGAAGAGAAATGTTGGGGTTGCAAGGTTGCAAACATAGTCCCATATTGAAAAAACATGGAAAAGATCATGGGTTTATAAGAAAAAGATATCTCCATTTGCATGAGGCCTTTTGGGTAGAGCCCAAGAGCAAAACCATGAGGGCTTAGGCCCAAAGTGGACAATATCATGTCATTGTGGAGATATCTAAATTCTTTTCGATCCTACAATTGGTATCAGAGTCCGGACTGCCAAAAGGTTTAACCGCCGACTGTGCACAAGAGCTATGGTCTGATTGAACCATGTGAGTACAATATTGACCTCGAACAAAGAAAGTGGGGGCTCCTATGTTCGGATCAAGAGGACCAGGCACCAGGCAGGAAGTCCTAATAGGTCGGGTAGACCGAGGGGCAGGAAGTCCTAGTTGTGGCTAGGCAAGGAAGTCCTAGTAGGTCGGGTAGACTGAGGGGCAGGAAGTCCCAGTAGGTCGGGTAAACCAAGGGGCAGGAAGTCCCAGTAGGTCGGGTAGACCAAGGGGCAGGAAGTCCTAGTAGGTTGAGTAGACCGAGGGATAGGAAGACCTGGTGGGTCGAGGATCGGACGTGGGAAGTCCATGGTCCTTTGTTTGAGGGGGGGGATTGTTGGGGTTGCAAGGTTGCAAACATAGTCCCATATTGAAAACACATGGAAAAGATCATGGGTTTATAAGAAAAAGATATCTCCATTGGCATGAGGCCTTTTGGGTAGAGCCCAAGAGCAAAACCATGAGGGCTTAGGCCCAAAGTAGACAATATCATGTCATTGTGGAGATATCTAAATTCTTTTCAATCCTACAAGAAAGACTTGGAAGCTTTGGGCAAAGACTTAGGAGTTATTCAATGAATATCAGTAACCTCCTTCTTGCCCCAAAGCTCCCCTTAAATAAGAGGAGAGAGTTGAACACAAGGTCAACTTATCTCGACACCAGTCGACTGGTCCATACACTAGTCTGTTGGTTGGTCCTAGGAAGATTGTACCGGCTCCACTGTACAAAAAATTTGTACAAGTGTCGAACCTTTCTTAAACAACCTATTGTGTTCTTTAGAAATTAAATTAGGAATCGCAAACGGAACTTAACATTATTGATTCCAAATTTAACTTATCTATTCTTAATAGTTTAAATTTGGATCGCAAACAATGCTTAACATTATTGATCTAAATCCACCTATATTATAAATTCAATTAAATATTCATTTTCAGAATTGACTTCCAGGACTGCATGGCGAGACACTAGTCCTTCGTGTGTATGGGATCATCCACCACCGTCTAGACAAAGCCTTTTAAGGAAAGCTAATATTTAATTTCCTTATATAACTCAAGGTTTAACCAAAAAGAACAATCGAATCACAAATTTGAAAAACAAAAAAAATACAACTTCGAAACAAATCCGATACTCTAGAATCATATGCCTCTTGTGTTTATAATTCTAACAAAGAAGAACTAGTATGATGCGGAAAATAATTACTAGTTATACCTCTTCTTTGTATGCTAATAACCTCGAGATCTTCTGCCATATTCCTCGCCTCCTCTTGGACGTCGTGTGGGCGACGATCCTCCAAGATGAACACCACCCAAAACTCCTCCTCCTTCTCTAGTATTCAGCCACCACCACCACCAAGGAACAAAAGAGAGCAAAGGGAAAAGAAAGAAGAGAGGGGTCGACCACAATAAAGAGCTCCAACAAGAGAATAAGAATTGATTTCTCATAAGGCCTCCCCTCCCCTTCTTTTATATTACTTGCCCAAGGCAAATAAGGAAAATATTTTACAAAAATTAAAATCTTCCTCTTGTTTTTTCCTTTTCCCATTTTATTTTTCCTTTTCCTTCCTCTTGATTGATTCAATCATCAATCATTGATTCAATTAATTGGTTGACCCCTTGCTTGGGCACCAAGCAAGGGTGGTTGACCCTAAGAGGAAAGAAATAAAATCTTTTGTAAAAATGTTATAAGCAAAGGAGAAAATCTCTTATAAATTTTACAAACTCTCTTTTAATTTCCTAACATGGATGTTAAAAAAGGAAAGTTTTAAAAATTAAAACAAACTTTTAAAATTTAAAACTTCTCTTCTAAAATTTCCTTTTTTAACATGGTTACAAAAAATAAAAAGTTTCAAATTTAAAACTCGCTTCCTTTTTTTCTAAAACCATGAGGATGGTTAAAAAAGGAAAGTTTTAAAATTTTTAAATTTTATTTTAAATCATGTGGCCTAATTGAAATAAGGAAAGTTTTATAATTTTAAAATCTCTATTTAAAAACTTGTAGATATCTACAAAGAGAAGATTTTAAAAATTCAAAACACCCCTCCTATTTTGAATTATGTGGCCGACCCCCTTTACAAATCTTGTGGCCGACCCCTTTAGAGAAGATGGTGGCCGACCCCTTGGCTTGGTCACCAAGCCTTGGGTCGCCCCCCTTCTTAGACACCAAGATGGGCTTTATATGGATGGACTTGAGGCTTTAATGAGGCTACGATAGGGACCTAGAGGAGAAATTGGTTTTGGCTTCCAGATGAGCTCAAGTATCCCGTGTTCGCTCCGAACACACAACTCAAGTTCATCAATAATAACTCATTCCACTAGAGAGTTTATTATTGTACTATCACACCAATCCCAAATTACATTATGAGCTTCTTCTTATTATGAGTGTGTTAGTCTCCCTGTGTTTAAGATATCGAATGTCCATTAACTTAATTAAGTTACTAACAACTCACTTTAATTAATGTCTTAGTCCAAGAGTAGTACCACTCAACATTATCATCATGTCGGACTAAGTCCACCTGCAGGGTTTAACATGACAATCCTTATGAGCTCCTCTTGGGGAAATTCTCAACCTAGATAACTAGGACACAGTTTCCCTCTATAATCAACAACACACACTATAAGTAATATCATTTCCCAACTTATCGGGCCTTTTGATTTATCCAACTAAATCTCACCCTTTGATAAGTTAAAGAAATAAATACTAAATATATGTGCTTATTATTATATTAGGATTAAGAGCACACACTTCCATAATAACTAAAGTCTAGTTCTTTTATTAAATTAGTATAAAAAGAACTTATCTAAAATGGTCCTACTCAATACACTCAGAGTGTACTAGTGTAATTTATTAGTCAATATAAACTAATACCTAATTACACTACGACTATTCCAATGGTTTGTTCTTTTCCATCTTAGTCGTGAGCAACTATTTATAATTTATAAAGAACTGATAACATGATCTTCTGTGTGTGACACCACACATCATGTTATCTACAATATAAAATAATTGAACAACTACACTTAACATAAATGTCGACATTGACCAATGTGATTCTTGTATTTCAAATATAAATGTTTACAAAAAGCTAGGCTTTTAGTATACACTCTAACAATCTCCCACTTATACTAAAAGACTAAGCTACATATCTGCTGCCATACATCTGATTTTCAACCCTTCAACATGCCCATCAAAAGCTCTTGTCTTAAAGGCCTTAGTGAAAGGATCTCTCAGGCTATCATCTGATGTAATCTAGGCGGCAACAACTTCTCCTCGTTATACGATGTCTCGTATTGGGTGGTACTTGCACTCTATTGTGTTTACTTACCTTATGGACTTATGGTTTCTTCAAGTTTGCTACTGCACCACTATTATTACAAAAATTGTAATAATTTTTGGATAAACCAGAAATCATGTCTAAGTCCATCATGAAGTTTCTGAGCCATATAACTTCTATGGCTACCTCAGAGGTTGCCACATACTCAGCTTCTATGGTGGAGTTCCAAAAAGCACCTATGCTTAACACTCCTCCATAGTTATGGCTTCACCTTCTAAAATAAACACAAAACCCCGAGGTCGTCTTACTATTGTCCCTATTTGATTGGAAGTCAAAATCTATGTAACCCACAGGGATCAAAACATCTTCCTAGCATATAATCTCTAGTCCCTCTGAGGTACTTTAATATATGCTTTACGGCAGTCTAGTGTCCCGGTCCTGGGTTACTTCGATATCTACAAACTATGCCCTGGGCAAAACAGATATCCGGTCTCGTTCACAACATAGCATACATTAGGCTTCCGACAGCCGAATCATAAAGAACTGCCTTCATGTCCTCTATTTCCTTTGATGTCTTCGGAGACATCTCTTTAAATAAAGCTACTCCATGCCTAAAAGGTAAGAAACCTTTCTTGGAATTTTGCATGCTAAAACGAGCAAGGATTGTATCTATATATGAAGCTTGAGATAGGTACAACATCCTTTTCTTGTGATCCCTTATGACTTTGATCCCAAGAATGTGTGCACATTCTCCTAAATCCTTCATATCGAATTGTTTGGACAACCATACCCTTACTTCCAACAACACTTTGATATTATTTCCAACTACCAAAAATGTCATCTGCGTATAGTATAAGAATTACCACTACGTTTCCATCACACTTCTTGTATACACAAGACTCATCGGATCACTGAATAAATCCATAAGTCTGGATTACTTCATTAGACCAGATGTCCAAGACCTTGAAGCTTTGCTTCAGTCCATAGACTGATTGAGCTCGCACACAAGATGCTCTTTGCCCTTTGTAATGAACCCTTCTGGTTGCTTTATATGGATATTTTTTTCAAGACTTCTATTAAGGAAAGCTGTCTTGACATCCACTTGCCAAATCTCATAGTCCATATGAGCAGCAATAGATAAAAGAATCTGGATAGACTTAAGCATGACTACCGGTAAAAAAAAATTCCTTTTTCAACAAGCCTTGCTTTGAAAGTTTCCACCTTCCCGTCTATCCCTCTTTTCCTATTGTAGACCTTTTAACACCCAATGACTTTTACACCATCTGGTGGTTCTACAAGCTCCCAGACTTTATTAGAATACATATATTCTAATTCTGTATTCATTGCTCTTTACCAAGATGTTGCATCCTTATCTTGGAGTGCTTCGTCATATGTTCGAGGATCAGGTTCATGTTCACTAGGGATTAAGTCCAAAGACTCTCCCAAAACATGAATCTTTCAGGTTGCCTACCAACCCTCCCACTATGATGAGGCACTGTCTGTAATTGTGTATCATTTGTGATACATGTTGCAGTTTCTTGTGATATTTCATCTTATACAGTTGGTACTAGATTAGATGTGTTCTTTATTATTTTTTTAAGAGCAAATTTACTTATGGGTTTGTGGTTCATTACATAGTCCTCTTCTGAAAAATCGGGTATTGGTGCTAACCATGACCTTCTGATTTTTAGGACTATAAATCTCCTTTCGTTTCTCTAGAATAACCCTCAAACAAGTGAACTCCTGTCCATCTTATCAGTGTCTCCCTTCAGCACATGTGTTGGACTACCCTGAATCCGAATATGCTTCAAATTAGGCTTACGCCTATTATGCAATTCTATGTGAGTAGAGAGTTCTGACTTAGAAGGCACTATGTTCACTTCCATTTCCAGAGTATATCCTCAAAACGAATTTGATAATTTTCTGAACAACTTATCATCGATCTAATCATTTCCATAAGAGCCCTATACCTTCTTTCTACTACACCATTCTGTTGGGGTGTACCAGGTGCAGCTAGTTGAGATTGAATCCCGACTTCTGATAAGTGACTCCTAAACTCTCCCAAGAGGTACTCGCTACTACGATCTCACTGTAGTGTCATGATACTTTTACCTTGACGTCACTCCACATTAGCCTAGTACTCTTTGAACTTATCAAAGCACTTAGACTTGCAGCATATCAAGTAAATGTACCTGTATCTTGAATAGTTGTCTATAAAATAGACGAAATATTCGAAACCACCTCTTGCTTGGATAGACATAGGACCACACAAATCAGAATGAACCAATTTCAACACATCTTTGGCTCTATACCCCTTAGACTTAAAAACTTCTTGGTCATTTTTCCTTCCAAATAAGACTCGCAGGTTGGAAAGTTTTCCACCACTAATGAACCCAAAGGTTCATTGGCTATTATCCTTTGAATCCTACTCAAGTCAATATGACCTAGCCTTAGATGTCAAAGATATGATTGTTTCATTTCCGAAGGTTGCTTTCTCTTAGAGTTAGAAGATGTGTTATTAATTTCTATTTGTTGCATTGTGGGAGTTATTGGATTATAAATTATCAACCAACGTACTAGAACAGATAACTTCCCTATTATTCTTTGATAACAATTTTGTTATCAAAAGAGACAGAATATCAAGTTCTTTGATAGTTTAGAAATTGAAATCAAATTCTTTCTAAACTTGGTATGTAAAAGCAATTTCTCAAAATCCATATTTTATTTCTATCAGAGGATAAACATATCTCACTACAACAGCTGCTACTTTTACAGTAGTGCCCATGTAGACGGTATTTTCTCTTTCACTTAGTTGTCAGGTTTCCTGGAACCCTTGCAATGAATTACAGACATGATCAGTGGCTCCCATATCTACACACCAGGTACCGGTAGATAACACCACTAAACATGTTTCAACAACTAATGAATAAAATACACCTATATTGTTCTTAGTTCTGAGAGGACAGTTCACCTTAATGTCCAAGTTTTGTTTCCAATCATAACTGGGACTACTAAGTCTAATCTATAGTATAACAGCTAGGGGATTGACTAACATTTGAAATCCTAAGAATCACAAAAATATTTGGTCAAGACTAATACCTTAAAAACCCCATGAATTTTGTATGCCATGATAGTGTGGACGTATACAAAATCAAAGAGGAGATTTTATCCATTAATTTTATTATCTCGCCAACCTAACTTTATGACAAATAAAATTATAGTTTATCTCTGATCAAATATTTGGTCAAAACTTTGAATTTAAAATAATATTGATTCCTCAAAAGAATATCATTTAAATTCACCAACAACTCAAACACCGTGAATTTTGCATGCCACGATAGTGTGGACGTTTACAAAATTGAACATTTGTAAGAGGAAGGTTATACTCATTAATAACCTTGTCAACCTATCTTTATGACAAATAAAATTACCTCAAACACCGTGAATATTGAATGCCACGATAGTGTTGATGTATACAAATTCAAACATTTGTAATAGGGGTATTACCCATTTTATTATCTTGTCAACCTGACAAATAAAATTACCTCAAACACCGTGAATTTTGTATGCCACGATAGTGTGGACGTATACAAAATCTCAACATTTGTAAGAGAAGGTTTTAATTTTATTATCTTGTCAACCTATCTTTATGACAAATTAATAGTTGGTTTTCATTCGGTCACACAAATAATAGCAGTGACTCCGATGGGGAGGATACTATTAAATGTGCCTAAGTGTATACCATTACTTGATACTTAGTCCATTAGATAAGATTATGCCCCTTCCGATGGAGAAGATCACACGCTCTTAATTAATTTCCTATAACCATCTAAAATGAAAGTTTGATCTAGTGATCCACAAACAAACTCATCCGATATGGAGGAAGGCACTCAGAGCCAACGCGCAAGTTTGTTTGCATCACTTACAAACCAGTAATGGAGACCATGGAATTTATTTAAAAATCCCTCTCCCACTTAGTTATTTAAGGTGAGAAATTTTAAACTATGCGAGCACACATCACAACCAATAAAGCAACAAATATGGAAAAATATTTTTCCAACTATTATGGCATTTTCTATCACTGTCCTCCGTGTGCTGCCAACCCTAACTGCTGCTATCTTTAGCCACCGCAATTGGGTCCCGTCACCACATCCATCTTGCTTCCTTTTCCGCTGCGTCTCTGGTGCTCCATTAGTACCACGCCTCGTAAGGATACGATCCGCGACAAAAATAGAATTGTATATTTATCGATCCTATTCCACAAGGGAATATATATGTAATCTAGATCGAAACAAAAATATAAAATCCTAATAACTAATACAGCTCATGCTGTATTTAATATTACAATCATGCACACATAATAAAATGCCCTTGACATGTTCAAGGGTCCAATCACATACAATATCTATATGCCATAATAGCTGGAGTATGCAACCACAAAGTTAGCACATCCTACTATTATCCTACCTAAATTATGTATGACATGTTCATAATCTATTTGAAAACCAAAACACACAGAGGCAAACCCTAGCTCTGATACCAATTGTTGGTTGGTCCTAGGAAGATTGTACCGGCTCCACTGTACAAAAAATTTGTACAAGTGTCGAACCTTTCCTAAACAACCTATTATGTTCTTTAGAAATTAAATTAGGAATCGCAAACGGAACTTAACATTATTGATTCCAAATTTAACTTATCTATTCTTAATGGTTTAGATTTGGATCGCAAACGATGCTTAACATTATTGATCCAAATCTACCTATGTTATAAATTCAATTAAATATTAATTTTCAGAATTGACTTCCAGGACTGCATGGCGAGGCACTAGTCCTTCTTGGGTATGGGATCATCCACTACCGCCTAGACAAAGCCTTTTAAGGAAAGCTAATATTTAATTTTCTTATATAACTCTAGGTTTAACAAAAAAGAACAATCGAATCATAAATTTGAAAAACAAAAAAAATACAACTTCGAAACAAATCCAAAACTCTAGAATCATATGCCTCTTGTGTTTGGAATTCTAACAAAGAAGAACTAGTATGATGCGGAAAATAATTACTAGTTATACCTCTTCTTTGTATGCTAATAACCTCGAGATCTTCTGCCATATTCCTCGCCTCCTCTTGGACGTCGTGTGGGCGACGATCCTCCAAGATGAACACCACCCAAAACTCCTCCTCCTTCTCTAGTATTCGGCCACCACCACCACCAAGGAACAAAAGAGAGCAAAGGGAAAAGAAAGAAGAGAGGGGCTGACCACAATGAAGAGCTCCAACAAGAGAATAAGAATTGATTTCTCATGAGGCCTCCCCTCCCCTTCTTTTATATTACTTGCCCAAGGCAAATAAGTAAAAGATTTTTACAAAAATTAAAATCTTCCTCTTGTTTTTCCTTTTCCCCTTTTATTTTTCCTTTTCCCCTTTTATTTTTCCTTTTCCTTTCTCTTGATTGATTCAATCATTAATTCAATTGATTAGTCAGCCCCTTGCTTGGACACCAAGCAAGGGTGGCCGGCCCTAAGAGGAAAGAAATAAAATCTTTTGTAAAAATTTTATAAGCAAAGTAGAAAAGCTCTTATAAAATTTTACAAACTCTCTTTTAATTTCCTAACATGGATGTTAAAAAAAGAAAAGTTTTAAAATTTATAACTTCTTTTCTAAAATTTCCTTTTTTAACATGGTTACAAAAAATAAAAAGTTTCAAATTTAAAACTCGCTTCCTTTTTTCTAAAACCATGAGGATGGTTAAAAAAGGAAAGTTTTAAAACTTTTAAACTTTTTTTTAAACCATGTGGCCTAATTCAAATAAGGAAAGTTTTATAATTTTAAAATCTCTCTTTTAAAACTTGTAGATATCTACAAAAAGAAGATTTTAAAAATTGAAAACACCCCTCCTATTTTGAATTATGTGGCTGGCCCCCTTTACAAATCTTGTGGTCGGCCCCTTTAGAGAAGATGGTGGCCGACCCCTTGGCTTGGTCACCAAGCCTTGGGTCGGCCCCCTTCTTGGACACCAAGATGAGCTTTATATAGATGGATTTAAGGCTTTAATAACGCTACGATAGGGACCTAGAGGAGAAATTGGTTTTGACCTCTCGATGAGCTCATGTATCCCGTGTTCGCTCCGAACACACAACTCAAGTTCATCAATAATAACTCATTCCACTAGAGAGTTTATTATTGTACTACCGCACTAATCTCAAATTACATTATGGGCTCCTTCTTATCATGAGTGTGTTAGTCTCCCTGTGTTTAAGATATCGAATGCACATTAACTTAATTGAGTTACTGACAACTCACTTTAATGAATATCTTAGTCCAAGAGTAGTACCACTCAACCTTATCGTCATGTCGGACTAAGTCCACCTGCAGGGTTTAACATGATAATCCTTATGAGCTCCTCTTGGGGACATTCTCAATGTAGATAACTATGACACAGTTTCCCTCTATAATCAACAATACACACTATAAGTAATATCATTTCCCAACTTATCTGGCCTTTTGATTTATCCAGCTAAATCTCACCCTTTGATAAGTTAAAGAAATAAATACTAAATATATGTGCTTATTATTATATTAGGATTAAGAGCATACACTTCCATAATAACTAAGGTCTAGTTCATTTATTAAGTCAGTATAAAAAGAACTTTCCTAAAATGATCTTACTCAATATACTCAGAGTGTACTAGTGTAATTTATTAGTCAAGATAAAGTAATACCTAATTACTATTCTAATGGTTTGTTCCTTTCCATATTATTCGTGAGCAACTGTTTATAATTTATAAAGAATTGATAACATGATCTTCTGTGTGTGACACCACACACTATGTTATCTATAATATAAATTAATTGAAAAACTACACTTAACATAAATGTAGATATTGACCAATGCGATTCTTTTATTTCAAATATAAATGTTTACAAAAAGCTAGGCTTTTAGTATACACTCTAACATAGTTGACTGGTGTAACTATTAGGCACAACCAACAGTTCTCCTCAGAATCCTAAATTTGGCCAACGGTTGCCAACGGTCTTGTATCAATCGATTGGTGTTAGTACCAGTCAACTTGTGTTCGTTGGATCAGTCGACTGGTCCATATATCAGTCGACTGTTCTTAGTTACACACTCACACTCATCCTCTCTAGAGTCGCCCTTTGAAGCCCTTTTTTCTTGACCTTCGTCCCTCAGATGCACATGAGCCCACGACTCCTCTTTATGTATCATTCGTGTTACCTTGAAGTCTGCTTCTCTCAGCTCCTCTCCGTTGCTCCTCATCCGATAGTCCCTCGGATGCCATTCACATCATCCTTCACCGTCTCAAGGACTTGAGTCCTAGGATAAGCTTCCCAAGCTTGAGCACACCAAGTTTTCATGTGTGTTTCACCAAGCCCTGCATGACTCAAATACATATATCAAACTAATATGAAAGCCTAACTTAAACTTTTTGCCACACACATCAAAACAATGATCATATCTGATCAAACCTAGGTCAATTGCATCCACACTCAAACTATGGAAACTTTATAAACCATGTATAATAAAATCGATGATGTTGTTTTCCTTATTCAGATTGTGGATACTCCATCATTTTAGATTGATATGCCCATGTTGATATAAGTCCATTTAATTTCATCATGATGATTAACAGGATGTCACCACAATGAAATATGCAATTCAAAATCTCATTCAAGAGATAATTCATCAAACTCAACTCTTTGAGATTTAGGAGGTTCGGACTCCTCATTAATAATGGATGTATTAGTCTCAGTCCTCTCGGATAATGAAAAATTATCAATTCTTGGTTTAAAGAATGATAGAATATTGTTTCCCCTCTTTCTCTCTTGAGAAGATATTAAAATAATCTAAGTAATTGCACAAGTGATTAACTGAGTGCACATACTCAAATAACATAGCCTTTACATTTATCATTTGACCAAAATCACTAGAGGTCAGATAAACATCTACATTTTTCCCACTCAGCTTTTCACCAATGCATCAATTCTAGGAGAAAGTATAAATAACCACACACGTCGATAATTCAAGAGGGAATTGGGAAACTATTATATTTGAGAGATGTCATAAGGCAATCACCTTATGGTTTGTACCTATTTATTGGATAATAAAGATTCACTACTTGAATGCACATTCTCTATATTTATTATTGTATCTTAAACTCATTTATTGAATGCCCACATATAATTCATAACATGAAAGAACTTGCAATTTGATCACAACTAGTGAACATTTCTACATTTATAATTATAAATGTATTAAAAGATTTCGTAGTCGATGAATTGATGAGATCAGACATCATCGATTCTGTAAGACCAGCACGTGTTATACTCGGTATATCCAAGAAGCTATTCTTTATTGGTTGGAGATATTGGGATATTAAGAGTTAAATGTAGACACCAATTATGGTAACTAGTTAATTAGGGTAATCTGCTAAAGACTTCATATGGTTCTCTACATATATAGATATATTAATAAAGATCTCATTATAACTCGAGTATAAGTTTCCTTCGATTTAAGGTATTCAAGTCACCTTGATCATGGAGACTTACACTTTGACATCTTAAACAAGCATCTTCATGGAGATGTGGACCCAGAATAGCCAAAGTGTTTGAATAGCCAACAAAGGATTCACTACTCCTTACAAGAAGATGTATACCCTATAGTCACTTGTCAAGATTATTACTCAAAAGTTTTTAGCTAAAGTATCACATGTTAAGAGTATGGTATTGTTGAACACACGTCTGAGTTATTTGAATCTATAGGATGAAGAAGTATTACTTAGACTAGGTGTAACATAGTCAGCCTATTGGAGACTAACACAGAGGCCATGTCCTGAACTAAGTGGTATAAGGCGAGTGAAAAAAAATGAAACATAACTCATTGTAGCTGTTGAAATGTTTAGAAGTGGTTCTAGAATCAATTATTTAATTTTTTGATCAATTAGAGATCATGATGTACTACTAGATGTCACTCATGATCGATCCATAATTAATGGTGAATTATGGATAGTTGATGTGAGTCTGTAAGTATACGGGTGTCATCAAGTAATAAAAATATTGATCCCATAAGGATTGTTGATTAAACACTAGTTAACTTTACACGATGAATTATATAGACAATCAAAATGTGGTTCATGAATGCTAGAAAAGAAGTTAAGAAGTGGGAAGAAGGTTGGGAGAGAGAGTAAAGAGTAGAGAAGGAGGGAGAGAATGAGCGTAAGTGAATGAAATATGATAGATTCTAGTATTTTAGTTTCGTTATGATGCTAGATAATGTCTCTATGCATTGCTCATCTACCTAACTCCATGCTTACACTCATGCAGGAATTCTAACTAAAGTCCGGTACAACTCTGCGTAGGTTACACTAAAGAATTTACCCAAGTTGTAATGCTATTAAGTAAAAAAGTGGCTCTAGAAAGTCTGGTTAAAGGAATACCCTTTGTCACACGGCCCCCCGGTCATATAATCTCTAGAGTTAACCAATTTACTTTCTAACGGTAGATTAATGCAATTAAGTAGAAGAGGTAACCTAGAAAGTTCGGTTAAAGAGATATCCTCTGTCACATGACCCCCCGGTCATATAATTGTTAGATTACACAAATCACTTACTAACATTAATTTGGGAGAAACACTCTAAACTCTAACTAGATACTCCTTTGTAGTGAAACGATCTTCTTACAAGAGAATCTTCCTAGAAAGTCCGCTTAAAGGTTATCCCCTATCATAGGGCTTCACGGTCATACAATCTAGTACTTCTCTTCTACAAAGTTACAATTCCACCACAATCCACATGCATATATCTCACGCATATTTCATCAAACACATATAAGGCACAAAACATATAGAACATGGTATAAACTTATCACAAGAAAATATCCAAATACATAGTTCATGCATCTACAACACATCATAACTGCTTCCTACATCCTAGATCTAGAGATATACTCCATTGCAAAGGAATTACAACCAAAAGATAAGAAATAAAGCAATCTATAACTCATAAAATAAAGAAAAGAGAAGAGAAGGCTTATCCATATAGCGTCGATCATTTTGGATGCAATCCTTGCTCCAAAGGTGGACAAATATATGAAAATAGAAGATCTAGGGTTCCCCCAAGGGGAGAACCCTTCCTCAAGAAATGGGGGTGAGCCCCAAGCCAAAAATCAGTCAAAAATGAGGTTCTTAAACCTTTTATACCTCCTCTAAACTGCCCAGATTAGCCAGGATTATAGGGGTCTGATAAACCAAGTTTTTCACCACTTAAACCTAGTTTTCTCATATTTCATCCTAAACCAAAGTTGTATCCTTTGAAATATCTACATTTTGATATTTGGATCGAGTATTGACTCCAACCAAGCCAAAAGTTATGATAGTTCAAAATTTGGTTTGCATTTTAGGCGGAGGACCCGATGAAGCCAATGCTGGGAGGCATTACCGTAACTTTTAACATGGCTAGACCTTGTTTTCTCTCTGTTTAACCTGAAGCAAAGTTGTAGATAATAAAGTTAGCTATGTTTTTATATAATGAACAGCTCGTAGCTCCAATCAAACACAAAGTTATAGCCATTTTAAAATAAGTCTGCAGTTTGCCCAAGATTCAACACAACCTTATTTCACGTAACATGACCTCATGTTTTCCGCCACATGGACGTGCCTCCTGGCATGGTCGTGGTCTTCCTCTTCTCTAAATAAAAGACGCATCTATGTAAAAACACACGGTCAGGGTCTTCCTCAGTTCTAGAAGAATGGCACGGTCGTGCCTTTTAACACGGCTGTGTGCTGCCTAGCCACGGGAGAAGGGACACGACCATGTGATTTCATACGACTTGAGCTTGATTTTCTTTTGGTGGGGGGCACAACAGTGTGGGTTCACACGGTCGAAGCCTTCCCCTCCTTTGGACATGTGGTACGACTATGTGAATTTCACACGGCCGGATCCTTTTTTCTTCATTTGTTCTCTAAGTCATCTACAAGCGTTTTCACTTCAAATCGCATCTTGTCAATCAAAAAAATACAAAGAGCATATCTCTAAATAAAAGGAGTAGAAATATGACATCATAATAAATAGGGTGTAATAACACATAGATTATGCTCATGAAATATAAGTAGATGTGCGCTAAGGTATGTATAAAAGTATATATAATCTATACACATCACACCCGAGACTTAAACCTTTGCTTGTCCTCAAGGAAAAACTGCATCTAAACTCATGTGGTTAAATAGTGCATCATAATCTCTAGCAAGTCGATCTAATCCTATAGAATGATTTCATTGGTGAGCAAGATATAAAAGTTGTTTGAGAATAGCCTAAGAAATAGTCCTCCGTGCTCAGTGCAATAGTGACCTAATTTTTTTTAAGTTTTAATCCTAAACCGACTCAAGTCATCATAAAACTATATTCCTTATGCTTCTGTCGATAGATACTTACCTATCACATGCATGATTCATATCTCTAAAACTACACAAGGTCTCAAAGAACTACTCAGAATTAAGAGAAGTATAACATTTATTTTTCCAATAACCTAACTCGGTTTCAAAGGGGTAAATTGTTAGTTTTCACTCACGATAATTATTTGTTATCCCTTATTCATATGATTTTTTTTCTTTTACTTTTTTGGTGCTTTAAAGGTGTAGCACTAACACAAATGCACATATATAAATGCAAATGTAGAGATTTTGATTTTTCCAAATGAATTGTCATGATCTAAGATCATCCAGTAACCAAAATGTAATTAAGAGGTCATCTTAGAAACATAAGTACTACTCTAGTTCTATGAATCATGATTATTTTTAGAGTTATCTAC
Organism: Zingiber officinale; assembly: GCF_018446385.1. Taxonomy (NCBI): domain Eukaryota; kingdom Viridiplantae; phylum Streptophyta; class Magnoliopsida; order Zingiberales; family Zingiberaceae; genus Zingiber; species Zingiber officinale. The sequence goes on from NC_055998.1 coordinate 37,303,548, forward strand.
CATCAAAACTAGACAAAGTGTAAAGAGATCCTAAAACAAGACTAATACTCAAACTTCTATAGTAAAAATATTGCTCACTTCATGCTAATATAGATAGGACAATATAGATCACTAAACATACTAGCATTATAAGTAACTAATAAGCCACATGAAATCTAGAACAGACGTCCTAGTATTTTACATTAAAGATCAAACAATTATGATGTAATGAATGATGCAACTAGAAAAAATTTTATTATGTAAAAAAAAATGTGCAAAAACTAAACTAGGCCCAACACATCCCCCCAAATTTAAACTTCATTGTCCCAATGAAAACTATAAATATAATATAGAGGAAGTTTTGAAGTTATAGAAGTTACCAAGTGATGAGCTCCAAATGTTTGAGGCATTCATGTTATGAAGTTACTTTCCTATATGTGATTTACACTCCTCCACAACTTAAAATTCTATAAAAAGAAGATAGATAAAAAAAACATAAGTAGAGGGATTAGGGTTGTTATGAACAAAGTAAAGAAACTAGAAAGAAATTTAAAACGTAAATGTAAATAAGATTGAACTTGGGTTGCCTCCCAAGAAGTATTTATTTTAAGTCATTAGCTCGACCACCTCATTAGATTCATCTAAATTTCACTCTTGGAGGGGTAAGATATTTCAACACCCTATTACCAAGGGCTCTTATTATGAAGGGAGCTTTCATCATAGGAGATATAAAGTGAAGTATCGCTCTCTCCATCTTCGTTTGTTTGGAAGTTCTTTCAGGTGGTCGAAGACAGTTCAGATTGAGATTCCAATTATAGGCCCCATGAAAATTTGCAGACCCAAAGAAGGAGCACACCTCCCATACAAGAGAAAGATAAGAAAGAACTATAAAAATATTAGAGTTAACAAAGCATGTATCAAAAGATGAATCACATTCAATAAAATCAATGACGGGTACCTCTGTGAAGTTTTCTAAAAGATCACTAGTGATACTTACTTTACATTGTTGAGAGGTACCTGAAAGTTCTAAACAAGTGGATGTGACTCCTTCTGGATGTTGCGGTGTCTCTAACTCTAACTTAAGTAGTAGTGCCTCTAAAGAAGGTGATTCTTGGGACTCTGCCTCTACTACAAAAGTTCCTACACATATATCATCAATCAATTTCATTCTTACAAATTTTATATTATCAATTGGTTGTGAGATCAAAGGAGGTGATTCTTGGAAAATTGCTTCCATAGCAAAAGTCCCTACATTTTCATCCACAACATCAATAGCTTTAGAAGCGGTGAAGAGTACACTAATATCAATATCATCAATAGAAGAATCAACAACATTATTAAAAATTTATTGTAATATCCGTAGAACTAGGATCTCCCATTGCACTATTAGCTCTCAAAATCTTGTGTTATGATCTTCATCTGACTAGGAGCAGGAATATTTGGGTCTTGGGAGTCCTCCCAGTCAGTCGACTCATCTGGTTGTGAATGATGTGGTCAATTTAATGATGAATCATCCTGAAACTCTAACAGACTCTAATTTACTTTAAAAATATGCTCAATATTTTGTATACAGGTATAGCCCAAATTTTGATGATCTATCCAAAATTGATTATAATATTGAGGCGAGTTAGGGATCTGCTGCTAGGATAGTGACTGCTCACTCTGCTCTAGAATTAGCTGAGGTTGAAGGTTCTGAATTTGATAATCTCCATAGTCGTAGCCATAAGTATCAGGAACTTGCTATATGTATCTTGATGTTGAGGTTGGAATAAGTAATAAAGTTCCAGAGTATCGATAGTTTTTTAGAACAAGTGATAAATAGCAGATGGATGAGACGTACTACCGCACATTGTACAAAGGCACTCAAATTGATCATCATCTGAATCATAATTTTCATTAATGAGAGATCTTGATCTTGCACTCATGGGTGTGAAAAATTCTCTTAAAGGCCTACTTAACAAGTTAGTACTCATGATGTCTAAAAATTTTTTAAGAAAACTAAAAATGTAAAATTAAAGACTAGAATGAAAATACATAATAAAAACATAAAAGAAAAATGCAAAAAGTAGAAGAAAATGAAAAATATCTAGAGTAACTCATATGTTAATCAACTAATATTAATGCGGACAGTCCCCGACAACGCCGCCAAAAACTTAATGTGAGCCCACAAGTATACGGGTGTCGTCAAGTAATAAAAATATCGATCCTACGAGGACTATTGATTAAGTACTAGTTAACTTTACATGGTGAATTATCTAGACAATCGAAATGTAGTTCATGAACTCTAGAAGAGAGGTTGAGAAGTTGGAAGAAGGTTGAAAGAGAGAGTAAAGAGTAGAGAAGGAGGGAGAGAATGAGCATAAGTGAATGAAATATGATAGATTCTAGGATTTTAGTTTCGTTATGATGCTAGTTAATGTCTCTATGCATTGTTCATCTACCCAACTCCATGCTTACACTCATGCAGGAATTCTAACTAAAGTCCAACACAACCCCTGCGCAGGTCACACTGAAGAGTTTACACAAGTTTTAATGCTATTAAGTAAAAAAGTAACTCTAGAAAGTCTAGTTAAAGGGGTACCCTTTATCACACAACCTCCCGGTCATATAATCGCTAGAGTTAAGCAATTTACTTTCTAACGGTAGATTAATACAATTAAATAGAAGAGATAACCTAAAAAGTCCAGTTAAAGGGATACCCTCTGTCACATGACCCCCCCCAATACAATCTCTAAATTACACAAATCACTTACTAATATGAATTTGGGAGAAACACTCTAAACTCTAATTAGATATTCCTTTGTAGTGAAACAATCTTCTTGCAAGAGGATGATCCTAGAAAGTTTGCTTAAAGGGTTACCCCCTGTCACAGGGCTCCACGATCATACAATCTAGTACTTTTCCTCTACAAAGTGACAATTCCACCATAATCCACATGCATATACCTCACACACATTTTGTCAAATACATACAAGGCACAAAACGCATAAAACATGGTATAAACATATCATAGCACAAGAAAATATCCAAATACATGGTTCATACATCCACAATAAATCATAACTACTTCCTACATCCTAGATCTAGAGATCTACTCCAGTACAAAAGAATACAACCAAACCATAAGAAATAAAGTAATTTACAACTCAAAACATAAAGAGAAGAGAAGGCTTATCTGTGTAGTGTTGGTCTTCTTAAATGTAATCTTTACTCCGAAGGTGGACGGATCTGCGAAGATGGAAGATCTAGGGTTCCCCCAAGGGAGAGAATCCTTCCTCAAGGAATAGGGGTGAGCCCCAAGCCAAAGATCAACCAAAGAATGAGGTTCATGACCCTTTTATACCTCCTCCAAACTGCCCAGATTAACCAAGTTTATAGGGGTCTAGTAAACCAGGTTTTTCACCACTTAAAACTAGTTTTCTCATATTTCACCCTGAATTAAAGTCGTATCCCTTGAAATTATCTCCATTCTAATATCTGAATTGAGTACTGGCTCCAACTGATTTGAACGTTATGGTGGTTCAAAGTTTGGTCTTGAGTTTGGACGGAGGACCCTATGAAGCCGCGGCTGGGAAGCATGGTTGTACCTTTTAGCATGGCTAGACCTTATTTTCTCTTTATTTAACATAAAGCAAAGTTGTAGATCTTGAAGTTAGCTATGTTTTTGTATAAAGAACAGTCTATAACTCCAATCGAATGCAAAGTTATGAAATTTTCAAAATAAGTTTACAATTTGTCCAAGATTCAACACAACCTTGTTTTCATGTGACACGACCTCATGCTTTCCACTACACGGCCGTGCCTCCTGGCACGATCGTGGTTTTCCTATTCTCTAGATAAAAGACATGGCTATGTGAAAACACATGGCCAAGGTCTTCCTCGGTTCTGGAAGAATGGCATGGTCATGCCTTTTGGCATGGCAGTGTGCTCCTGGCCATGGGAGAAGGGACACGACCATGTGGTTTCATATGACCTAAGCTTGATTTACCTCTGGTAGGGGGCATGTCCGCGTGGGTTCACATAGTCGGAGTCTTCTCCTCCTCTGAACATGTGGCATAGACATGTGGATTCCACACGGTCGGACTCTTTTTCTTTATTTGTTCTCCAAGTCGTCTACAAGTGTTGTTTTCGCTCCCAATCATGTCCTGCGAATTAAAAAATATAAAGAGCAAATCTCCAAATAAAATGAGTGAAAATATGATATTATAATATGAAAAAAAATATTTTATCGAAATGGAAGCATGGATGAGCCATGTCTTTTGAAGACGAGTTGAGTCCTCCTTGGTTTAATTTTAAACCAAATTTATTTGGTTTTAATTAAAAGATATTTGGTTCTTGAACCAAGTAGTTTAGTTTTGAGCCAACTTGGCTTGGTCTTGAATCAAACTCAAGGCTAATGATATGGGTTGTGGATTAATGGATATGAGTTTTGGAATTACTCCTCTAACCCAATAAGAAAAAAAAATTGATAATCCCAGTTAGCCTCATTGACTATCCCTGGGGATGACTGACCCAACCCCACGGAAGTTTCCTACCGGCCACCAGGGTAAATTAGGAAGCGCGCGCGGTAGCCAACTCAGACGTCCATCATCCTTTGATTGTGCTCCCCATTTGGAGGAAAATTCCTGCAAATACGCCATAGCTGGGGATCGAACCGCGGGTGCCTGGGTGACAACCTAAATGTCCTACCGTGGCACCATGCCCCGGGGACCCTCTAACCCAATAAGTGATTTATATATTGGTGTTAATTGAATAAAAATTAATAATCATATTAGAAACCTAAAGGTTAGGTTTTTAATTCTTATCCTCTCCTCCTCCTCTATTCTCTTTGCCGTCGTCGCCGCCCAAGTCGCCAATGCTGCCCACTAACCCTCTAGCCAGTAGCTTCCTGCCAACTAAAAGGACACTGGAGCCCAAGTTCCCCGATCATGGATAGCCTCCCGACGTGCACAAACAACAACGAGGAGTTGTTGTCCTATGCATCGTCATCGTCCCTTGCTCCACCACAAGGGCTTACCGCCGGCTGCCCTTCCTTTGGTGGCCACCTGCTGACCTCCGGAACCCCTTATCGTCGGCTATACCACCAGTGACAATGAGGAAACCCCATGAACAACAATGATTGTTGCTGTCGTTCATCACTTTTCACTGTCACCGGGTTACTTCGACTGTCAAACATGAATCGAGCCTTGATCCTTCTCTCGGATCGTGTTGTCTCTGAGCATTAGCTAGTACCAAAGATGAAGACAAGACTCATGGCTTTCCGAAGCCATCTTGAGGAGTTCTTATCGTCGATACGAATAGAGGCAAAGCTTCGGGATCGTTACTTGATTGATGTCATTCCCAATCCACATCATCCGCAAGGTATAACTAATTAAATTTAATTCCATAAATTTTATTTTATAATCATGGTTATATCCTCATATGTGTGTGGTGTCTATTATAATAAAGTAGTTAATTATTATTTTTATTTCCGTTGTGCATGATTACGAAATATATTTTAACACACAATCACGTCGGGCTCCCCAATAGAAACATCATATATTTGAATTGAAGGATGGGGAATGTTCAAAGGTGGGGATGATCCTTTTCTTGTGGTCAATCGACGACAACTGCAGTGGGATTGGAAATCCAATTTGGGACTTATTGTGGAATTTGATTTGGGGTTTAGGGCTGATCAATCGATAATAAGAGTTGTGTATATATAAAAAAAAAAAGGTCTCCATGATCGTAGAATTTAGTTTGGGGATTTAAGTCTAATCAAGTGAACAATTATGTATAAAAGAAATTAAAATGACCCCTTGACTAAAGCCTAGGTAATATAACACCTCCCTCTACCCTTGGACATAAATAATAAAACACTAATAAGTTATAGAGTGAGTACATAGCTCTAGATAACAAACCTTTTGATCTAGGTCATCATACATTCTTAGATCTTCTAACCATTGCAGCATAAACATACAATATACTAAGGTTACATGATTTTTACGTTCTTTGTGCTTACAATTTATTGTTAGATTGATCAATATGAGAGGATATATTTATTGATTATATATAAGCTTCAGTAATTTTAATTGGATTAATAGTGCAATCTCATTTTTTTTTTTAGCAGAATAGAATAAGATTAATAAATTATTTTGACTAGTTAAGAGTTGACTAGGTCAAAATTAATTTATTGAAATTTAATCTAATTGTATTTGATTAGGTTCCTTTAGTGGCTAAGTGAGATTCAGATAAATTATACGAGTTATAATTTATCAAAATTGAAGTAGAAAAGTGTATTGTACACATGGCAAGATATTGACGGTTGCTAGTGATGGTATGAAATTATCAAATCTTTATCTAGATTAAGTTTTTTTTATATAAAAAAACATCATCATAATATTCTAGATATTATAAGATTCGATAAAGCCCAACCATGATAAAAAAAAAGATAATATTTTATATTATTATTATATAGAATAATTATATTAAGTTATATATATCCCACACATACAAAATATACAATTTAGTTGTACGAAAAACATCAAAAAAGACTTGAAGGTTTGAAACATAGATCCAATGTTGAAAGCATGCTTCAAGGGTAACATAAATTCTTTATATGTTCTATTAAGATAATTTGTGTTAATACATAAATTATCAAGATCTTGTAATGAGATGTTCGAATTATAGGAAATCAATTTTTGTAATTAAGTATTCTCATTTTGGCCCAATCATTGGTATCGAAGTTGGGGTTTTGACATTGTTACATATTTCGAATTGATTTATGCATGTTTTAGTTAAAAGAGGTGTTAGGAATGTGTGAGTATGTGCAAGGATGGAAGTAGATATTAGCCAATCTGGGCTTTAACCTGAGGGTCCTTTAGTATGAGTTTAAATTCTCTATCCCCAAATTTCTCTGTCTCTGTATCCCCTTGCCGATCGGACGGACCAGATTACATCTCAAGAATATCTTGCACATCACGAGAATACTGCACACATCTTAAGGATGTCATGATGCCTTGAGATATAATCTGGTCCGTCCGATCGGCAGAGAACACGAGGACAGAAAAATTTGGGGACAGAAGATTTGAACTGCTTTAGTACATAGATAACATTCTATCCCCTTCGATTCGACAAAAGATGTGGGAAGGAAATGTAAAAATTAAAATCGCATAAATATCCCTAACCTCTTTTTTTTTTTTTATAGAACCAATGTAGGTAGAGTGAATATTGATCCATTCATTGTCATCTTTTTCGATCTATCATATTAGTAGCAATGAAATATACAAAATGAAAGAATGAAAGACTCACAAGATTTATTTGATCCTCAGACCCTCAAGGTCAATACGTTTAAGGCCTACACACTCAAGCATGAGTCCACTAGTGGTCTTATTTCTGAAAGCTTTCTGAAGATGAAGAAACTTGTCTTACAGTTTTAGTACAAGCACAAAAAATATTAAAATATAGTGCAACTTGTAAAGTAAATACAAACAAATATTGTAGCTGATCTGGAAGTCTTGAGCGTAGTACATCCCTGCTGGAGTTTCCCCGATCACATAGCTTCGCAGCATGTTCATCTAAGAACAAAGACAGGGAGTATAATGAAAGAAGTGTTATGCTTGAACATAGAGCCTTCGTCTCCTTTTACAAAGTTGGATCAGACTTCTATCTGGATCAAACTCTTATATGGATCAAGCATATCTAGATCAAGTCTTATCTTTAACCACATTATCCACATTATCTTATTTATCTTTATCCTCATTCACATTATAGAGTTGAACCTGATCTTTTTCCATATTAGCTTCCATGTTAACCTGCCATGTAAACATCTATGACAACTCAACAATCTGGTCAACCTAACCCAGCCGGTCGACCGGACCGATTTTCCAATCGGCAGAACTAAGCCAAGTCACCGATCCAAGTCTAAACTCGACCTTGGTCAATTAAACCTGATTGATCTACTTATCCTTGGGATTAATCTACCGAACTAATTCAATCTACCAAACTGTTGGTTCGATCGACTGAATTGGTTTGAGTTTTGTTTGACTCAAGTCAAGTCTGGTTCACCTCTGACTTAGCCCAACTATGCCCAATTGTGCTTGTTTACTCTATGTTTTGCTTCCAACTCAAGGTTCCTATAAAATAGCCATACAAAATACAAGTAAGCAGCCTAACCTAATCATGTAAGTCTACTTGACCTACTAGGCTTAACTTTAGCTTGGTGTCAATTTCTCCAAGACTTTACCATCTAAGGTCTACTTCTTAAGATTTGACCTTGATAAGCCTCCAATCCTCCATACCCACTGACTTCTCGTCTTCCTAACCTCCAGTTAAAACTTTTCCTTGCCAAGCATCTGGTCACCCTTGACCTGCTTGGACTTACCCTTGTCTAACATTCAGTTAGGATTACTCACTTGAAAGACTTCTCACCTACATAACCTTCAGTTAGAACTTTCCTTGCTAGTCATCTGGTTTTAACTAGACTTTTCACTTCCAAACATCAAATCTTATTTGAATTAACCCTTGGTTAAATTTGACCAGACTTAGCTATATTATCAAATATCGAAACTTGGAAGATTGATTACACCAATAATTTTCTCATCCATCAATTTCTTCTTCCTCCTCAACTGTCAACTCTTTCTTCTTCCTCCTCACCGGTTGCTCATGTGATATCTCCGCCAACGACTGATCCCTCTTTTTATCTTCCATGACTGTTCCACGACTGTTCCACGACTGCTGCTTCACAATTTCTCTCTCGATTGCTTCATGAATGTTGTAAGCCATTAATCATCTCTAGTCAACTTATTCTGTGATTTATCCGCTGATTCTACAATTGCTCCTGTGATTGCTCTATTAATCCCTCTTTTTTTTCTTTCGCGATTGCTCCGCGTACTACTGCTCTGCAACTACTTTTGCGATTTTGCCTTGATCCCAAGATTAGCTGCGGATTGGATTTTTTTTCTTTTTTTATCACATTTAATTGAAATACATGCCTATCCAATACAGTGTTCGCCTAATAATATACTTAAAATGCATGCCTAATCAAAGTTTTTAATAAATTGTTGTAGTTAATTGAAGATTTTTTACTAGATATATTGTCGAGCTTTAATTATTTTTATCATGTGGTTATGCTTTGTACAAAGGGACAACATATTTTAGTTATTTTTTGTTAATATTGTTCTTATATAGAATTTAAACAAGTTGATTTCTTAATTATTTTCTACTCTAAAATTTTGTTAATTTAAATTGTTGTTATGTGGAATATTGAAGAACATAATTATAAATATTTTTACTATTTTTTAAATTCAATAAATAATATTACATTTTTTACTATTATTGTTATTGTTGAATCTGTGCAGACAAAAGTGAGATTTCTACTTGAAACTGTATTAGAAATAGTTCTTTAAAATTTATGAGATTCTAGTTTATTATGCCGAAATTTATTTGTATTATGTTATTTTAATGTCATATCAAGAGAGAAAAAAAGGGAAATAATATTTTATATTCTTTAAGCCAAAAATTAATAATCTTTCATCGTCCAAGAGAATTGAGACTAATACATCCATTCTATTGAGGAGTTCTAACCCCCTTTTAAATTTCAAAGAGTTGAGTTTGATGAAAATTCTCTTGAATGTGATCTTGGATTGTATATTTCAATATAGTGACATTATGTTAATTATCCTAATGAAATTAGACGAGCAACATCTATTTAAATTAAGTGAAGCATAACAATCTACATTGCAGTTAAGGGGTTTAGAAGTTAGGAAATACATTAATGATAGAGTCAAGTGTACCTTTTTGTCTCACATGGGAAGGTCTAACTCGATGCATAATACATCTATAAAATCTATTATTAATTTGATAAATGTGATCGACATATAAACAAAGTTATCAATATAGAATCTTCTGAATAGATTTAAAAGAATTAATTAAAGCTTGCAACAACAATTAAGAGTGTCTGTTGGCTTAGTTTGCACGTATGTGGATTTAGAGATCATGATGAATCTTCAAATTCTCAAAATTATGGTAATTTCATTGAGATGCTAAATTTTTTAGGAAAATGGAATGCTGGTATTGACAATGTTATCTTAGAAAAAACTTTGGGAAATGCAAAGTATAATTCACCATAAGTTTAAAAAGAAATATTGCATATTATTGATGACATAGTCAGAAATAAAATTTGTGATGAAATTAGAGATTTTAGGTTTTATATATATTTTGGTGGATAAAGTGAAGGATTTATCTAACAAATAATAGATGACTATAATTTTAAGATTTATTTATGTTCATGGTTTTTTTTTTTTTTTTTTGCAAGAGTGTTTTTTTTTTTCAAATTGTGCATGTACCACAACACTTAAGAAAGAAATATATGATATCCTCACTAGATATAATCTAGAAATTCATAAGATGACGTCAAGGGTACGATGGTGCTAGCAACTTGTATGGTGCTTTTATTGGATTGCAAACTTTATTTCTTAAAGATCACCCCTATGTATTTATGTGCATTGCTTTGCCCAACGACTCAAGCTATCGTTAATTGCAATTACTGGAAAAGAGATCTCTATATGGGTTTTCTTTTCGAATATGATGACTATTATCTATCTTGTTACATCTTCTTCCAAATGCAATATTGAATTACAATTTGCTCAAGTTAATGAAATTACACATTTTGTTGTTGCAGGTGAACATGAGACTAAGTGAGAAGCTAATCAGATTAGTACTTTACATCAAGCAGAAACTACTCGTTGGAGTTCCCATTTTGATTATATTTGCAACTTAATATATATGTATAATGCAACTATATATTAATGTGCTGGAAAGCATGATCACTAATGGTTCCTCTACTTCAATGCGTGGAGAAACTGATGGTTCCTTAATAGTGATGAAGTCTTTTTTATTTTGCATTTGTTGCATAAAATTATGGGGATCGCAAATTTTCTTTATCGTATCTTGGAACAAAAATCTCTTGATAAATGCAATAGATTTGATTTCTACGACTAAAGCACTTCTCCAACATTGAGAAATGATGGTTTGATATTCTTTTTTCATGTGTTAAATCATTTTAACAAGATTGAATGTTGATATATTGGATATCAGTGCTCGTTATAAGCATTCTAGTAGTTCATGTCGACAAATTAATACCGTCACAGTTGAGCATCACTTTCATTATGATATATTTAATGTTATAATAGATTTTCAGTTAGAAGAGTTAAGCTTTAGATTTATTGATAAGAAAGTAGAACTTCTTATGCTTAACTTTGCTCTTGATTCAAAAGATAATTTTAAATGGTTCAATATTGATAAGATTTGTATTTTCACTGGGAAGTATTACCCTAAGACTTCACTGAATACAAAATGCATAATTTGTGGTGACAACTACAACATTATGAACTCAATGTAGTTTGTCATAAAAATTTTCAAAAAATGCCACTATCTCATAATTGTGCCAAGGCTAGTTTGAAAGAAAAATATATAATACTACAATTTGATAGACAAGTTGCTGTGTCTAATATTAACATTATCTATTTCCACGACAACACAGTGCATGTATTTTCGGCTATGAAGCATGTTAAAATAATTCTTAGTAATAGAATGGGAGAAAATTTTCTAACAGGTTCTATGATTTTCTACATTAAAAGAGATTTACTTCAAGTATTGAGTTAGATTTTATAATTGATAAATATTATACTTTAAATAATCATAAATCACAATATCAATATGTATATGTATATATGGATCATCTTTGTATCTTTTAGTTGAAAAATATTTAATTTATTTATTAACATTGAATAATTGATTTTAGATATATTCATTTTATTTAAAGTTCATTCATTTATTACAAGATGATGGAGATATAAAATATTATATCGTCAAAGTTGTTGTCAAAAGTTTTTTGTCACGCCTCGTGACCTAGGCACGTGACATCGACGTTGCTTACGAATATAAATACTCAAAAACAACAAGCCTCATAAAGTGCATACCAAACCAGTAATACTATAATGAAAATATTGTCTTTACAATCCAAAAGCGAAAGTATACAAATAAAGATAACATGAACTAAAAGGTCGAATCACTTGGACACGACTTCATTACCAGCCCCAAAACATTTCTTGCTCCTCCTTCTCGACTTGTTCCTCGTCTTTATCTGGGGATGGGAGAAAGGGGGAGGGGGTGAGTGCTTGGGAAAACACTCAGTAAGTGGGATCGATCGAACATAGTACGCCAGAATACAAAACATAGCAAGACATTCAGAATTCATGACAAAAACATATTTCATGAAACATGACAGAAATAGTAGTTAATCGAAAACATATACTTTTAGTAAGACATTCATAATTCATGACAGAAACAAATCTTAATCGAAAACATAACACTGTTAATAATCTTATTTTCCATGGTATTACTAATCATTCTCCTATATGTAATTCCTCTAAGGGGTGAGGTCATATATCAATTATTATTACCCACCGCATCAGGACCATAACTTGTCATATCTTATCATGTTTTCGGAAATTTCTTTTTACTGATCAGTTCCATATATAATTCTTATAAGAGGTGAGGTCATATATCGGCTATTATTACCCACCGCATCATGGCCATAACTTGTCATATCTTATCATGTTTTCGAAAATTCCCTTTACCATATCTAACTTGAGTCATAACAGTGCATCTTGAAATAAAAAGAAATGAATTTAAAATATAAAATGATGAAATGTAAACATATTCCGCAGCTACACTCGAAATGAAAAGTCCATTTACTTAGTGAGAAACTTCTTCAGTTTAGGACAGAAACTTTACGGAACTTGAACTTGCACTTGTTAATCGAAACTTGGGCTTGGAACTTGCGTAGAAACTTGCACAAAGGTTTAAGTGTCCATTTGGAAGACAATGCATTGGCTATTTATAGGTATGAAGGGGTGGCCAAGGCATATGAAGAGATGGTTAGATGGAGGGTCATTCATTAAAAAGGCTAGGTGAAAGGTCATGGAAGTTACAAGTAGATGGAGGGTCATTCATTAAAAAGGCTAGGTGAAAAGGTCATGGCTAGATGGAAGTTACAAGTAGATGGAGGGTCATTCATTAAAAAGGCTAGGTGAAAGGCCATGGCTAGATGAAAAGTCATCCATTAAAAAGGCTAGGTGAAAGGTCACCATACCATTACAACTTAGCACATGAAACATAAGCATAGCTAGAACAAGTCCAAGTTACATAAAAGGATTAACACATAACTTATTATGTTATCATGATAAAACCAAAAGAAATATAGGTATAAAATTTTAACATATGACTCACTATATCATCTTGTTAGAAAGCAAGAAAAACATAGATATAACTAGAATAAAAATTTAAAACACATAAAATTAATATATGACTCATTAAATTCTCATGATGAAGATCATAGAAGAAACATATGAGTAATTAGACCCAACATCTGAAATTCCTAAGATCCAAACCTACACATGACACAAAGTAATCATAAACTTGGATTCAATTTTTATGGTATTAAGATTTCTAGAAGTCGAACCTAACTTAACCTTCAAAGGTATCTCCACTAGTGTCCATTATCATGTCCAAAATCGGGTCTTCACATTTTTGAATTTTACAAGTTTCATAGTAAAATTTTTCATAATCTTGTTAATGAGAAGGTTTGTGAGATTTTAATGAACAATGAATAGGTATCTTACTTATGATTTTAATTGTTATATATTATTTTATTTTTCATTAATTTTTTTTTAGCCTAAGTAGATTTTAATTCCTAGCTCCACCACTAATTATGTGGATGGATGATGAACAATTTACGTCCCTAGAATTTTAATGGTGTAATCAATATTTCATTTTATGTTTGTAACCAAGGGGATGGATTGTGACTCCATAATTTCCCTTTGTTATTCTTAAAATTTTTTGGTAGCACTTGTATATGTACATGTTGTATGTAAATGAAATTAGAGGACTAAAGTACATCTTCTTCCAACCATGGGCCATTGGTGGTTATGTTTGGAGAGTCTCCCTACACGTCTAATAAAAACAAACATAAGGGATCGAGAGTGGATTGTGATGATCGCACAAAAGAAAAAAAAAAAAAACTTCACATTTAAACAATTACAAATGAAGATGAAAAATTGAGTTGATTTGTGGCTCAATTAAATCTTTTTGTAATTTTACAGATAAGACGTGCCATAATTTTCTTCTTATTTTAATTATCATGGTTTATTATTTTCATTAAATTGTGATGTCATATAGATTGCATACACCACTCTAGGAACTATACTATTATGCATATTTTTAATATATTTTTCCTTTCTATTTTTAATTAGTTAAAAATAAATATTACAATTAATAATTAAACTATTTTAAGAGTTAAAATAGTTATAAAATTATTATTTACTCAAATCAAAACCCAATTACCCTTTAGCTCATTAGTAACTTATGCCAATTTAATTGGTCTCCCTAAAAGAGGGTTGCATTGTTTTGGTTAAAAGAACGAGCCGGTGATAAACTTTAAGTAATTACTTGTGATTACCCTATCCGCAACATAATTAATTAGATGCTTAAAAAGATATTTATTAGAAAATAATTATTATAAATAATTAATTATTTATTTCCTAATTATTAGGGAATAATTATTATTAGAAAATAGTTATTTGTTTTCAAGTTATTAGAGAATAATTATTATTAGAAAATATTTATTATTTTCCTAATTTATGTATTTTCCTATTTTCACTTGTAATGGTATTTATATATGTCATATGTTATCATTAATAATATGTATAAATTCTATCGTCAATATGGTATCAGAACGATAAGCTTAACAACATTTTTTTTTCTTTCTTTTTCTCCTCTCTTCCGAGTTTCCTTTTCTCACGGTTCAAAAAAAACCTTAGCTTTCTTCTCTTTTCTCTGCCACTGACGTCAACGGGATTCGCCACTGTTGCATCTTTTCTACTGTTCACCTGTTGCTACGGTTAGAGGAGGCATCGGCTTCCTTTGCTTTCTCCTTCACGGGTTCAAGTCCATCCTGTGACACCTCCTTCATCGGTGTTGCCTTTTCTCGGGCTTTCTATCAGGCCGCTTCTGTGATCTCTTTAGCTTTCTTAGAATCTTCTTTCTCCTCTATTTTCCTTTCTTATATTTTTTTGTCCTAAAAAAAAAATTCTCTTTTCTGACTTCCTCTTTTCCACCGTATAATAATTTTGTTTTCTTCTTTCAAAAAGTCCATTAATAGCGAGGTTCAATTCCTCCTCTTTTCTCTTTCTCTTCTTGTTTTTTCTCATAGCAAGAGCAATATTATTATCTTTTTTTTTTTTAAGTTTAAAGACATCAAATTTCATCCTTCTCTTCATCCTCTACTTTGTTTGTTTGTTTCTTTTTAAGCAGCAACCACATTATAGCTGTCTTTCCTTCATGAGTATTGTTTTAGTCATCTTCTGATAGGCCAAATAGCAAGTTTTTTTTTTTAAGTTTTGTTCAATCGTAGATTTTCTACATCTGCTCCAGCATGTGCAGCCATCAAAATGCAGCCTTCTCTCTCTGCTGCTCTTATTCCGATGACAAGTCATATTTCAGCCTTAAAACAACAACACCTTGTCTCCTTCTAGTTGTTATCTTCTTTCATCAAAGGCAAAGTTCAACAAATTATTGTTTCGTTGATCACACTGGTGGTTTTTCCTTTAAAAGAATACCCATCGGCTGCCTTCTACAATGGTTGCCGCAGACGAGATCTGTCACGCCCCAGAGGAGTCCCTGTCCGAGAAAATTTCGGCAGCATCTCTCCTGTACGGTGGACAATCTAAAACTTTTCTACATCCTCATATACCTCAGCCACAGGCGGCTGGAATAATAAAAACCATAAAATACAACCACACATACATCCACACAGTTTATATATAAGTACACAGATCAGTAATATCATGACTCGAAAACAACCCTACTCCACTACACTCGTAAAGCTCAAATCCGACAATAAAACCAACTTACCTCTTCTGCCATGTAGTAAAAGCAAATCCAAAACCAAATCCATCGCCATCACAAAATCCATACAATGTCCAAGTATCATCAAACAAGAACAGAATCTGAAACAAATTTAGCATAGTCTATGTAAGAAAAACCAAAAGTCCAATAATATCCTCGAGGTCTGTAGGGGACTAGCAACTGGAACTCTCTCCCGACAGCATCAACCTGAAAAATAACAACAATGGAGGCGGGGTGAGTCCAACACTCAGCAGGTACAACTGATATGCAAAGTAAGGAAATAACACCTAGCACTAATCATGCGTACAGTCTCCTGATTAAAAATAAAGGTAAATGCAAACCGAAGTAAACATGAGAGAAACTGTACTAACTAGGACCTGGGTATAAGGACAAACAGTCCGAAAGGTATAGAAGACCTGTATACATGTCAAACATAGGTATCCAAATAATATGCAGCATATAAATGCAACAAACACAAACACAAGCAATAAATGCATCATGCATATGATGCCAATGTCATGGTCACCCCTGACGCCAGTCAACCAACTCACAACAGAAGTGGAACCGAGTGAGTAGGGCTGTGACGACCGTGCACTCTGCATCATTACTCTTGATGAGTGACCGAGTGGACGGGATGCTGTCGGAGTACACACATACTCCTACCCCAAATCATAAATGGGGGAGTGCAATGCTCTCATCTCCCGGTACACTATGACGGGGAGGGATCTCTAACGTGCTACACGCTGCGTCACACTACCCCTGAACGGACCAACGGAGCACCGGAAGAGCAAACTGACGTGCTACCACGCTGCGTCACGCTACCCCTGAGAGTCAAGAACGGAGCACCGAACAGTGATGAAACTGGCGATGTGCTCGACAATAATGGAGCAATCTATCACACAGCATGCAGTCATGCGAATGGTGCATGACACTAAGTATGGTAATATACTAAACCAATCTATGGACATATAATGATGTGCACCATAGTGAACAATTCATATCAAAGTATACTGATCAAATAAGGTATCAAACCTAGGTCCTGAACATGGTGAAACATGGTTATATCATTACCCCTATGAGCAAGTGTAATCAGGTACATAACAACACGAAATGCAAAACAAACAATCAATCAAGCAGGTAACAGGTAATCGGGTAGTGATTAACCGAAACAAATGAAGAACATAATTAATGCAACTTGTTAATTTCATTACTATGCATATCAAAGACAATAAGTCAAAAGTACCCGCCTCCAATCGAAAAGTCCAATCTGGTCCGAATACGATGTCGAGATACTCGTCTCGCGTCAAAGTCCTATAATACCAATACACAGATATTTTATTTAGCTAAAAATTCAAATGAATTGCTAAATAAAATTTCCAACACAATTTAGGACAAAACCCTAAATCATAATCATTAACCTACCTAATTAAGCACATATAATTTAGTTACTCAACATGTATCAAATAACTAAATCAAACTCCTAATTCAATTAGGAAAACCCTAATTATCGATCAACCTTAATTGATCATCGATTAACTTATCTATATCAAGACCTAAATCCACAAACATTAAACCCAAAAACCTTACCTCACTTCTCACAGCCAGAATGTTGCTGGAAATTATGGCTACTGGACCCAAGATCAATCCGCAACAAAGCAAACCCTACAGGAAACCTTTCCCTCTGCTCGGATCAGATTGCGATACACAAATCACCAAATCAAGAAATTCTAATTACATTAACACAATTTCTTACCTCCCAAAATCACCAAAACTCGGCTGAACCTAGTGGCCGGCGGCGGTGTGGTACCAAGACAGCGACACCAGGAAACTAAGGCAGAGGAGAAGAGGGGAAAATGAGGCTCGGCAGAACCCAGGGCAAAAGAATGGACGGTGGTCGGCGCTAGAGCTTGGGTGCCGGCACAGAGAAGCGGCCCAGAGGAATCGGCGTCGGGGGAGTTGGGGAAGAACTCGGACACGCGGGGAAAAAATAAAACAAAAAGAGGAAATAAAAAAAACAGAAGAAAAGAAAAAGGAATAAAGAAAAATCAACATTTCCTCGTTAAAACGAGGTAACCTAAACAGGCTTTTCCGGAACTCCGTTTTATCCCCGTAAACTCGTCCATACGAGCTCCGAAAAATTCTAGAAAAATTTCCAAAAATTCCGGAAAATTCCCTTATCAATATTTGCCTATTTTCGGTATTTTACAAGATCACTCATCGGCTATCTCTCACAAATACTCCTGATTCATCTTCTAAACAACACACAGTTGCGTGCTCTTCGACTGAGGCTGGATATCATGTCATTGCCTCTGTAGCAACTGAGATCCAATGGATTAAGTCACTTTTGATAGATCTGCTTCTTCCGGTTACCACGCCTGCTGTACTTTTTACTGATAATTTGGGTGTCACGCCTCCGAACTACGAGTTACTCATATTCCTATTGAGGATCAGTTAGCTGATGCATTTACAAAGTCACTTTCTCGACCTCAGTTGTTTACTATTTATAGTAAGATTGGTGTTATTTCTGAGACACCATCTTGAGAGGGGAAATAATTATTATAAATAAATAGTTATTTATTTCATAGTTATTAGGGAATAATTATTATTAGAAAATAGTTATTTGTTTCCTAGTTATTAGAGAATAATTATTATTAGTAAATATTTATTGTTTTTCTAATTTATGTATTTTTCTATTTTCACTTGTAATGATATTTATATATATCATATACTATCATTAATAATATATATAAATTCTATCGTCAATAATATGGTGAGAAATTCCTATAAAATATCCTAGCAATATCAATGATGGTCAAAATAAATCGAAGTTAAATCAATATTACAAAAGATGTCAGATATATTGACTTTAGTGGGAGGATCTAAGCCTAGCTATAAATCACATTTATTTCTCCTATAGAAGGGCTATGTTTATGATTTTAGAGTTTTAGATCATCGTTATGTGGTAGTTTCGGTGCATAACATATATACTTTATTACATGCAAAGCTCATTAGATATTTTTTTTCTTTCAGAAAAAAGGTCTGGAATTGACTCACTATTATTTTGATTAAAAATCAATTGATTGGAGAAAATTATATTGATTAGAAACGCAATTTAATGATTGTTCTTACGGTAGAGAAGCATAAATTTGTGTTAACTGAATCCTGTCTGAAGATGCCTATGGCAGAGTCCACGACCGAACAAAAAGAGGCTTATGACAAGCGGATCCATTCTAATGAAACGACTCATTGTTATATTTTGGGATCTATCTCAAATGTATTGCAACAAAAATATGGAAAGTACCACTGAAATCATGGAAAGCTTTCAACAAATGTTTGAGCATCAAGGACGACAAGCACATCAGACAGCCATTAGGTCTATCATGAACATGTGCATGAAACCCAGTTTAACATGGTTGAAGTTTTAGGGGCTAAAATCAAATCAGAGACGTAGGTTGACATGGCTTTAGAGAGTCTCCCTAAGATGTTCTCACAATTCAAAGTCAGCTATAATATAAATAGGATGATTATTTTCCTAACTGAATTGATGAAGGAGCTTCAGAATGTTGAGAATGTTCTTAAAACCATGAGTGGTGATGCACTTGTTGTTACTTCTGTTAGACCATCCTCTTCTAAGTCGAAAGGAAAAGGAAACAATAAGAGGAAGAAGTCCAACAACAAAGGCCCATAGTAAAAGGCAAAGAAGACCAAGATAGATGGTGAGTCCAAGGGGAAATGCTTTCATTACCGACAAAAGTGTCATTAGAAAAGAAACTAGTCGAAATATCTAACTCTGAAAAAGCAAAGTGATCATGAGGTATATTTTATCGAGTCTTACTTAGTGGTTGATTCTACTAATACTTGATAACAGATTCTTTAGCTACTAATCATGTTTACAATATGTTACAGGGATTTCGAGTAATCAGGGAACTCAATGAAGGAGAACATACTCTAAGTGTTGGCACAAGAGCAGTAGTATTTGCAAGAGTTGTTGGAAATATTTATCTCTATTTTTCAATTAAAAATATTTAATATTAAGACATTATTATTATGTCCCCGATATTACTAAGAAATTTGATTTCTATTACTTTATTTTTTAGACAAAGATATTATATCCATGTTTCATAAATGACGGTTGATAGCTCATTGTATTGCAATGCATCTAACAAATGCATAAAGTTGTCTCCCAATAATAAGACTTATTTATGGCATTAAGACTTGATCAAATCAACCTCTATAGGATTCAAAGACAAGGGATGGCCCTTTAGGAGAGTTAAAGGTAGAGTTCATGTCTGTATGAATCTTGTTTAGAATGCAAAATGACTAAGAGGTCCTTTAAATCTAAAGAAATTAGGGTTAAAGAAGTCTTGGAATTAGTGCACTGTAATGTATGTGGACCAATTAGTTTTTCTTTTTTATGAAATATGTGGATTAATTATTAGTGTCCCTGCAAGAGGTGGATATATGAGTATTTCATCACTTTTACTGATGATTACTCTTGATATGGTTATGTTAAACTAGTGGTTCACAAATCTAAAGTCTTTAAAAAGTTCAAGGAATTCAGAAGTGAAGTGGAAAAATAATTAGGCAAGAGCATTACAATACTTTGATTAAATCAAGATAAGAAGTATCCAATTGAATTTAGAACATACCATTTAGAGAATAAGATTTTATCCAAGTAAATGTACCAAGCACTCCCAACAAAATAGTGTCTTAGAAAAGAGAAACAAGACATTGTTGGACATGGACAAATCTATACTTAGCTCTCTACTATCAATACATCCTTTTGAGCATATGCTTTACAAACTATAACTTGTCGAACAATATGGTCCCTTATAAATCAATTTCTAAGACACCCTTGGAGTTGTGGAAAGGACGTAAGTCCAATCTAAGACATATCTGGATATGGAGATACCCTGCATATGTACTTAAGGGAAAGATAGATAAGATGGAACTAAGATTGGAGGCATGTATCTTTGTAGGGTGTCCAAAAGGAACGAGACGATATTATTTCTATAGTCCTCAAGATAAAAAGATATTTGTAAGTACAAATGCAACCTTTTTGAAAGAAAAATATATAGAAGAATGTGAATCAAAAAATGAGGTTCTTTTGAAAGAGAATCCTAGTTCAGATGTTTGCACTAAACAAACTCAATATGAATTCACATTTTTACCACCATCGATTGTTGGTCCTAATGTAAAAAGAATGAGGGTTCCATCTGATGTATCTGCTAATATACAGACAACTAAGATGGTGGAGGATGATGGCTCCATTGTTCAATTGTCTTCATGCACTACAACAAATATGATTTTCGACAGTGCATTATCAACGGCGCATAGTTAAAGTACGTCATTAATAATAATTTTTATGGTGCACCCAATTATGCGCGCTACAAGTAATATAATATTTATATAAACGATAGTGTGCAGAAAAAGTATGTTGTCAATAAACTTCTCTATGGCATGTAGAGTGCTCTGCTAAAATTTAATATTAACAGCATGTGGAGCACGCTGTTAATAGTTATTATACATATATAAATGACGGCGTGCAAAAATATACGCTGCCAATAAATATTATAAAATTTTAACGGCGTGCAATGTGCACCATTAATAGTCTTCAAAATTTTATAATGTTTTGCCTTTTGCCAAAACATGTAGCCTCTCTAATTATTTTTTTACCAAAACTTTTCACACACTCGCAATTATTTTTCTACCAAACATCCTCACGCCAAAACCCTCCCTCGAACCATACTCCTCATGCAAACCTCTCACGCAAAAACCTAAAATTGCGACCTCCTCCTCACACGAACTCCCTCCGTCGAACATCTCCACCCAACCCTAAACTCCTCTCCGCCGAACATCTCCGCCCATCCTCTCTCCACCGAAGCCCTCTTTGGCGAAGCCCTCCTCCTCACGTGAACTCCCTCTGCTGAAACCTCTCTGCTGCCAACCTTAAACTCCTCTCCGCTAAACATCTCCGCCCATCCTCTCTTAGCCGAAGCTCTCTCCGGCAAAGCCCTCTCCACTGAAGCTCTCCATTGAATTGAACATCTTCGTTGAATCTTTTTTTGGCGCTCTTGCAATCCTTATTTTTCTCAGGTTAGATTTTATTTTATTTTTCTTGTATTATGTTGTCGTTGAATACAACAACAAAATATAGATTCGCTTTGTTGAATATCTAAAATACAACTCTTTTTTGTATTGGCTTTCCTTCCTCTTCCTGGCATCCTTTGTCATAGTAATAAGACCCTAATTGATTCACTTTGTCTAACTATAAAGTTCATCAGTATCCTTTGAACATTTCTATGATAATTTAATTTATTTTCTCATATTTTATCACCAAATGATGCTATACCTATAATTTGATCATCGATATCTGAATAAATCATGACTTGTTTTTATTTTATATTGCGTCTTCATTGGATTTAATTGCAACAATCTGAATAATTACCTTCTTGTACTCTTTTATTGAAGCAACATGAACATGAAGTTTAAAGATCTATTTTAGAATACATTAAAAATGGATGTTTGTTGCCCTAACCATTTTTAAACAATGATATGTAAGCCAGTCTATGTCTGTTATTGTATTGTCCTTTTGCTATCATTCATTAGGTTGAAAGTTGTGTACTATTTGTTTTCTCCAAATAGTTGACTGTTGAATAGAAATTTCACAATGTTGTACAGAATGAAATCTCTAGTTTCATGGAAGTTGTTGTTTCAATGTTACACAATGTTGTATAGATTTAAATCTCTTGTCAGAATTCTTATTCATTCAATTTAAATATTCTCTTACTTGTTTATTGTTGTTGAAACTACATGTCATGTATCCAACTATAGTTCTTGTATCAAATTCTAACACCAGGAATGACAATATCCCAATAACTTCTATTACATTAATAAATAATAAGATAATTCTTTTCTCCTTAAAGATCCCCCACAATAGTTGTTTACAAATTTAAGCATATTTTAAATAAATAAAAATCCTATGCAAATGCTTTCTATTTTTTCCATTATGAAATAAATAATAATATAGTTGATCTGCATTACAATCTAACAAAGTTTTCCCTTGGCAAATGCCCCACTTAGTTGTGCCTTTTGTTCATCTCAGATAGTTGAATTATATTTATTTTTGATATTTTATATTTCTTTTTGGTATTATTTTTTTAATTAATTAATTTAATTTGGTATTCTATGCACAAGGCTTAAGCTATATGTTGTGAGACAGAGATGACTTTTTTTAATATGAAGTTTAGATCATTTACAAAATGGATAAGGAATGGATGCATCTGCCTTCAAAGGCTTGTACTTGAGTATAAAGAAGGGGTTCAAAAATTTCTTACACAAGCTAGGAACTATGTCAAAACATGTGAAGTAATCTTATGTCATTTCAAGCATTGTAAAAATAAGAAGTATATGAAATTTGACCAAGTGTACAAGCACTTAATTATTAAGGGGATCGATCCTTCTTACACTAATTGGGTCTTCCATGGTGAAAGTTATACCTCACAATTTCAAGGTGAAGGTAGTTTAAGAGGAGTTCAGGTAGAGGATGATAAAAGTAGAGATTCCATATCACTTATATAGGAATCCTTTATGCCAGAAGAAGAGGTTGGACACACTATATCTAAGGCAAAAGATTATGAATTTGCTAATTTATTAAAAGATGACGAAACTTCTCTCTTCCCTGGTTGTACAACTTACACAAAGTTGTTAGCAGTTGTCACATTATACAATTACAAGTCTACTAATGGTCACATTGACAATACTTTCAATAAGCTCCTTAAGATCTTAAGTGGCATGCTTCCAGAAAAAAAAACATGCTTCTAGAAATTGTTTATTCAATGAGAAAGGTATTGAAATGATTTGATTTAGGATATGAGAAGATTCATGCTTGCCCACACAATTATTGTCTATTTAGAAAGGAGTTTAAAGATTTGGACTCATGTCCAAAGTGTGGTTCCTCAAGATGGAAGGTAGACAAAATAACCACCAAAGTTCATAAAGGAGTTCCTGAAAAGGTACTACAGTATTTTCCTGTGATACCAAGATTAAAAGGATGTTTACATTAGAACAAAAGACTGAAGACTTGATTTGGCACTCTAACCACAAAAGTCAAGATCATATGATGTGTCATCTAGTTGATTTAGTAGCTTAGGATATAATAAATCATAAGTGGTCGACTTTTGCATCAGATCCTAGAAATTTTTGACTTGGTCTTGCTACAGATGGATTCAACCCTTTTGGTGACCTTATTTCCAAATATCGTTGTTAGCCGGTTATTTTAGTAAATTACAACATTTCTCCATTGATGTGCATGGAGAAGGAAAATCTTATGCTAACATTACTGATTCCAGACCCAAAACAACCTGGAAATGATATAGATGGCTACTTAGAACCCCTTGTGGAGGATTTGAAAGAGTTGTGGGACACAGGTGTAGAGACTTATGATGCATTTAGCAAGTCAATGTTCAATCTAAAGGCTATTTTGATGTGGATGATCAATGATTTTCCTACTTATGGAAATCTAGCTGGATGTGCCACAAAAGAAAAAGTTGGTTATCTAATATGTGGTGAAGACATATGTTCAATGTGGCTTAAGTACAGTAGAAAATTTGCATACTTGAGTCACAAGAGATTTCTTGCTCTTGATAATCCATTTTGTCATAAAAAGAAGTGGTTTAATGGGAAAAAAAGAGAGAAAAAGGAAACATATGTAGGATCGAAAAGTGCTAGGGGGGGGGGGGTGAATAGCGCTCGTGGCTATTTCATTTGTTTTGGAATACTCAAAGTAAATACACAGCGAAAATAAAAGAGAGATAAGCAAAATACAAACACTAAGAATTTACTTGGTTCGGAGCCTGTGGTGACTCCTACTCCAAGGCCCGTACGTAATAGTGCTTTCGATGGACAATCACTATCGCTTCGAAAAATTACAACTTTGAATTACAATATTAATGCACTAAAAAGTATACCGACAAATAAGGTAGGAGAAATTAAGACTTCCAGTTGTCGGAGTCGAGCTACGGCTTTGTCGGATCGTCCTTTGAGGAGTACACAGAAGAAAGATTACAAGTTTGTGTTATCTCTTAGCTGCTGCTCGAACCAGCCTTAAGTAGGTTGTTGAGGGCGCCTCCAGTAGCCATAGGAGGCGCCTTTAACCCGCTGAATCTCCAGTATCGATAAGCTTCTACATCTTCGCTGCTTATCCGCCCGAAGGCACCTCCAAGCTCCATGGAGGGCGCCTTCCATCCAGCGTTCGAGGTGCCTCCATGGAGGGCACCTTCCATCCAGCGTTCAAGGCACCTCCCATCTCCTTGGAAGGTGCCTTCGCTCCTTGCTGCAAGGCTTTCATTCAGCTCACTCAAGGCGTCTCCAAGCTCCATGGAGGGCGCCTCAGGTACTATTCATCCGAGCCTTCTTTTGTGTAACTCCCTTCTTGCAAGGTATATTGGTCCACAAACAAAGTATACCCTGCAAAACCAAGTAAGCACAATAAAATACAAATAATATAAGTATTTGACAATCATCGGACTGTCTGGTTCTGACTTCGAATTTCCTCTAGAAATCCTAGGTCGAATCGACGCATACTGTTCGCTCGTTAGGGAATGCATCCTCACCTACTCCTCTCAGGAGAGTTTACCTGTTGCCAGACCAAACCTCCAGATCGACTAGACTTTTGCTCAGCATCCAAAGCTTTCGGTTTTCATGCTGGGCGTTCGCTCCATGACCCGTCCAGACTTCCACCCAGTTTGTGACACCAGGATTTCAACCTAGAGTCTCCAACTCTAGGATTTTTCTCGAAGCTCTCGACCCGCCAAGACTTTTCGCTTAGGGCTACCATCCCCTAGGACCAAAGGTTACCGCCTCCTAGGGTTTTCCACCTATCTAACCATAGCTAGGACTTTTACCTAAGCATACTTAGGACTTTTCCTACAATCTCATTCAAACTTGTTAGATCACAAGACAACTTAACTTTGGACCCTTTGCCATTATCAAAACTCAGGTTCGATTGTTGGATGCTTCCCGCACCAACAACATAGACCTTTGACCGAGCTACAAATTCTCAATATAGTGAAAAACATTGAAAATGATTGGGGTAAAAAGCAAAAGGGTCAGACTATCAATACTTGTCAGAAAAAGAAGAAGACGTTGGATAGTTCAAAAAGGGTACAAAAATTAGTTTAAATGTGAAAGAAAAAGTCAATTTTTTCAATTTGCCAAATTGGAGTTTAAGTTATTTGACTCTCTATTTAATAGTTTTTAATAATTTGTTATATTCTTGAAATAATACTATGAAATGTATTGATGATTACTTATAGGGGCTTATGTTACGTCATAAGTTAGATGTGATGCATGTTGAAAAGAATGTTTGTGGGATATCATAGGCACATTGTTAAATGTGAAGAAAAAAAATCCAAAGATGGTATTAATGCTCGCAAAGATTTGATGCACTTAAAAATTTGAGAAGAATTACATCCTCAATAAAAAGGGAAAAACATGTATCACTTGTCTGTTGCACCTCACACATTGTCTAAAAAAGAAATGGATATATTTGCTCTAGATTGAAGAAAATAAAGTTACCCGATGACTATAGCTCAAATATTGGTAATTGTGTTTCTTTAAAGAGCATAAACTTATTGGGCTGAAATTTCATGATTGTCATGTTCTAATGTAACAATTGCTATTAGTTGCATTGAGAAATCTTTTATTGAAAGGTCCATACAATACTCTATTTCTGCTATATGCATTTTACAATGAATTATGTCAAAGAGTGTTAGACAAGGACAATTTAGAACAACCCGAGGAGAATATTGTTGAAACTCTATGCATGTTGGAAAGGTATTTTCCACTCACTTTTTTTTTTTTACCATTTTGGTTCATTTGACAATTCATTTAGCTAGAGAATCTCGCTTGTGTGGACCAGTTCAATTTTGCTGGATGTATTCATTTGAAAGGTAATAAATATTATACAATGAATTAGATTTTGTTATATATGTTTATGAAAATACTTAAAGGTTATGTGAAGAATCGAGCAAGGTCAGAGGGTTGTATATCTGAGTGTTACCTCACAGAAGAAAGAATGTGATTTTGTAGTGCTTATATAAAAAAAGCTGCTAGTATTGGTGTCTATTCTAATCGGAATACGGATTTGGAGAATGGATTAATGGAAGGTTGCCTAATTTTCCAAGGAAAAGTCAAGATTTTAGAAGATCATGTGTTGCAAGCCGCACATCGATATGTGTTATTCAATATTGCATAAGTTGAACCTTACTTATAGTGAGTATAGTTAATTGCAAACCCTATAAGATAATCTTTGACTAGTACATAATCCATATATTCTAACAATCACCCTTCAATGATTTTAAATAGGATGCACATTGAGGAGTTTAAACAAGAAGATCATCATTTTATAAGGAATGAAATGTTGTTACAAAAATGACATGGAAACATTTACTCAATAGTTATCAAAACATGTTCCCGATACCTCTTCGGGCCAAATTTAATGGCTAGCACATGCTCCAAGAAAGCATGTTATATCTTATATAGGTTATATTATAAATGGACATTGGTTCCACATAATTGATGCTGGAAGGTTGACATAAGATAGTGGTGTTTCAATTGAAGTCGATACTATTTATCAATCTAGTGCTAATTGTAGGTTCGAAAGCATTAGAGAGGGGAGGGTAAATAGAGCTCATGGATTTTTCATGTTTTCCAAAAAACACTTGAGAATAATGTAGAGGAATAATAGTAAAGAAAAGTAATCGCTAACACTGTTTATTTTTACTTGGTTCGATGTCTATAACGACTCTGACTCTAAGGCCCACATTCATTAAGTATTTACTTTAGACAATTCACTAACAATTCAAAGAATTGCAAGTACAATTATTTAATTACAATTATTGAAATTATACTAACAACTTATAATTCGGAGATTAGTGCTTTCGATCATCGGAGTTGCGTCGCAAAGTCACAGGATCATCTTTGAAGTAGCGCGCAAGAGAAAGATCATAAAATTGAGTTGTGTTCAGCCATATGCTTGAAGACTTCTTTTATAGAGTGCTGAAGGCATCTTCAACACCATAGAAGGCACCTCCAACTATACAAGTTATCCCCAAAGTCTCAAACTCAATAACTTCGACATTCTGCGAAGTTCATCCATCCGAAGGCACCTTCAAGGAACTGGAAGGCTCCTTCAAGTAGGGTGTCTGAGGCGCTTTCATCACTATGAAAGACACTTCGAGCACTATTCACCCGAGGCTCTTTTAAGCATTTCAATTTTTACAAGATATGTTAGTCCAAAATATCAAACATACCTTGCAAAACAAAGTTAGCACAATAAAACAATATGAAAATAAAATCATTAACAGTCTTCGGACTGTCTGGTTTTGACTTTCAGATTTTTTTTAAAATTCTAGGTCGAATCAACATCTACTGTTCCCTCAACGGGGAATGTGTCCTCACCTACCCCTCTCAGGAGAAATTACCTTTTGTCAAATCGATTCTTTAAACGGATTAGACTTTTGCTCAACACTAGAAACTTCAGGACTTTTCGTTGTACATCCAAACACCGACCCGTCCAGTCTTCCACTTGATGTCTACGACCCCAAGATTTTTACCTAGCATCCTTGACCCTAAGATTTCGCTCAACGTCCTCTACCTACCAAGACTTTACTCAATCCCCCGGACCAAGACTTCGTTGCTTAATCGTAGCTAGGACTTTCCATCCACCTAGCCTCAACTAGGACTTTCCTTTGCCTAAGATCACTTAGGGCTTTCTTGCACACTCAGTTCAACTTGTTAGAACAATAAAAAATCTTAACTTTGAACCCTTTGCCATAATTAAAACTTAGGTTCAAACATCTGGTACTTCCTATACCAACAATCTTCTCCTTTTTTTATTATGACAATACAATTCAAAGTTAAGTAAAGCATAACAAAAATAATGCAACATAA
This sequence comes from Zingiber officinale, assembly GCF_018446385.1. Taxonomy (NCBI): domain Eukaryota; kingdom Viridiplantae; phylum Streptophyta; class Magnoliopsida; order Zingiberales; family Zingiberaceae; genus Zingiber; species Zingiber officinale. The sequence goes on from NC_055998.1 coordinate 37,332,429, forward strand.
GTAAGAAATTTGAGCATAAGTAAAACAATTTGACAATTTTAACAAAGTAAAAATGCTCCCCTTTAATTTAATACTATCCCCCTCAATCTTTTCAGAAAAAACTTATTTATTAAGTTATGTTTGACTTAACTTTTAACCATTCTCTCTCTCTTTGACATATATCAAAAAGAATACTAAGTAGAGAGAAAAGTTGTTAACTTGTAAAAATAGTACTTAATTTTGAAAAACTAGCTTTTAATCTTTTTTTTTCAAAAATTTAACTTTAAGCTCCTCCTGAAAAGTGTCACTTAATTTTCTTATTAAAGAAACTTAGCTTTTCTTCTTTAAAAAAATACTTAGCTTTTCCTTTTCCCAAAAAAACTTAGCTAAATGTTTAGCTTTAAAAAGAATCTCTTTAAAAAAATATTTAGTTAAATACTTAACTTTAAAAAGAAACTCTTTGAAAAGATACTTAGTTTTAACTCCTTTTACTCAGAAGATTTTTTTAAAAGGTGCTTAGTTATACTTTTGAAAAGATACTTAGCTTTATGAAAAAATATGTAGCTTATTCTTAAAAAAACTCTTTTTGAAGATACTTAACTTAACTCTACTTAACTTAACTCCTTTCACTTCTTAGTTTTTGAAACCTTAGTCCCCTTTAACAAGCTTAACTTGGAACTTGGAAGAGTACTTAGGTAAAAGGAACTAAGGATTTTAACAAAAAAAAACTAGTTAAGTTAACTTCTTTTACTCCCCCTTAATTAATGTCAAAAAAATGGAATAACTTTTAAGTAAATGCTTAAGTAATTAATCTAGGTAATTGCCTTAATTTTAAGGGGAATGTAAGCTTTAAATTTAGTCAATGACTATAACCCTAGACCCTATGCATCAAAAATAAATAAATTTAAAGACATATTTAAAATAATTATCTATTTTCCTTATTTTCTATCTCACCCTTTCTAAGTTATCAAACATATTAAACTTATGAGTTTGTGTGAGATGGAGTTAAGTTAATCTTAATTTTGAAGTTAATTTTGAGAACATTATCTCTGAATTTATGGAAAATAAACATGTTTGAATTTTGAAGAATTGTTAAATTTGAATTAAAGTTGATTTTCATTTAATCAATTATTTGAATTTGGTTTGATTTAAGTTTAATTTCAGTTTGATTTGAGTTTGATCAGAGTTTGATTTAAGTTTGGTCATATTTCATTTGAGTTTAATCAGAGTTTGATTTAAGTTTGATCAAATTTGATTAGAGTTTGATCAGAGTTTAAGTTTGATCTGAGTTTGATTTGAGTTTGATCAGATTTGATTAGCGTTTAATCAGAGTTTAAGTTTGATTTAGGTTTAATCTTAGTTTGATTTAGGTTTGATCAGAGTTTGATTTGAGTTTGATCAAATTTGATTAAACTAATTCTCAACTGTAACCTGAGTCATCTCACCCTTTTCTAGATTTTTAAATAGGAAACCTTATAGGTTTTGTGAGATGGTTATTAATTTATCTTCAAATTAAATTAAAATTTAAGAATTGATTTATATTTAAGTTAGACTTAGGTTTAACAGTTAGTCGGCTAAATATCTATTTCGATAATCGACTTTCAGGTTATGGCGAGGCACGAAACCTTCATGTGTATTGGAGCAACAACCACTTCTAGAAAAATCCTTTTAAGGAAATTGACTATTTAGCTTTCTTTCTGAAAATCATTAGCCTAACTAGTCAAGTGTCGATTAAACCTAAGTCCTTATCTAACCATCTTAATCTGAGTAAAAATAAGGAAAGCAATAAATCAAACAATCAAGCAAATCTATTTAATAAAGATAGTTTTTCTATTAGCTCCCCCTGGATCATAGCCTTGATAAAGTCTATTAAGGTAATGGATTTAATCTTTAAAGATCCAATATTGATTAAGTCTAACTTGATTAATCAAGTTAGACTTAGGGACTCATGCTTAGACCAATTTTCTATTTGATCGATTCACCAAAGACAAGTAAGATTTGAATCGATGTCTAGCCTTATATTTGAGTCCAGATCGATTGTATACGACCCTTTTTTTACAAGAATCAGATCAAGGTTCTTGGAACCTAAGGTGAACTGTTCCAACGTGTCCTTAAGTTCCTTAACTTGTTTTTCAAAGCGAAATTTTCTTCCTCAAATTGTTAAACTTGAGTTGAGATTCCATCTTGAACTTGGTTAGTGAAGGTACTTAGGTTACTCACTTCCTTAAGGGTTGTTACATCCTTTTGGAGTGACTTAACTCGGATATTAGATCAACTTTCTTAATAAGTATGAAATTAAATTTTATAATTTATCTACTTGAGGAGAACTTATAGTATTGTTTAGCCCTTCAGAAATAGATACATATCTGTGGCTTTTTTCGGACTCGATTTCTAATTCAGCTTCGATTTCTGACTCGAACTCGATTTCAGCAACGTAAGCTTGTATTGGTAGCTCGCTTTCTCATGTTCTTCATCGGAGTCTTCTGATCTTGATGAAATCTCATAAAGCTCGATCAATTTTTTCCAAAGCTCCTTAGCAAAGTTAACTTTTTAACTTGATCAAGCTCTTCATTTGTTAGTCCACATAGAAGAGTACATGTTGCTTTTGCATCAGCCTCAATCTTCCTCTTTGTTGGTGTGCCCCACTTGTCGCAAGGGATGATTACTCCATCTTCAGTGGGAAATGTGAATCCGATTTGGATTATGATCCATATTTCTACTTGCGTCTTCAAGTGATACTCCATTCGTCCTTTCCAGTATCCAAAGTTGTCGTCAGAGAAAAGGATAGAGCATGCGGTACTGTAACCTTCTTGATGGGCCATTTAGTGAAGATCTTACAAAGACACAAATGATGAAACTTGTTCCAAGACTTAGTCTTGGATTAATAGTGCAGTAGGAAAATAAGGCGAAAAACCAGCTCGAGTGGTGTCGCACCAATTTCAAAAAAAAATTCTAAGAATCGACAAGTTTGTTAGGAGAGGTTATGAGACCAATTCTGACTTATGGAAAAAAATTTAAAATAAAAAAAGCATAAGAATTTATTTTTACCAAAAAATGGACGAAAATTATCAAAAAGAATGCTCAAACGATAGTTGTGCCATTTCAGAGCGGCTCCGCTCTGATACCAATTGTAGGACCGAAAGCGCTAGAGGAGGTGAATAGTACTCATGGATTTTTCACGTTTTTCGGAAAACATTCAAGAATAACGCAGCGGAATAATAGTAAAGAAAAGTAATCACTAACACTGTTTATTTTTATTTGTTTCGAATTCTATGACAACTCCTACTCCAAAGCCACACTCATTGAGTATTTATTTTGGGCAATTCACTAACAATTCAGAGAATTACAAGTGTAATAATTTAATTACAATAATTGAAATTATATCGACAACTTAGAATTCGGAGAGTAGCGCTTTCGGTCGTCGGAGTTGTGTCGCGGAGTCGCAGGATCGTCTTTGAAGCATCGCACAAGAGAAGGATTATAAAATTGAGTTATGTTCATGAATATGCTCAAAGACTTTTTTATAGAGTGTTGAAAGGTGCCTTCAACACCATAGAAGGTGACTTCAACTATAGAAGTTATCCCCAAAGTCTCAGACTTGATGACTTCCGCATTCTGCGGAGTTCATCCCTCCAAAGGCGCCTTTAAGGCACTCGAAGGTGACTTCAACTAGGGTGTCTGAGGTGCCTTCAGTACCATGGAAGGTGCCTTGTGTTAGTTAGAGCCCTAGAGCCAATTATTTGATGATTGTTGTATGGACTCATTGTATCATATTCTTCTATATATAAATAAAGGCATTTGTTTTGGTTATTATACTTACTTGTATTGATGCCAAATAACTAAGTATAATAGTGTCTTTGAGTAAAAGGTTCTTACCTATATCAATCGATTGGTTGAATCGATAGTGAGATGATATAGGGAACACTACTCTTAATCATTCCTAGTCGAGTATTAACATTCAGGGACAATGTTAATGCGACGAGACTAGCATGTAGATCAACTCGATGACTTGATCTCACAAGTCATGGATATGGAGATATCAAGTTGACACATGGGTATGCATTGGAGAATGTATACTGAATGACCCACCATGAGAAAGTTTCATGGATCGTTATATGAGTGACATATACTTTCTCATGTGGTTATTACTATGACTACTAGTCCTTGGACTTGAAGTCACCATGGTTCTCTACATAAGGAGTTACGTACTTTGGCATCGTCAAACGTCACCCGTAACTGGGTGGACTATAAAGGCGATTACTGGGTATGTAACAAATTATGCAGAGGGATGTGAGTGATGTAGACGAGATCTATCCCTCCTATATGACGGGAGTGACATCGATATTCTTGATAGAGTGAGACCACGAAGTGCATGACCATGCCCAAATGAGTCAATATGAGATATTGAGCTCATTTGTTTGAGTGAGTCTACTTAGAATTCAAGATTTAGATTGATTAGAGGATGACACGGTCTATGCCTCACATTGATCAATCTAGATGTCAAGGATAGAAGGACACTTGTCATATATTATGAAGAGTCACAATTAGTAGTCACAAGGTGATGTTGGATCTCAACATTCTTGTAACTTGGGTAGTAATGATATGTTGATAGATACCGCTCATTACTTAAGCTTTTAAATGGGTTTAGGAGCATTGCCAACGTTACAAGAACTTATAGGGTCACACACAAAGGACAATTAGATGGAGATTAGGTTCATTTGATGAACCTAAAGGATTAGGTTCATGTGATGAACCAAATTGGATTAAGAGTAATCCAAATTGTGCTAATTGAGTTGGACTCAATTTGGTTCATGTATTAAGTGAGTTTAATTTGGACTTAGACTCATTTAATTAATTTAATTCAATGAATAGAGATTCGTTAAATTAAAATTGACTTGAACCAATGGTTAGATTAGATCAACCAAGGGAGAGAAGTGGTCAAGTTTGACTTGACATAAGTAGGAAGATGAAGAGTCAAGTTTTGACTTGACTTTGACTTGATCAATCCATATCATCAAGGCTTCTTCATTTGGTCAAGTTTGACTTGACCAAATGCCACCTCATGGGAGTTACCAAGAGTGGTGACTCTTGATATTCCATGGGGGTTACAAGCCTTGAAGTGGTCGGCCACTTAAAGAGGAAATTTAGGCATTTTGTCTGCTAATTGATTTTATCTTCTTCCTCCTCTCAAGCTCTCATCTTCTTCTCCCTCTCCTCCACCTCCTTGGTCGAAACTTCTAAGGGTGCTAGCACACCTTTTAGTTGTTTTCTCCATCATTTGTTCTGTGGATACACATAGAGGAGTATCTACTTTGATACTCTCAAGATCCGGCGAACCTTGGACGAGCGGGATACGTGAAGGGCATCGCATAAAGGGTAAACTCTTCTCCTTTGTAGATCTAGTGTAGATCTAGGTTAGAAAACTCATACTCAAAGTTTTATGAAATTTTATTCTTCGCACAGATCCGGTGGCGGGGGTTTCGAGATTTTCGCAATGTAAAAAACGGTTTTTGTGGCCCAAAAAACCCAACAGTGGTATCAGAGCCACGTGTGAAGCGAGTATGAGTTTTAATTTGTATTTTTATGAAAATTATAGTTCTGTAACTTTCTGTGAATTTATGATTTTTATAGCTTTTATGGGTATTTTTCTCGTAGAAGCGAAGCACAAGTGTTTAGACACTTGTAGGTTTCGACTACCAAGAAGATTTTTCCAAAACGGCAAGGTTTCGCCCTAAATCGTTTTGGGACAGCGGACTAAGGCATTGTAGGATTGCTTAGGAACACTCGCGATGGTTATATCGTGAGTAGGGGCGCTGCCCCTGACCCCGCAAGGGGCTTCGTTCCGCGATTGCGCCAGAAAATCGCTAAACGGGACCACCAGGAATTTTTACTCATAAAAATTGTAAAATTGTAATAAAAATTACAGAAATTTATAGAAATTGCATAATTTAAAATTACGTATTATTTTGTGATGGTCATGGCCCAAAAACCCAATTAGATTGAAAAATTGTGTTGTAATTCATAATATGGCCTGCGTGCCATTTTGTATTTGTGCGTGTTGTACTTGATTCGCGACCTGCGCGTCGTGCCTTCCTCTATTTTATATTTCCTGTTGTAAATTAGTTTAGACTCGAATGTAACTCGAGTTTCACTTTTGTAATGTACAAAATGGAGAGGTGGAAGGTCCACTCGAGAGGGAGTTACGAGGAGGGCGCGAGCAACACAAGGTGGTCAAAGGGAGGAGCTTGAGAAGCTGTTGACCTTAGGTTGACCATCCGATCTTCTCATTGGCTTGAGAAGATCATAGTAGGGCCATGAATAACCATAAAATATTTAATTAATTGCTTGTATGTGTATATGTGATGCATGCTAGAATAAGTAATTAATTAGCGCCTTAACGATTCGATTCGATCAATCGCGTATATAATACACCTCGACGATTAGATTAGATCTAAATCTCGTACATGATGCGCCCTAATGATTAGATTAGATCTAAATCGAGTATATGATATACCTCGTCGATTAGATTAGATCTTAATCGCGACAACTCGTAATGCCTACCATGCCGTGATACCTATCACTACCTCAATTACATGTAGTTGTTGAATCTTCCAAAGCAGAGTAACACATATTATCTTGGTAGGGTACAGAGGGACAATCTTGGTCCCGCCTATCAATGCATGGGTGAGTAAAACTCAATTAGATTGAGTACAACTAGTTAAATCAAGTTTAACTATAGGCATTTTTCCAATTGTTGGTAGATAAGACAAAATCATGTTTATATTAACTCTTGGGCGTATTAGCCAAAGCTAACTCGAGTTTTAATATAAATACGGATCTTGATCCTATAAACAAGAGTTGCATAAAGATGTAATTGGTAATTAGTTACCTACCGATCATACTAAGTCTTGGGCGTTTTAGCCAAAGCTAACTCAGGGCATAGTATGATGTGGATCTTGTCCCACATGAATTATAGAATTCAGTGGGAGCATCATTCAATTAAAGGCCTAATTAGATGATTAATTGGAATATGATATTTATTTTTCTGTATTTTTTCTGTTGTAGATTACCATGACGTTAAACACGAACACCTTCTCTCTGCGTTCTGTCCTTGACAAGGACAAGCTCAACGGAGCAAATTTCCTGGACTGGTACAGGAATCTGAGAATAGTTCTCACCCAAGAACGTAAACTGTACGTTCTAGAGCAGCCCATTCCGGATGCTCCTCCTGCCAATGCCACGCGAGCAGACAAAGATGCTTACAAAAAGCATCAAGATGACGCATTAGATGTATCATGTCTAATGCTCGCAACCATGAACTCTGAGCTTCAGAAGCAACATGAGTTAATGGGTGCTTATGATATGGTTGAACATCTTCGTCAACTATATCAAGGACAAGCGTGGCACGAGATATTTGAGATCTCAAGGGCACTATTTCAGTGCAAGATGTCAGATGGGGCTCCCGTAGGTCCATATGTACTCAAGATAATTGGGTACATAGAGAATCTACAGAGGTTGGGATTCCCACTTGGCTAAGAGCTGGCCACTGACCTGATCTTGCAGTCTTTGCCAGAGAGCTACAGTCAAATTGTCATGAACTACAACATGAACGAAATTGACAAGCCACTGCCCGAACTGCTTAGTATGTTACGAACTGCTGAGCTCAACCTTAAGAAGGTTAAGCCCAACTATATTCTGATGGTTCAGAAACACAAGGGCAAAGGCAAGCCTAAAGGCAAGGGAAAGTCCCAAGCCAAGGGCAAAGGCAAGGCACTGAAGCCTAAAGGAGGTGTCGCCAAGGATGCTACCTGTTTCCACTGCGGTCAGACCGGGCACTGGAAGAGGAACTGCAAAGTGTACTTGGAAGATCTTAAGAAGAAGAGAAGTGAGACTTACACTTCAGGTATCTATGTTATAGAAGTCAATCTATCTATTTCTTCATCATGAGTATTAGATACCGGATGTGCTTCTCACATTTGTACTAATGTACAGGCGCTGAGAAATAGCAGGGCATTGACGAAGGGCGTGGTGGACCTACGAGTAGGCAATGGAGGACGTGTTGCTGCTGTTGCTGTAGGAACTTATTCTCTATCTCTGCCCTCTGGGCTTGTACTAGAATTGGATGATTGTTGTTATGTGCCTGCTTTGACTAAGAACATTATATCAGTTTCTTGTTTAGACAAGAAAGACTTTTCATTTATTATAAAGAATAAATGTTGTTCAGTTTATTTAAATGAAATGTTCTATTGTAGTGCACCTCTGATAAACGGACTCTATATTCTAGACCTTGAGAACCCTATCTATAACATTAGTACCAAGAGGTTCAAGTGAAATGACATGAACCCAACCTATCTCTGGCACTGTCGCTTAGGTCATATAAATGACAAACGCTTATCCCAGCTCCATCGAGATGGTTTGCTGGACTCATTTGATTTTGAATCATATGAGACATGCGAGTCATGCCTTCTAGGCAAGATGACCAAGACTCCCTTTAGTGGACACAGTGAGAGAGCGACTGACTTGTTAGGTCTTATACATAGTGATATATGTGGCCCTTTCAATGTCACTGTTAGAGGTGGTTATAGGTACTTCATTACATTTACTGATGACTTCAGTAGATATGGTTATGTGTACCTGATGACACATAAGTCAGAATCCTTTGAAAAGTTCAAAGAATTCAAGAATGAAGTACAAAACCAGTTTGGCAAGAGTATTAAGATACTTCGATCAGATCGAGGTGGAGAATACCTTAGCCATGAGTTTCGTGACCATCTAGCTGAGTGTGGGATTTTATCTCAACTCACTACTCCTGGAACACCACAGTGGAATGGTGTATCCGAAGGGAGGAATCGTACCTTATTAGATATGGTACGGTCTATGATGAGTCACACAGATCTTCCTACATTCCTTTGGGGCTATGCTCTAGACATGGCAGCCTTTATACTCAACCGAGTTCCATCCAAGGCTGTAATAAAGACACCATATAGGATATGGACTGGGAGAGATACCTAGGTGTCTTTTATGAGGATTTGGGGTTATAAGGCTTACGTTCGACGTCAAGTCTCAGACAAATTGGGACCCAAATCCGACAAGTGCTATTTTATTGGATATCCCAAGGAAACGAAGGGATATTACTTCTACATTCCCAGTCAACACAAGGTAGTTGTGGCTAAGACTGGGATATTTCTAGAAAGGGATTTTGTTTCTAGAAAGACCAGTGGGAGTACGTTCAATCTTGAAGAAGTTCAAGATGTGAACAATAGCACTGAAGCCTCGATGGAAGTTGAACTGGAACCACAAAGTGTTGTGGATGATGTTGTTCCACAAGGAGTTGAGGAACAACAACCAGTTCAAGTAGACCTACCTCTTCGCAGGTCTGATAGGATACGTCGTCAGCCTGAGAGATACTCATTTCTCTTGTCTGACCATGATGACATTGTGATCATAGAGGATGAGCCCACCTCTTATCAGGAAGCTGTGATGAGCCCAGATTCTGAGAAATGACTAGAGGCCATGAGATCCAAGATGGAGTCCATGTACACCAACCAAGTATGGATTTTGGTAGATCCACCTGAAGGGGTAAAACCCATTGGGTGTAAGTGGGTCTTTAAGAGAAAAACTGACATGGATGGACTTATCTATAAGGGTCGCTTGGTAGCTAAAGATTTCAAGCAAATTCATGGTATTGACTATAATGAAACCTTTTCTCCAGTAGCGATATTTAAGTCCATTCAGATCATGCTTGTCATTGCAGCATACCATGACTATGAGATCTGGCAGATGGATATCAAAAATGTGTTTCTGAATGGAAACCTACTCGAGGATGTGTACATGACACAACCTGAGGGTTTTGTAGATCCACAGCATACTAGCAGAGTATGCAAGCTGCATAGGTTCATTTATGGACTAAAGCAAGTTTCTCGGAGCTGGAATATTCGATTTGATGATGCAATCAAACAGTTTGGTTTCATCAAGAATGAAGATGAACCTTGTGTCTACAAGAAGGTTGTTGAGAGCACAGTTGTCTTCCTTATATTGTATGTGGATGACATACTACTCATTGGGAAAGACATCCCTTTGCTACAATCTGTTAAGACTTGGCTAAGGACTTGTTTCTCAATGAAGGACTTAGCTGAAGCATCCCGCATTCTAGGCATACAGATCTATAGAGATAGATCTAAGAGATTTCTTGGCCTAAGTCAGAGTACATACATTGACAAGATATTACTTCGATTTGCCATGCAGAACTCCAAGAAGGGATTTCTGCCGATGTCACATGGCATGAGTCTTTTGAAGACTAAATGTCCCTCTTCTAGAGAGGAGAGAGATCGCATGGATAAGATCCCTTATGCCTCAGCCATAGGATCTATCATGTACGCCATGCTATGTACTCGTCCTGATGTCTCGTATGCTTTGAGCATGACGAGCAGGTACCAGTCAGATCCAGGTGAAAGTCACTGGATAGCGGTCAAGAATATTCTTAAGTACTTGAGAAGGACTAAAGAATATTTCTTGATATATGGAGGCGATGATAAGCTAGCTGTAAAGGGTTACAGTGATGCCAGCTTCCAGATCGACCAGGATGATTATCGATCGCAGTCAGGGTTCGTGTTTTGCATAAATGGTGGTGCTGTGAGCTGGAAGAGTTCGAAGCAGGACACAGTAGCTGATTCTACGACAGAGGCCGAGTATATTGCTGCATCAGAAGTAGCAAAGGAGGCAGTTTGGATCCGCAAGTTCATCACTGAACTTGGGGTGGTTCCTAGCATCGCTGACCCTATTGAGCTCTATTGTGACAACAATGGAGCAATTGCGCAGGCTAAGGAACCTCGCTCACACCAGCAGACCAAACACATACTACGGTGCTTCCATCTCATTTGAGAGATCATCGATAGAGGAGATGTGAAGATTTGCTGAGTACCCACAGAGGCTAACATCGCAGATCCCTTGACCAAGGCTTTGGCACAGAGAAAGCATGATGGTCACACTAGGTCATTAGGCCTTAGAGCCTACACTGATTGGCACTAGTGCTAGTGGGAGATTGTTAGTTAGAGCCCTAGAGCCAATTATTTGATGATTGTTGTATGGACTCATTGTATCATATTCTTATATATATAAATAAAGGCATTTGTTTTGGTAATTATACTTACATGTATTGGTGCCAAATAACTAAGTATAATAGCGTCCTTGAGTAGAAGGTTCTTACCTATATTAATCGATTGGTTGAATCGATAGTGAGATGATATAGGGAACACTACTCTTAATCATTCCTAGTCGAGTATTAACATTCAGGGACAATGTTAATGCGACGAGACTAGCATGTAGATCAACTCGATGACTTGATCTCACAAGTCATGGATATGGAGATATCAAGTTAACACATAAGTATACATTGGAGAATGTATACTGAATGACCCGCTATGAGAAAGTATCATGGATCGTTATATGAGTGTCATATACTTTCTCATGTGGCTATTAGTATGACTACTAGTCCTTTGACCTGAAGTCACCATGGTTCCCTACATAAGGAGTTTCGTATTTTGGCTTCGTCAAACGTCACCCATAACTGGGTGGACTATAAAGGCGATTACTGGGTATGTAACAAATTATGCAGAGGGATGTGAGTGATGTAGATGGGATCTATCACTCCTATATGACGGGAGTGACATCGATATTCTTGATAGAGTGAGACCACGAAGTGCATGGCCATGCCCAAATGAGTCAATATGAGATATTGAGCTAATTTGATTGAGTGAGTCTACTTGGGATTCAAGATTTAGATTGATTAGAGGATAACACTGTGTATGGCTCACATTAATCAATCTAGATGTCAAGGATAGAAGGACACTTGTCATATATTGTGAAGAGTCACAATTAGTAGTCACAAGGTGATGTTGGATCTCAACATTCTTGTAACTTGGGTAGTAATGATGTGTTGCTAGATACTGCTCATTACTTATGCTTCTAAATGGGTTTAAGAGCATTGCCAACGTTACAAGAACCTATAGGGTCACACACAAAAGACAATTAGATGGAGATTAGGTTCATTTGATGAACCTAAAGGATTAGGTTCATGTGATGAACCAAATTAGATTAAGAGTAATCCAAATTGTGCTAATTGAGTTGGACTTAATTTGGTTCATGTATTAAGTGAGTTTAATTTGGATTTAGACTCATTTAATTAATTTAATTCAATGAATAGAGATTCGTTAAATTAAAATTGACTTGAACCAATGGTTAGATTAGATCAACCAAGGGAGAGAAGTGGTCAAGTTTGACTTGACATAAGTAGGAAGATGAAGAGTCAAGTTTTGACTTGACTTTGACTTGACCAATGCCATATCATCAAGGCTTCTTCATTTGGTCAAGTTTGACTTGACCAAATGCCACCTCATGGGAGTTACCAAGAGTGGTGACTCTTGATATTCCATGGGGGTTACAAGCCTTGAAGTGGCCGGCCACTTAAAGAGGAAATTTAGTGCATTTTGTGTGCTAATTGATTTTATCTTCTTCCTCCTCTCAAGCTCTCATCTTCTTCTCCCTCTCCTCCACCTCCTTGGCCGAAACTTTTAAGGGTGCTAGCACACCTTTTAGTTATTTTCTCCATTATTTGTTCGTGTGGATACACATAGAGGAGTATCTACTTTGATACTCTCGAGATCCGACGAACATTGGACGAGCGGGATACGCAAAGGGCATCACATCAAGGGTAAACTCTTATCCTTTGTAGATCTAGGTTAGAAAACTCATACTCAAAGTTTTACAAAATTTTATTTTTCGCACCGATCCGGTGGCGGGGGTTTCGGGGTTTCTGCAACGCAAAAAGCGGTTTTTGCGGCCCGAAAAACCCAACACCTTGAGCATTGTTCACCATAGGCTCTTTTGGGAATTTCAATTCTTGCAAGACATGTTAGTCCAAAATACCAAGCATATCTTGCAAAACAAAGTTAGCATAATAAAATAATATGGAAATAAAATATTTAACAGTCTCCAGATTATCCGGTTCTAATTTTTGAATTTTCCAAAAATCCTAAGTCGAACCAACACATATTATTCCTTTAACAGGGAATATATTCTCACCTACTCCTCTAAGAAGAAATTACCTTTTGTCAAATTGATCCTCCAGACCATTTGGACTTTTGCTTAGCACTCAAAATATCAAGACTTTTCACTAGATGTTCGAACCCTAAGTCGTCTAGTCTTCCACCCGGTGTTCGCAACCCCCAAGATTTTCACCTAGCATCCTCAACCCTAGGAGTTTTCTTGACGTCCTCAACCCGCCAAGACTTTGCCAATCCCCCGGACCAGGACTTTGTTTCCTAACCACAGCTAGGACTTTTCACCTGCCTAGCCTTAACTAGAACTTTCCACCTGCCTAGCCTCAACTAGGACTTTCCTTTGCCTAAGATCACTTAGAACTTCCCTGCACACTCAACTCAACTTGTTAGTGTAGGACCGGGTAGGCTGGTTGAGAAGGTTGAGTTACCGGAAACACTAAAATAGAATACCTTTCTCGTCCTTCAACTTAGATTAGTAGTAATAGCATAAAAATAAACAATACAAAACTAAAAGAAAGAGACTCAAAATTTACTTGGTTACAACCGGGGTGGTTGTTAATCCAAGGCAGATGAAAGCTCACTAATAATCTCCTTCAGTGAAGGCAGAGAAGCCTCTTACTCTCATTAACAGCTTAGACTACTGCTAGAAAATGAATACTCAAGTTGTTGCATTTTTCTTAAGTCCAGGGGTCTTTTTATAGCCACTGGAAAAATTTATCCACAGGCTGAAGGTGCCTTCCATAGGGCTGGAAGGCACCTCCATTGAGGCGCCGGTGGATAAAGTTTTATCCACTTTAACAGCTCGAACCAGCCTAGTCGAAGGCGCCTTTCATAGCCATGGAAGGCGCCTTCCAGGATGAGTTGAAGGTGCCTTCCATGCGTAGGGAAGGCACCTTCCATGAAGGCTTGAAGGCTCCTACCATGCACACTGAAGGCGTCTTCCAGTAGAAGGCTTCAACTTCTTTTTCTCTTCCTATCGCTCTTCCGCTTGGGTGATTTCAGCTAACCAAAATAAGGCTCACCCGAACTCAATTTCGGCCTTCTCCTCGAGCAACCTTCCTCCCCGGTTACTCATCCCTCGAACCACCGCGTGTGTCCTTCTTGTCCACCGGTTTACTCTTCCGCAGCATCTCGTCCCTCAGACGCACCGAGCCCATCAGCTCTCTCCCGTACCATCCTTCTCGCTAGCCGCATCTTCCGCTCAACTTCCTGTGCTCCTAAGGTCCTGCACACTTAGACACAAGGATCAAAACATAACAGAACCTAACCTAACTTGGTTGATCACACCAAAATAACCTTAGGGTTCCAACAGTTATAATAACAAGAAACCTTAACATTGAATCCTTTTCCATAATCAAAACTTATGTTTGATCATCTGGTGCTTCCTACACCAACACTAATGATTATTCACATACAGTAGGAAGACTATCATAGTATGGGGTTATACGAGATATTGTTTTCCTAGACTACTATTTTTTCAAAGTGCTTGTTTTTAAGTGTGATTGGGCCAATCATAAAACTGGTATTAAAATAGAAGAAGGTTTTACACTGGTCAGCTTACACCAAGGACTAAGAACTTTTGAAAGTGATCCTTTTATTTTAGCATCACAAGCAAAGCAAGTATTCTATTATAGGGACAATGATGAATCAAATTAGTATGTGCTGCTAAAAGTGCCTCCTCAGGGTATTCATGACATGAATTTGATTGAAGAGGATGCCTATACATCATCAACACCTCCTGATGTGTCTAGACTTGACATTAACATTACCAAGAATGAACCATATGTAAGGAATGGGTGTGAGGGAATTGATGTAATTGATCTTTGACTAAATTTTATAGTGTAGATTTTATAGTTAATTACTTCATCTAATAAATATTCTTTTCAAGTTTCATTATACTTTATTTACTATTTTATTATATTATTCTAGTTGTTTATTTTCAACGATGATTATGCCATATTATAAATTAGCATGTCATTAATTATATAACATTCAAAAAATGAAAAAAGGGATAAAAAAATGTAATAAAGCAGTTGTAGATGAAATTCAGGTGATATTGTATTCTTTTTAAATCTTGATTTATTTTAATTAAGTATACTTATACATTTCAATCTCTTTATGTTATTTTGTAGGAAAATATAGCTTCTAATAGTCCACTTAATTCATCACAATATTTGTACAGTAAAGAGGGAATTGATGATGAAAAAATTGATAAGAAAAAGGGATATGGTCCATCAAAGTTGAATTTAATTAGTGGTCAACAAAATCCAAAAGGACTAGAGCGTAATGAATTTGGACAGCCAATTGGAGATAATTCAGTTAAGTACTCTTCTTTCCTAGGTTGCATGATAAAATAATTTGTGCCATATAGATTAGATGGATGAAATGACATAGACGAAGAAGTGAAGAATAGGATGTGGAATTATCTGGTAATGTCTTCGATCACTAAATTTTTCTTGTCCAATATTATAACAAAATGTAAATATATTTTTGTGCTTCTTAATATACAGATGAATTATAATGGTGAGGAATGGGAAAAGAAATCAATCTTTCAAAAGTTGGCTAAGTTGTGACACGATAGAAAGTCCAAACTACAAATACTTATACGAGAAGCTAATGTTGGTCCAGTGGCTTCACAAAATCTTAGAGGGCATTTGGATTAGATTTGTGAATCGGAATGGTAATGACTTTGATTATTGGGTCAATAGGAATGAGAATCAGGATTGCATTATCAGTATTTGGTTTAAATGAACGTTAGTAATGAGAATCAAATAAATTTTCAATTTTATCCTTATTAGTTAATGCATTAAAAAAATAATTTGAGTTTTTTTTCATTTTAAATAACTACAATATAGGATTTTACTTGTTTTGGCTTAAAAAATAGCTATAATAAGATTTTTTTATCGATAATTTTAGCGCTTTTAGTTTTTTTCCCCTTTTTCTTCTTTCGTTGGTACAATGATAATAAGCATTTTTATTGGTTATTTTGGCTCTTAGACTTAGTGTTTTTACCTTCTCACATGCTTAATTTGGTGTTTATATTATATTTTGTGAGTAGGAATTTATTTTAGACTTAATTGTAAATTTTCTATAAATTGTGAGATTTAATTGCATATTTTGATGTGGTTTTGTAGAAAATCAAAAGAGCCATGGATTAGGGTCGAGCCGGATCGAATTTGGCTTGATTTGGAGGCCAAATGAGGAAGATCAAGCTGAATTAATATGGACCGTTGATCAAGATCCAGTGAGATCCTGCCTCTTCAGTCAAATCAAGTCATCCAGCCATTCATCCAAGCTTAAAGCTATATGGACCGTCCATAGAATCCAAGGGCTCATGTTATTCCAAGTTGAATCAAGAAGAACCAAAAGCTTCAATTCAAACCCAATCTTAAAACCCACTTTTAAAAGCCCAATTCCACTTATCTTATTGGATCCGGATCTTCTCATTAATCCAAACTCAAAACCCAAAATCCCATTCCTTCCCAAACCCGATCCACGAAGAAACTGATCCCTAAACTCCCACGCACAGTAGGCCCGAAGCAACTTTCTCCTATCGCGCGATTCTCTTCCCCGCGGCATCTAGGGCATGACTCCCTCCACAGCGCCACCACTTCTTCCTTTCTCTCCGGTCGGCGACCTCTATTCCTTTGCTTGCACTGCCACCGGCCGGCCAGCCCTCTCCACCCTTCTCCTTGCGATTTCCAGCGGCGACGGCAGTGAGCACAGTGGCGGCAGCAGCTAGCTTTGGCAGCGATTCCGGTCATCCACCTCACCGGAGGGGTTCTCCGGTGTGTCCTTCACCTTATGGCATCCTTCAGACCTCTCTTCTCCTTCTGGGGTTCGGACGGACAGGGGATGAAGAGGTGACGGCAGTCCACCACCATTTCCAGCAGCCACCACCATTTCCAACTTCCAGCGAAGGGGTTCTTCGGTGGAAGATTCATCTCATCCATTGTTGTTGGCGAAGTTTGCAGCCACCAGCAGATTGTGCACTATCCACCGGCTTTGGGGGTTCCGAGCCGGATCTTCGTGTGACAACGAAGATAGTCGTTGGTAATCGAAAGCGGATGTGTGAATTGTGGTTGGAATTTTCTTAGTTTATTACTGTTGATTAGCTTAGTTTACTTATGTTGATTGATCCTGTCCGAACGCTGAGTCGACGGGCGCTGGGGACGTGGCGCTCTCCTCTATCTCCAACCAGCTGCACAAATCTCCGGCGAACCTGCAAGGAAGTCGGGCCAGGAGGAGTTTCCCGGCGACGACCCTCCGACGCTCAAGTCAGGCAAGAGGAAAACGATGAAGTGGCTCCAAAGATGATAGATTGCGTACCTCCGGTGAAGTTTGTGGGCTCTCATATAGAGCTGTGGGGAGGCTTATGCACACCTACCGAGGTGTACACGTGTCCTTTACCATACATTAGTATGAGCTTACCAGAGGAGCATGCCTGACACCATACTGCTACAATCCGAGCACCTCTCTGATAGGACAGCAGAACCTTCCGTCGTAGGATTTTGTGTATGGTTTGGTCGTCGAACATGCCTGTTGTCAGAAGATGTTCCCCAATGTCCCCTTGTCCTTGTTTCTTTTTTCCCCGAGCTGAGCGTCCATCCGCTCGGCAGGTATCGGTCCGACCGGTAAGATTCCACTCCATCGCGTGCTCGGCTGAGACTGTTCCTTCACAGCATTGCTGCTTTACACCTCGGCCGAGCGGGCTACCCGCTCGGCCCGACGACCCTGTTCACCATGAGCGTCGGAAACCCGACTCCCCGTCGGGTTGTCTTTGATTCCGCCCGGACCCATTCGGCCGGTTGACCCGACCCTTCTCCGATCGGATGGACCTCAAGCTGACCCTTTTGACTTCTGACCTCTACGTGTCATTGGCTCCCCACAGAGGGGGTCTCCCGTCCTTACTGCCGGATCACTTGCCTCCCCTTCAAGTCTAGTCAAAGGAGGCGATTAGTCCGACTGACTGGACCGTCAGTCACACCGAGCGGCGTCTCTGTGAAACTATCCTCCGCTCGACCCCCACGAGGGTAAAATTTGATCCTATCCGAACGCTGAGTCGACGGATGCTGGGGATGTGGCGCTCTCCTCTATCTCCAACCAGCTACACAAATCTCCGGTGAACCTGCAAAGAAGTCGGGCCGGGAGGAGTTTCCCGGCGATGACCCTCCGACGCTCAAGTCAGGCAAGAGGAAAACGATGAAGTGGCTCCAAAGATGATAGATTACGTACCTCCGGTGAAGTTTGTAGGCTCATATATAGAGCTGTGGGGAGGCTTATGCACACCTACTGAGGCGTACACGTGTCCTTTACCATACATTAGTATGGGCTTACCAGAGGAGCATGCCTGACACCATACTGCTACAGTCCGAGCACCTCTCTGATAGGACAGCAGAACCTTCCGTCGTAGGATTTTGTGTATGGCTTGGTCGTCGAACATGCCTGCTGTCAGAAGATGTTCCCCAATGTCCCCTTGTCCTTGTTTCTTTTTTCCCCGAGCTGAGCGTCCATCCGCTCGGCAGGTATCGGTCCGACCGGTAAGATTCCACTCCATCGCGTGCTCGGCTGAGACTGTTCCTTCACAGCATTGCTGCTTTACGCCTCGGCCGAGCGGGCTACCCGCTCGGCCCGACGACCCTGTTCACCATGAGCGTCGGAAACCCGACTCCCCGTCGGGTTGTCTTTGATTCCGCTCGGACCCGTTCGGCCGGTTGACTCGACCCTTCTCCGATCGGATGGACCTCAAGCTGACCCTTTTGACTTCTGACCTCTACGTGTCATTGGCTCCCCACAGAGGGGGTCTCCCGTCCTTACTGCCGGATCACTTGTCTCCCATTCAAGTCTAGTCAAAGGAGGCGATTAGTCCGACTGACTGGACCGTCAGTCACACCGAGCGGCGTCTCTGTGAAACTATCCTCCGCTCGACCCCCACGGGGGTAAAATTTGATCCTGTCCGAACGCTAAGTCGACGGACGCTGGGGATGTGGCGCTCTCCTCTATCTCCAACCAGCTGCACAAATCTCCGGTGAACCTGCAAAGAAGTCGGACCGGGAGGAGTTTCCCGGCGACGACCCTCCGACGCTCAAGTCAGGCAAGAGGAAAACGATGAAGTGGCTCCAAAGATGATAGATTGAGTACCTCCGGTGAAGTTTGTGGGCTCTTATATAGAGCTGTGGGGAGGCTTATGCGCACCTACCGAGGCGTACACGTGTCCTTTACCATACCTTAGTATGGGCTTACCAGAGGAGCATGTCTGACACCATACTGCTACCGTCCGAGCACCTCTCTGATGGGACAACAGAACCTTCCGTCGTAGGATTCTGCGTATGGCTTGGTCGTCGAACATGCCTGTTGTCAGAAGATGTTCCCCAATGTCCCCTTGTCCTTGTTTCTTTTTTCCCCGAGCCGAGCGTCCATCCGCTCGGCAGGTATCGGTCCGACCGGTAAGATTCCACTCTATCGCGTGCTCGACTGAGATTGTTCCTTCACAACATTGCTGCTTTACGCCTCGGCCGAGCGGGCTACCCGCTCGGCCCGGCGACCCTGTTCACCATGAGCGTCGGAAACCCGACTCCCTGTCGGGTTGTCTTTGATTCCGCCCGGACCCGTTCGGTCGGTTGACCCGACCCTTCTCCGATCGGATGGACCTCAAGCTGACCCTTTTGACTTCTGACCTCTGCGTGTCATTGGCTCCCCACAGAGGGGGTCTCCCGTCCTTATTGTCGGATCACTTGCCTCCCCTTTAAGTCTAGTCGAAGGAGGCGATTAGTCCGACTGACTGGACTGCCAGTCACACCGAGTGGCGTCTCTGTGAAACTATCCTCCGCTCGACCCCCACGGGGGTAGCTATGACCTTAGTCAACGCCAACATTCCTCGGATCTCTTCAAAATTTGTGCCAATCTTCGACATTAAGGCCGGGCATGCACTCTGTGCCTCGTGAAGGTGCTCATTAAATGCACTCCAGTGGCTGAATGTCACGTGGCGCTGCTGCCATTATCATACGGCGGCGGCATCGTGGGCGACGAGACCGAGGCCGTTTGAAATGGACGGCCCGATAGAGTCCTTGGTTTTTGCGACCTGCATCCGACGGCTGAGGCCGTTCGGGCCCAACCCTATAAAGCTTTCGCCTTCTTCCTCCGCCGCATTTCTGCTTTCGCGTGCCCAGAAGTTTTCCCTGCCGTTCCTGCTCCGGTGATCCTGCTGCTGCTTCTTCGGGCGACCTCTCGTATTCTTCCTTCGATCTTCGTTTGTTTCCGCAAGGTCCTTCTGCCATCTTCTTTTCATTTCTTGTTTTTCCTCGTGCTTTCTTCTTCTCTTCGCGTTCTCGTCTCCTGGTTATGATTCGGTCCCCTCTCTTAAGCTTTTTGCCCTTTCGTACATCACTTGCTCCTTTTCCCGCTCGGCTTATGGCCAGCTCTTCTCAACCTCAAGACCCAGCCCTCGGCCCGTGGTATACCACCATGGAGTCGCACTTCGATCGGCGCGACGCCGATATTCTGATGGACAATTTTGACATCCCCTCTGATTTTGAACTTATCTTACCCTCCCCCTCCGCTCGACCACACAGACCGCCGCGCGGAGCTATTTGTTTTTTCCGCGACCAGTTCATAGTCGGTCTGTGCTTTCCACTCCATCCCTTTATCGTAGAAGTCTGTAATTTTTTCGGCATTCCGCTCGGAAGCTTAGTCCCTAACACCTTCCGCCTTCTATGTGGCGTTGGTGTCTTGTTCAGAATCCACAACATTCCCCTCCGACCGGAGGTCTTCTACTATTTTTATTATCCTAAACAGTCCGAGCTGGGTACTTACATGTTCTAGGCTCGACCCAGTTTAGTCTTCTTTAATAAACTGGCCTCTTCCAATAAACATTGGAAAGAGTACTACTTCTATCTTCGTCTTCCCAAACGGGCCCTTTTTCGAACCCAGTGGCAAGTCGGACCGCTAACCTCCCCTGAGCTAAAGAGGTTCAAGACCCGACCGGACTATCTTTACGCTGCCAACATGCTAGCTGGTCTGAAGTTCGACATCAATAAGTTCTTACCTGAAGGGGTGATGTACATATTTGGTCTGAGTCCGATCCGGACTCCCCTTCCGAGCAGCTTCGGTAAGAATTTTACTTGTGCATTCGCCTTGATTGCTAACTGATTTTCTCCTTTTTCCTTTGCAGCGGACATTGTCATGGAGTCCGTGATGGCCGGGATTTTGAAGAGGAAATCGGCAGCGCTCGAGGCTGTAGCTGCCAAGGAGATGGAGCAACTGGGCATCACCCCGGTCGGCTCTAATGAAGGAGAGAGCGAAACGAATGCGGGGGAGTCGACCGCTTAGGCTTCTCTCCCGGAGCCAGCGGTTGGCGCAACTTCTAGCCGAGAGCCTTCCGTCCGGGAGGAAGGCTCCGCTCAGGAGGAAGAGCGCCCTCTACGAAAAAAGAGGCGCCGAACGGAGACACCACTTCGATCGGCCACTTCCGTGGTCCAGCCGTCCGAACGGACCATCGCCGATTCTCGTGGCAAAGCCCCAGCGGTTGAGGCGATCTCGTCCGATCGGACCCCATCCCAACTGGACGCGTCCGCAGACCCCCTCGAGGCCAAACCTGTCAGCGCCCTTCCGCCCTCTCCCCGCCGAGTCCAACGCTCGGCCATTTTGTCCCAGTTTTCTGCACCGGCCTCTGATCCTTCCCCAGCTTCCGCTCAGACGACTCTCGGTCGGCGCCGTACCATCAGGGTCTCCCTGCATCTCCCCACCGAAGAGTTGATGCCCGAGTCCGATCGGCCAACCGCGCCTGAGCACATGATCACCATGAAGGGGCCCCTAGCCGAGATGTGGGTCGACGCTCGGGCACGTGTCGCGATGATTCCACTCGACAATCTGGCCAACAGCCATATGCAGCAGGCCACTGGGGTAACTTTTTTTTTTTTTGAGTCTTCTACGCGCTTTCTCCGATCGGCTATTAATGATTTTATTAATGTCAGAGATGGGTAGAGGAGATCGCTGTCTCCAATCGTCTAGCCATGGTGGACGAAGAGTTAAAGAGGCTAAGGAGTTCGGGCGGCGCGCCCTCCCAAGGTCCTTCATACGCCGAGCTGTAGAAAGAGCTCAAGAAGACCTAAGATCTGTTGGCGGCTGAGCAAAAGAAGACGGCCACCTAGGCCCATACTATGGCCGAACTGGAACGACAGGTCAAGTCACTTGATCGGAAAATAAGCCTAGCCACCGATCGGAAGAAGACGACCATCGCCGATCGGAAGAAGACGACCATCACCGATCTGGAGAAGAAAAACGTTGAGGCGTGGGGCCTGGAGCAACGGGTCAAAGAGCTGATGGAGCAGCTAGATGGCGAGAAGGCGAGCCGCTCGGGTGAAACCATCAAACATAAGGACGAGCTGAAGAAATTACAAGAGGCTCTTGAAGCTTCCCAAGCTACCTTCAAGGAGTACCAGGAGGCTGAGCCTGGCTGAGTCGCAGCCTTGAGGCTGAAGCACGTCCGCTCGATCGAATTTTCAGAAAAAGTGTGCAAGCGGATGTATACTGCCTTTGAGCTTGCCATCACCGCCACGACAGACTATCTGAAGTCCAAGGGTCGGCTCCCTGACTCCGCCAGCATCCCGGCCCAAGACTATGCGGCGCTCCTTAGCACCATCCCTAACGACCTTTATGATTTTCTGGAATAGAAGTCTTTATGTAATTCGGCCGTTCGGCCAAAGACTTCCCTTTTTGTAATTCGGCCGCTCGACCTTGATTCTATTGGGTTTTTCGGGTCCCGAAAATCGCTTTTTCGCGTCGCGGAAACCCCGAATCACCCTAGCCAACGGATCTCGTGCGAAGAAAAATTCGAAAACATACGAGTACGAGTTACAAAACTTCTAGATCTACATGATGAAGATCTTTACCCTTGTTGCGTGCCCTTTTGCGTATCCCGCTCGTCCTCGGTACGCCGGATCTCGAAGTTGTCAATGTAGACAACTCTCTACACGTATCCACACGAACACACTAGGTGGAGGTGACCAAAAAATCAAGGTGTGCTAGCACCTATGTGGTTTGGCCAAGGAAGGAGGAGAGGGAGAGCTTGAGAGGAAAAAGATGTAAAATTCCACACTTGAATGAATAATGAAAATCAATTCACACACCATTCAAAATGTGGCCGGCCACTTTTCTCATGTGTAACTCCCCTCATTAATGCATTAAGTTGTCATCAAGGAGAGAATGTAACCTCCATGAAGTGGCACTCACTAGTAACTCCCATGAGGTGGCAACCATGATGATGATGTGGAGTAACATCATTAGTCCACATCAATGTCAACTCACCAATGAGGCGGCATAAAGTCAAGTCAAACTTGACTTTTAATCTTCCTTTCAAGTCAAGTCAAACTTGACCAAACCTCTTCCATGGTTGATCTAATCTAACCATATGATTCAAGCCAATTTAATATATAATGAATCTAATTCATTAAATTAAATTGATTCAATGAGTCATAATCTAAATTAGACTCATTGAACACATGAATCAACTTGAGTCCAACTCAAGTTAGCCCAATTAGGATTACTCTTAATCCAATTTGATTCATCAAATGAATCTAATCCTCTTGGTTCATCATATGAACCTAATCTCCATCTAATTGTCCTTAGTGTGTGACCCTATAGGTTCTTGTAACGTTGGCAATGCCCTAAACCCATTTAGGAGCATAAGTAATGAGCGGTATCTAGCAACACATCATTACTACCCAAGTTACAAGAATGTCAAGATCCGACATCACCTTGTGACTACTAATTGTAACTCCTCATAAAATATGACAAGTGTCCTTCTATCCTAGACATCTGGATTGATCAATGTGAGGCATAGACCGTGTCATCTTCTGACCAATCTAAATCTTGAACTCCAAGTAGACTCACTAAATCAAATGAGCTCAATATCCTATATTGACTCATTTGGGCATGGTCATGCACTTCGTGGTCTCACTCTATCAAGAATACCGATGTCGCTCCCGTCATATGGGAGGGATAGATCCCATCTACATCACTCACATCCCTCTGCATAATTTGTTATATACCCAGTAATCGCCTTGATAGTCCACCCAGTTACGGGTGGCGTTTGACGAAACCAAAGTACATAACTCCTTATGTAGGGAACCATGGTGACTTCAGGTCTAAGGACTAGTAGTCATACTAATAGCCACATGAGAAAGTATATGACACTCATATAACGATCCATGATACTTTCTCATGGCGGGTCATTCAGTATACATTCTCTAATGTATACCCATGTGTCAACTTGATATCTCTATATCCATGACTTGTGAGATCAAGTCATCGAGTTGACCTACATGCTAGTCTTATTGCATTAACATTGTCCCTGAATGTTAATACTTGACTAGGAATGATTAAGAGTAGTGTTCCCTATATCATCTCACTATCAGTTCAACTAACCGATTGATATAGGTGAGAACCGTCTACTCAAGGACGTTATTATATTTAGTTTATTTGGCACCAATACAAATAAGTATAATAAACAAAAACCAATTGGCTTTATTTATATAGAATATGATACAACAAGTCCAAAATACAATCATCAAACGATTGGCTCTAGGGCTCTAGCTAACAATCTCCCACTAGCACTAGTGCCAATCAGTGTAGGCTCTAAGCCCAAATGACCTAGTGTGACCATCATGCTTCCTCTGTGCCAAAGCCTTGGTCAAGGGATCTGCGATGTTAGCCTCTGTAGGTACTCTGCAAATCTTCACATCTCCTCTCTCGATGATCTCTCGAATGAGATGGAAGCGCCGTAGTATGTGTTTGGTCCGCTGGTGTGAGCGAGGTTCCTTCGCCTGTGCTATAGCTCCATTGTTGTCACAATAGAGCTCAATAGGGTCAGCAATGCTAGGAACCACCCCAAGTTCAGTGATGAACTTGCGAATCCAAACTGCCTCCTTTGCTGCCTCTGATGCAGCAATATACTCGGCCTCTGTTGTAGAATCAGCTACTGTGTCCTGCTTCAAACTCTTCCAGCTCACAGCACCACCATTTAAGCAAAACACGAACCCCGACTGCGATCTATAGTCATCCTGGTCGGTCTGGAAGCTAGCATCACTGTAACCCTTTACAGCTAGCTCATCATTGCCTCCATATATCAAGAAATATTCTTTAGTCCTTTTTAAGTACTTAAGAATATTCTTGACCGCTATCCAGTGACTTTCACCTGGATCTGACTGGTATCTGCTCGTCATGCTCAAAGCATACGAGACAGCAGGTCGAGTACATAGCATGGCGTACATGATCGATCCTATGGCTGAAGCATAAGGGATCTGATCCATGCGGTTTCTCTCCTCTCTAGAAGAGGGACCTTGAGTCTTCGAAAGATTCACGTCATGTGACATCGGCAGAAATCCCTTCTTGGAGTTCTGCATGGCAAACCGAAGGAGTACCTTGTCAATGTATGTACTCTGACTTAGGCCAAACAATCTCTTAGATCTATCTCTATAGATTTGTATCCCTAGAATACGGGATGTCTCACCTAAGTCCTTCATTGAGAAGCAACTCCCTAGCCAGGTCTTGACAGACTGAAGCATAGGGATGTCCTTCCCAATGAGCAGTATGTCATCCACATACAATATGAGAAAGACAACTATGTCCCCTACAACCTTCTTGTAGACACAAGATTCATCTTCGTTCTTGATGAAACCAAACTGTTTGATTGCATCATCGAATCGAAGATTCCAGCTCCGAGAAGCTTGCTTTAGTCCATAAATGGACCTATACAGCTTGCATACTCTGCTAGTATGCTGTGGATCTACAAAACCCTCAGGTTGTGTCATGTACACATCCTCGAGTAGGTTTCCATTTAGAAACGCGGTTTTGACATCCATCTGCCATATCTCATATTCATGGTAGGCTGTAATAGCAAGCATGATCCGAATGGACTTAAACATCGCTACTGGAGAAAAGGTTTCATCATAGTCAATACCATGAATCTGCTTGAAACCTTTAGCTACCAAGCGACCCTTATAGATAAGTCCATCCATGTCAGTCTTTCTCTTAAAGACCCACTTGCACCCAATGGGTTTTACCCCTTCAGGTGGATCAACCAAAGTCCATACATGGTTGGTGTACATGGATTCCATTTCGGATCTCATGGCCTCTAGCCATTTCTCGGAATCTGGTCTCATCACAGCTTCCTGATAGGTGGTAGGATCATCCTCTATGAGCACAATGTCATCATGGTCTGACAAGAGAAATGAGTATCTCTCAGGCTGACGACGTACCCTATCAGACCTGCGAAGAGGTATGTCTACTTGAACTGGTTGTTGTTCCTCAACTCCTTGTGGAACAACATCATCCACAACACTTTGTGGTTCCAGTTCAATTTCCATCAAGGCATCAGTGCTATTGTTCACATCTTGAACTTCTTCAAGATCGAACGCGCTCCCACTAGTCTTTCTAGAAACAAAGTCCCTTTCTAGAAAGATCCCAGTCTTTGCCACAACTACTTTGTGCTGACTGGGAATGTAGAAGTAATATCCCTTAGTTTCCTTGGGATATCCAATAAAATAGCACTTGTCAGATTTGGGCCCTAACTTGTCTGAGGCTTGACGTCGAACGTAAGCCTCACAACCCCATATCCTCATGAAAGACACCTGGGCGTCTCTCCCAGTCCATATCCTATATGGTGTCTTTATCACGGCTTTGGATGGAACTCGGTTGAGAATGAAAACTGCCGTGTCTAGAGCATATCCCCATAGATATGTCGGAAGATCTGTGTGACTCATCATAGATCGTACCATATCTAATAAGGTACGATTCCTCCGTTCGGATACACCATTCCACTGTGGTGTTCCAGGAGGAGTGAGTTGGGATAGAATCCCACACTCAGCTAGATAGTCACGGAACTCATGGCTAAGGTATTCTCCACCTCGATCGGATCGAAGTATCTTAATACTCTTGCCAAGTTGGTTCTGTATTTCATTCTTGAATTCTTTGAACTTTTCAAAGGATTCAGACTTATGTGTCATCAAGTACACATAACCATATCTACTGAAGTCATCAGTAAATGTGATGAAGTACCTATAACCGCCTCTAGCAGCGACATTGAAAGGGCCACATACATCACTATGTATGAGTCCTAACAAATCAGTCGCTCTTTCGCTGTGCCCACTAAAGGGAGTCTTGGTCATCTTGCCTCGTAGGCATGACTCGCATATCTCATATGATTCAAAATCAAATGAGTCCAGCAAACCATCCTTATGGAACTGGGATAAGCGCTTGTCATTTATATGACCTAAACGACAGTGCTAGAGATAGGTTTGGTTCAGGTCATTTGACTTGAACCTCTTGGTATTTATGTTATAGATAGGGCTCTCAAGGTCTAGAATATAGAGTCCGTTCATCAGAGGTGCACTACAATAGAACATATCGTTTAAATAGATAGAACAACATTTGTTCTTTATTGTAAACGAAAATCCTTTCTTGTCCAAACAAGAAACTGAAATTATGTTCTTAGTCAAGGCAGGCACATAACAACAATCATCTAATTCTAGTACTAGCCCAGAGGGCAGAGATAGATAGTAAGTTCCTACAGCAATAGCCGCAACCCGTGCTCCATTGCCTACTCGTAGGTCTACCTCATCCTTCGTCAATGCCCTGCTATTTCTCAGCGCTTGTACATTGGTACAAATGTGCGAAGCACATCCGGTATCTAATACCCACGATGAAGAAATAGAGAGGTTGACTTCTATAACATGTATACCTGAAGTAGAAATTTTATTTTTCTTCTTCTTAAGATCTTCCAGGTATTCTTTGGAGTTCCTCTTCCAGTGCCTTGCTTGTCCTTGATATAGGTGACAAAGATGTTCAACCATATCGTAAGCACTCATCAACTCATGTTGCTTCTGAAGCTCAGAGTTCATGGTCGCGAGCATAAGATAGGACACATTTAATGCGTCATCTTGATGCTTCTTGTAAGCATCTTGGTCTGCTCGCGTGGCAGTGGCAGGAGGAGCCTCCGGAATGGGCTGCTCCAGAACGTACAGTTTACGTTCTTGGGTGAGAACTATTCTCAGGTTCCTGTACCAGTCCAGGAAATTTACTCCGTTGAGCTTGTCCTTCTTAAGAACAGATCGCAGAGAGAAGGTGTTCGTATTCGACGTCATGGAAATTCTACAACAGAAATAAATGCAAAAATAAGTATCATATTCTTAATCATTTAACTAGGCCTTTAACTAAATGATGCTCCCACTGAATTCTATAATTCACGTGGGACAAGATCCACATCATACTAACCCTTGAGTTAGCTTTGGCTAATACGCCCAAGACTTAGTATGATTGGTAGGTAACGATTACCAATTACATCTCTATGCAACTCTTGTTTATAGGATCAAGATCCGCATTGATATTAAAACTCGAGTTAGCTTTGGCTAATATGCCCGAGAGTTAATATAAATGTGATTTTGACCTATCTTTCCAACCGTTGGAAGAATGTCTATAGTTATACTCGATCCAACCGAGTTAACTAGGAATACTCAATCTAATTGAGTTGTATTCACCCATGCGTTGATAGGCGGGACCAACATTGTCCCTCCGTACCCTACCAAGATAGTATGTGTTGCTCTGTTTTGGCAGATTCAACAACTACATGCGATCAAGGTAGTGGTAGGTATCACGGCATGGTAGGCATTACGAGTTGGCGTGATTTAGATCTAATCTAAACGATGATGCGTATCATATACTCGATAGATCTAATCTAATTGAAGGGTGCATCATGTGCACGACTTAGATCTAATCTAATCGTAAGGCACTAATTAATTACTTAATTAACTAGCATGCATCACATAAACACAAAACAATTAATTAAATAATTAATCAAATAATTTTGTGATTATGTCATGGCCCTACTACGATCTTCTCAAGCCAATGAGAATATCGGATGGTCAACCTAAGGTCAACAGCTTCTCAAGCTCCTTCCTTTGACCACCTCGTGTTGCTCACGCCCTCCTTGTTACTCCGTCTCGAGTGGACCTTCCACAGCTCCAATTTTGTACATTACAATTTTGAAACTCGAGTTATATTCGAGTCTAAATCTAATTTACAACCAGAATATATGAGAAAGGCACGACGCGCAGGTCGCGAAAATAAAATAAAAAAAATAAAAATACAAGCACGCACATCACATAACGGCACGCAGGCCGTATTATGAATTACAACACATATTGTCCAATCAAATAGGGTCTTTGGGCCATGACTATCACAAAATTAATATATAATTCAAAATTATATATTTCTGTAATTTTTCATAATTTTACAGATTTTATGAGTAAATTTTTCCCGGCGGTCCCGATTAGCGATTTCGGGCGCAATCGCGGAGCAAATCCCCTTGCGGGGTTAGGGGCAGTACCCCTACCCGCGATCTAACCATCGCGAGTTGCTCCTAAGCGATCCAAGAGCACCTTATCCCGCTGTCCCAAAAAGATTTGGGTCGAAACGATGCCGTTTCGGAAAAAACTTCTCGGTAGTCGAAGCCTACAAGTGTATAAACACTTATACTTCGCTTCTACGAGAAATATTACTCTTAAAACTATAAAAACCATAAATTTACAGAAATGTACAGAAGCTTTAATTTTTCATAAAAATCAAATTAAACTCGTACAAGCTTCGCACGTGGCTCTGATACCACTGTTGGATTTTTCGGGCCGCGAAAACCGCTTTTTCGCATCGCGGAAACCCCGAATCACCCTAGCCAACGGATCTCGTGCGAAGAAAAATTCGAAAACATATGAGTACGAGTTACAAAACTTCTAGATCTACATGATGAAGACCTTTACCCTTGTTGCGTGCCCTTTTGCGTATCCCGCTCGTCCTCGGTACGCCGGATCTCGAAGTTGTCAATGTAGACAACTCTCTACACGTATCCACACGAACACACTAGGTGGAGGTGACCAAAAAACCAAGGTGTGCTAGCACCTATGTGGTTCGGCCAAGGAAGGAGGAGAGGGAGAGCTTGAGAGGAAGAAGATGTAAAATTCCACACTTGAATAAATAATGAAAATCAATTCACACACCATTCAAAATGTGGCCGGCCACTTTTCTCATGTGTAACTCCCCTCATTAATGCATTAAGTTGTCATCAAGGAGAGAATGTAACCTCCATGAAGTGACACTCACTAGTAACTCCCATGAGGTGGCAACCATGATGATGATGTGGAGTAACATCATTAGTCCACATCAATGTCAACTCACCAATGAGGTGGCATAAAGTCAAGTCAAACTTGACTTTTAATCTTCCTCTCAAGTCAAGTCAAACTTGACCAAACCTCTTCCATGGTTGATCTAATCTAACCATATGATTCAAGCCAATTTAATATATAATGAATCTAATTCATTAAATTAAATTGATTCAATGAGTCATAATCTAAATTAGACTCATTGAACACATGAATCAACTTGAGTCCAACTCAAGTTAGCCCAATTAGGATTACTCTTAATCCAATTTGATTCATCAAATGAATATAATCCTCTTGGTTCATCATATGAACCTAATCTCCATCTAATTGTCCTTAGTGTGTGACCCTATAGGTTCTTGTAACGTTGGCAATGCCCTAAACCCATTTAGGAGCATAAGTAATGAGCGGTATCTAGCAACACATCATTACTACCCAAGTTACAAGAATGTCGAGATCCGACATCACCTTGTGACTACTAATTGTGACTCCTCACAAAATATGACAAGTGTCCTTCTATCCTAGACATCTAGATTGATCAATGTGAGGCATAGACCGTGTCATCCTCTGACCAATCTAAATCTTGAACTCCAAGTAGACTCACTAAATCAAATGAGCTCAATATCCTATATTGACTCATTTGGGCATGGCCATGCACTTCGTGGTCTCACTCTATCAAGAATACCGATGTCGCTCCCGTCATATGGGAGGGATAGATCCCATCTACATCACTCACATCCCTCTGAATAATTTGTTATATACCCAGCCTTTATAGTCCACCCAGTTACGGGTGACGTTTGACGAAACCAAAGTACATAACTCCTTATGTAGGGAACCATGGTGACTTCAGGTCTAAGGACTAGTAGTCATACTAATAGCCACATGAGAAAGTATATGACACTTATATAACGATCCATGATACTTTCTCATGGCGGGTCATTCAGTATACATTCTCTAATGTATACCCATGTGTCAACTTGATATCTCTATATCCATGACTTGTGAGATCAAGTCATCGAGTTGACCTACATGCTAGTCTTATTGCATTAACATTGTCCCTGAATGTTAATACTCGACTAGAAATGATTAAGAGTAGTGTTCCCTATATCATCTCACTATCGGTTCAACTAACCGATTGATATAGGTGAGAACCGTCTACTCAAGGACGTTATTATACTTAGTTTATTTGGCACCAATACAAGTAAGTATAATAACCAAAAACCAAATGCCTTTATTTATATAGAATATGATACAACAAGTCCAAAATACAATCATCAAATGATTGGCTCTAGGGCTGTAACTAACAGATTCCTCTAATTTCAATGAAAAATTTATCTGTGTTGTGCAACTTCGTTTTTACTTTGCATGCTTGTGGGTGATTGGTCGGGGCCTGTGATACACAACTCGGCCAACTAGTCCTCCCAAGTGGGTTTAGGTGGCATATGACTTGTCACTACTTTCCCTTGCTGCTCCTCTTCAAGCGTATTTTGTTCCGGTCGGGGGTTTATAGTCGCCGGTCCGACTCTCGATATTTAACGTCGGAGCTCGACGGTCTTCCGGCCGGAGGGTTTATAATCGCCGGTCCGACTCTCGATATTTAACGTCGGAGTTCGACGGTCTTCCGGCCGGAGCGTTTATAGTCGCCGGTCTGACTCTCGATATTTAACGTCGGAGCTCGACGATCTTCCGACCGGAGGGTTTATAGTCGCCGGTCTGACTCTCGATATTTAACGTCAGAGCTCGACGGTCTTCCGGTCGGAGGGTTTATAGTTGTCGGTCTGACTCTCGATATTAAATATCGAGAGTCTTCCGGCTGGAGAGTTTATAGTCGGCCGTCTGACTCTCGATATTTAACGTCGGAGCTCGACGGTCTTCCGGCCGAAGGGTTTATAGTCGCCGGTCCGACTCTCGATATTTAACGTCGGAGCTCGACGGTCTTCCGGCCGGAGGGTTTATAGTCGCTGGTCCAACTCTCGATATTTAACGTCGGAGCTCGATGGTCTTCCGACTGGAGGGTTTATAGTCGCCGGTCCGACTCTCGATATTTAACGTCGGAGCTCGACGGTCTTCCGTTTCAGCTGACGATGCTCTATACTTGCGCTAATTTTTCAATTTTTTACTCCTGCATTTCAAGTATACAGACGAGCGGAAAGTATACAGCATACATTGCATTGGCGCACCTTTCACCCCGCCCGGTAAGGCTGGAGGTGCTTTGGCAGAGGGTCTCGCAGGATGGCCTCTGAAAACTACCGGTTGATCCGCTTGGGGGAGGAGTCCGTTCGGGGAGCCTTGCCTTTTCTGTAGTCTCGCCTGGGTGCCTCGTCGGATGAAGATCCTCGATCAAGGTTAGCGGGTGCGACTTCAGGAGGCGTACGGAATAGGGCCCGATGAAATGGAATCGGGGCAGGCGGTGCTTCTCCTTGGATGCCGATCGGATCCTTATCTCGGCCCCATGCTGAGATGTTCTCCGGTTGGAACTCTGCTGCCGCTCGGCCTCCTAACGCTGACGTCGCTTGTTGCTCTAGTCGCTCGGCTTGCACCTTCTGTTTTTGTTGCTCCATGAGCTTAGCTGCTCTTGCCTCGATTAGAGCGTCGAGTTCCTCCTGGGAGAGCATCACGGTGTGAGGTCGTCCAGCTTTGTCCATCTCTTCTGCTCGGATGCAGGTGCGTTCCCACAGACGGCGCCAATTTGATTATGTCCGAACGCTGAGTCGACGGACGCTGGGGATGTGGCGCTCTCCTCTATCTCCAACCAGCTGCACAAATCTCCGGCGAACCTGTAAGAAAGTCGGGCCGGGAGGAGTTTCCCGACGACGACCCTCCGACGCTCAAGTCAGGCAAGAGGAAAACGATGAAGTGGCTCCAAAGATGATAGATTGCGTACCTCCTGTGAAGTTTGTGGGCTCTTATATAGAGCTAAGGGGAGGCTTATGCACACCTACCGAGACGTACACGTGTCCTTTAACATACATTAGTATGGGCTTACCAGAGGAGCATGTCTGACACCATACTGCTACAGTCCGAGCACCTCTCTGATGGGACAGCAGAACCTTCCGTCGTAGGATTCTACGTATGGCTTGGTCGTCGAACATGTCTATTGTCAGAAGATGTTCCCCAATGTCCCCTTGTCCTTGTTTCTTTTTTCCTCGAGCCGAGTGTCCATCCGCTCGGCAGGTATCGGTCCGACCGGTAAGATTCCACTCCACCGCGTGCTCGGATGAGACTGTTCCTTCACAGCATTGCTGCTTTACGCCTCGGCCGAGCGAGCTACCTGCTAGACCCGGCGACCCTGTTCACCATGAGCGTCGGAAACCCGACTCCCCGTTGGGTTGTCTTTGATTCCGCCCAGACCCGTTCGGCTGGTTGATCCGATCCTTCTCCGATCGGATGGACCTCAAGCTGACCCTTTTGACTTATGACCTCTACGTGTCATTGGCTCTCCACAGAGGGGGTCTCCCGTCCTTACTGTTGGATCATTGATGTTTTGTGGTTGAATGTTTGTATTGAACTAGATTTTTCATGTTTAAATTGCATGTATTATGTACAATTTGATTAATGCTCACAACGTGTTCGATCAAATGCTGCAACCAATAATTAGGTTTAATTTGATGCAATTTATTTTGTTTAATTCTTGCTTTGTCTTGTTCTTTTAATTTAGTTAAGTCCTAGCTTTGATTTAATGCAATTAGGTTAGATTAATTTAGGCTTTCATTATATTTTTAGTTTCTTTAATGCTTTACTTCATGTTATGTCCATTAATAGATAATCTTGTATCGTAGTGTGACAATGCGATGTAGGAAAATCTTCAATGGTTAGTTAGGATAGATATAGTTTTCTTTATTTGCATTGTCTTTCATTATTTAGATTAAATTTTATTTGATGCTTTGTTATTTCTTTCCTTAGTTTAATTGTGTTGATGGTTAAACCATAACGTAGAGTGACAATGCGTTGTGGATTAATTGTTAGCACCTAGTTAGATTTCATTGCAGCATTAGATTAGTTTTCTATACTTGTTCTACTTTTAATTTGTTAGGTTTAGAATCAAAAACCCAAACCCCCAATTTCATATTAAAAAACCTAAAAAAAAAAGAAATAACATACAATCCTATATTACCATCCTATCGTTACTTTCATTGGCGGACGACCCGAGTCATTCCTATGCTACATTAGTATAGGAGGGGTTTGGTTCTTCATCATTTGATGCCCAATTCGCGACAAAATTGGGCCGTAATCATACAACTCACTTTCCTCTTGCCATTTCGCCCTCGCCTTACAACCCTCGCTGAGGGAAAAGAACCTAAACCTATGATTTGCATCGGTTGTGCTGGCGAGCGTCGCGATAAAGCTAGATTGCTTTTGCTTCCTCCTCTAGATCTCTATGGGTCGATGGGATGATGACTTTGTCGATTAGGCTACAAATCCGTTATTCGCCGATCGGGGACAAGTAGATGAGCCGGGGTGGTTGTCGAGTAGTGGTTTATATTTAAGAGGCGAAAGTTGCGACCTAGCTGGCGGACCTTTACTGGATGGCCCTGGGAGATCTGATGGCATTTAGGTTCTTCGAGTCGTCATCATCCATTTCGCATCATTTGGATGAGTTCTCTTGCCGAAAGGATGGAGAAGTGGCAGTGGGAGAGAGGGAGTAGGAGACGATGCAACCGTCTGGGAACAACTTTGCAGGTGATGTCTATTGCTATCGAAGGTTGTTGTATGGTGTACTTGACTCAAACGCTGGATTTCCTTCGTCAAATATACTCCAACCAGCTTCCACTTCGCCGGCTGACGGAGGAGATGGGGCTGCAACATTGAGGGATGCGAATGAAGGGGGCACAGGAATATTTGGTATTAAGGGGGAAAATTAGTATTAGGTCAAAAGTATTTTTGAAATAAGGGAATATTTTGATTGTTGAAAATAGAGTAATGGCTGATTGAAGGGGGAGACACGGGAATGAATTATTACCTAATTATAAGGATGCATTCCCTTATTTGTATTCTCATTCTTGTAATTCAAATATTAACAATGACAATCAATGATTGTTATTCTCATTCCCCACCCTTATTCCTCTAAACCAAACACCCCTTAGTCTTTTGAAGCCTAAATTTATGGATCAAAATCAATGGGAATTATTTGTAAAGAGACACTATCATCTACCTTTTAAGTATTAATTAATAAATCTTACTTTTAATAGTTAAAATTTCTTTTGTTATTTTATGTACTTCATATACATTATTTAGTTTTACATTTGCATTGTGACAGTCATCGACACAAGCCATGTTTGTCTCAATCATGTAGACTTACTTACATGTTTCTTTATACCATTATCGATGTAGAATCCATGCTTATAGAATTATTATTATTTTTTTTAAAATCAAACCTCAAATCTTTTTCATCCAAGTAATGAGAACTAGTTGCTTCAAAAGGATGTTTATGGTGTCTGCTAATCAGTTACCTGCATTTATTGTTCATTATAGTAAAAACTAGGTGGAATCTATCATTCCAGCGGTCCCACATGGTCAATCCCATGACCATCTGTGAAGAGATAAATTAGGAAGATGTAGTTGGCTAGTGCAGGGAAAGGTTTTTTTCCTCGGTTTTATCGAAATTTGAACCCCTATTGTAACAATTCTATCTCATACTAGCTAACTCAACCTTGTATTGGATTTAAATTAAGGATGCAACTAAGTATCGTGCTTTCTCTTGGGTTCTTTATTTATCTCAGAAGAAGATTTTTAAAAAAAAAATTGAAAAGGTATGACTTTAACTTCTAAGAGTTTTTATTGTAAATTCTTTGTTGAACTTTTTATTGAGCAAGTTCAATTCATTTTTCCTCTCTAGAGGTTATCACAATTGGATTTTGTTTTACATGTTGGAGTGTGGTTACACACAATGATTTGTCCAACCTTAGAGAAGTTGTGCATCTTGTGAGTAATATTCACTTTCTGAAGGTCTAATTGCCAACATTTTAACTAATTCTAACTTTGTTTACTTTTATGTATACCTTTTTTATATTTTTCTGTGCAACAATATTTTTACTTGTTTGGATTTTAAATTTTTTGATTCAAAAGTTCTATGTTTTTGTACCTCATGAGAATCAGTAGATCTATCTTTTGGTTGCACCACAATAGGTTGCAAATGAGTATTCAATGGATATTCAAATTCTTTTTACTAAAATTAGATATCATAATTTAATTAACAAGTGCTTTATTAGCTTACTGAGTCTTTTGTTTTGAGGATGACTGAGTTTTTCTTAGAGCTATTATTGAGTGCTAATGTCAGGTTTCATTGAACTCCAGTGGGTCAAGTTTCATTGGGCTTGAGTTGAGTAAATTTTAATTGAATTTGGTGAAATCATTTAAGTAAGCTGGCTAGAACTAGCAAATAGAAAGCTATGTAGTATCTTTGTATTGTTGATTCTCTATATTTCTATATTCTCGATTCTTTATCTTTGCATCTTTGCATCTAGTATTTGATTAACTCTTTTTTAGAGGGGTTATTAGTATTTTTGTTACTATTTCTTTTCATTTCATGTTTCATCTTTTTATACCTTAATTGTTAATGTTTATTTTCATTTCACTTGTCCAAGTAATTATTATTTGTTGATTCAATAGATAATTAATTATATATAAATATGTTAGACATTTTGATTCTCAAAAAAATATAAAATTCAGAACAATGAGGAAAAATCAAGATCAGATTCGCACAATGAGCTGTAGAGGTCATGCCCGTTTGGCTTGCATGCATGATGATAAAAAAATTTATTTATCAAACTTTATGAAAAAATTTTACATATACACTTAATTAGTAACATTATCTGTTCTAACAATTTTTATGTCTTATACTTAAAAGAAAAAAAAGTTATGTAGATACACTAATTACACGATCAGAAGTTTGGATTGAAGGTCACAAGAAAAAAATGGAGAACCTAGGGGGCGCTTGGTTTGTGGAAGGAAATGGGATTCATTGACGTACATGGGATCCATTCCTATTCCCCCAATTTTATTTGGTAATGGCCCAATCCCATATGTGGGGGTTTGAATCTGTGGGACTCACCATCAATACCCTAAACCAAACACTAACTTTTAATCTCATTCCCATTCCTCACTTCCATTCCCTCCAACCAAGCACTCCCTAGTAGTCAAGCTGTTGGAGAAAAAATGACAATAAAACTATCTCTTTATTATTTGTAGAATTCGTTAGAAAAAAATAGACAATCTAAATTCTTATTTTATCATTTTAAAAAGTTATCTCTTTTTATTTGCAGAAAGAAATAGAAGGGTGTCCACCTGAATCTCACAACACAACTAGCATTCCTGATGATGCAACTAGTCTTGTATTTGGCAAGGAAGCTCAAGGTAGAGTGCACGAAATGAGCTTTGGAGTTACACCATCGAAAGTTGGAGCTTCTGTACAATGAAATGAAACTGTTAAATGACTTAAAAATACGGTGAATAACCTTCAACAGGAAATGCAAGAAATGAAATTCTTATTTTTTTCAAAATATGAGGTAACAAAATGAGCAAGAACAAGTTAGTAATTAATAACATAAGATATAATATGGAAAAGTTTGTCATCATTTGTCTTAATTACTTCGAGTTTTTGCGTTCTTATTAGTAAAATTATCTTATGGTGATATTAATTGACACAATTTATTTATAAAATTAGGTTACTAGTGGTGGCATTGGTAGAGGTATTGGTAATGATATTGGCAGTGGTAGTAATGGGAAAAAAGTAGTAATGTTGATAATGTTAACCAACTTCTAACTGTAGCTCAGATAATTATTTTGAAATCTATATTTTTAAATTACATATTTGTTATAAAAATAGACATGGTGAATTATTAATTTTGTATTATTATACAGTCCAAAATGAAAGATGTGAGACACGGAGATATTAGGGATAATGGTAAATGTAAACTACTTTATTGGTGTGTTGATGGAGTTGTGGCAAAAGGTCGAATTGCATCCACAAATTCAAAAGTAAAAGTACATCACATTCTTCTTGGTGGATCATGTTGGAAAGTTTAGGTTGATAAAGTTTTTTAGAGAAGGTGGACCTAATTAGACCAAATGATGAAATAATTTTTCTCGAGGATGCAATGGAAGTATAGTCACTTGGTTATCTAAGTTTATAGTTTTGTATGACTATAGTGGAGTTGGCTAATACGAAGCAGAGTTGCTACCATAATTTTGTATGATGGATAAAGATTCTATTTATTTTAAAGTTATATACTCTTTTGTAGGAAAGAAATTATGTTGCTAAATGAATTTTTTTGTTACTAGTTTGGATTGTTTTAATTAAGCGTGATGTTTATAATTGAATGTGATATTATAATTGTTTGAGTTTTGATTTTATAATTGTGTGTATGTTGTATATATATATGGTATTATAATTTGTGTAGTATTATAATTGTATGTGGTATATGTATGTGATATTATATTTTGTGTGTGGTATTTATAGGTGGTATTTGAATGATCGTAATCGTAGTGCGCACCACGCATTGCAAATGCTCTTAATCGCAGCATGCGGTGTACACTGCTAATATTGTTGATTTCTCTTAATCGCAGCGCGCGCCACATGGGGTAACTAGTCTTAATTGCAGCATGCATCGCACGTTGTGAATAGTTTTAATCGTAGTGCGTTGTGTGCTGCAAATAGTATTAATCGCAGCGTGCAGTGTGCTATCAATAGTCTTAATCACAGCCCCACAGCGTGTGCTGTGAATAGTCTTAATTGCAGCCGTAGCGCGCACTGTGAATGCTCTTAACCGTAGTGTGTGTCACATATTGTCGATGTTTTATGACTTTTAACAGCTTGCAGTTGCACAATATACAATGCACACTGCGAATAGCATAATTGTGCGTTGCGGAAAATCATTTTTGTTATAGTGGTGTATTGAAATGGAAAATGAGGGACATGATCAAGTGAGAGAGCAACAATTATTTCCAATCAACCATGAGCCTCTATTGCTTTGTCATAGTGGGAGAGTCGTTCATCAACCTCCAAGTACTTACTTTATAGAGAATCCTTTGAGATTATATCCATTGAGCAAGAGGAGAATCCCACTTTGTATAAGGAAGTTATAGAGGATATAGACGCTGACAATTGGAGGAGTGCTATAGATTCAAAATTGAAATCCATGTACATTAACTTCATCTAGGATCTTGTAGATATGATTGATGGGATGAAAATCATTGGGTGTAAGTGGATCTACAAAAGAACGAGATGAATAGATAGAAAGGCTCTACCTTTAAAGCTAGATTGGTCACAAAAGTTTATACCCAACGAGAAGGAATAGTTTATGATGAAACCTTCTCTTCTATAACCATGCCAAAGTTTATTCAGATCCTCTTATCTATTGTAGCTCATTTTGACTATAAAGTATCACTATAGCAAAATTGACTTTCCACAGCAAATAATTATTCTATCTACAGTGCGCATCGCATGTTGCACAACTCAAAGCTATTAAAAGTCCTAATACATCGACGATGCATAGTCGTGCACTGCAGTTAAGAGCATTTGCAGCGTACAGCTGCGCGCTACAATTAATATAAAGGAGTCAATGCATGCTATATCATAATAACATAATACTTACTATACTTTCCTCCAAGGACTAATTATAATAACATAATACTTTCCTCCCAAGATTAATTTTTAATATTCTTCCCAAAATTAAAAACATAAGCATGTCACAAGAAAAAAAAATACAGCTACTAAGTTAGTAGAGGAAGAAATCATGCCACGGTATCAGGTACTCGACATTTACTATATTTGAAGCCAAACGCAAATATAATATTGGAATGGAGGAAATATAAATGAAAGGAATAACACCATCACCAATCTGACCTAGAGAATGAAATCAATAAAATACTGGTAGCAATACAATTGACTTATAAGCAGGACGACAAAAGTGACTTCTGTTGCGCGCAAATATGCTATCTGCAACACGCATTGCATGTTGCATAACCGCAAGTTGTTAAAAGTCATAAAACATCAACAATGTGCACCGCACACTGCGGTTAAGAGCATTCGTAGTGCACGCTGCGCAGTGTGCATTGTGGTTATAAGCATTCACAACGCACACTGCACATTGCAGCTATGAGCATTCATAGCGCACGTCGCGTGCTCTAGTTAAGAGTAATCAACAACATTCACAGTGTGTGTCGCACTATCGTTACAAGCATTCACAGTGCGCACGCTGCAATTAAGAGCAATTGACAACATTCGCAGCATTCACAACACGCATCGCACATTGTGATTAAGAGCATTCGTAGCGTGCACCACACGCTACAATTAAAATATTCACCGCGCGCACTGCACACTGCAATTACAATCATTCAAATTCCCCATACAAATACCACAAATTACAAGAGCACATACAATTATAATACCACGCGCAAATTATAATATCATATACATATTGCACATACACACAATTATAAAATCAAAACTCAAATAATTATAATATCACATTCAACCAAAACATCACACTTAAGTAAAACAATCCAAACTTATAACAAAAAATTCACTTAATAACATAATTTCTTTCCTACAAAAGAGTGTATAACTTTAAAATAAATAGAATCTATATTAATCATACAAAACTATAAACTTGGATAACCAAGCGACTGTACTTCCTATTACATCCTCAATAAAAAGCATTTCATCATTTGGTCGAATTAGGTCCGCCTTCTCTACAAAAACTTTATCAACCCAAACTTTCCA
Source organism: Zingiber officinale (assembly GCF_018446385.1). Classification (NCBI taxonomy): domain Eukaryota; kingdom Viridiplantae; phylum Streptophyta; class Magnoliopsida; order Zingiberales; family Zingiberaceae; genus Zingiber; species Zingiber officinale. The sequence continues at coordinate 37,373,393 of NC_055998.1, forward strand.
ACATGATCCACCAAGAAGAACGTGATGCACTTTTGCTTTTAGATCTGTGGATGCAATTCGATCTTGTTCCACAACTCCATCAACACACCAATGAAGTAGCTTACATTTAGCATTATCCCTGATATCTCCATGACTCACATCCTTCACTTTTGACTATATAATAATACAAAATTATTAATTGTACCATATTATTTAAAATAAATATGTAATTGAAAAAACATAAAATTTTAAAATAATTACCTGAGCTACCGTTAAAGATTGGTTAACATTATCAACATTATTTTTTTTCTATGACTAGCGCCACCAACATTATTCCCAATACCACTAATAATGCCACCACTAACAACCTAATTTTACAAATAAATTGTGTCAACTAATATCCCTATAAGATAATTTTACCATCAAGAACATTAAAACTCGAAGTAATTAAGATAAATGATGACAACCTTTTCCATATTATATCTTATATTGTTATTTACTAACTTATTCTTACTCATTTTGTTGTCTCATATTTTGAAAAAACAAGAATCTAAGTTCTTGCATTTCTTATTGAAGGTTATTCACTGTACTTTCAAGTCATTTAAAAGTTCCATTTTATTGCACAGCAGTACCAACTTTTGATGGTGTAACTCCAAAACCCATTCTGTGCACCCTACCTTGAGCTTCCTTGACAAATACAAGACTAATTGCATCATCATAAATGTTAGTTGTGTTGTGAGATTCATAAGGACACCCTTCTATTTCTTTCTGCAAATAAAAAGCGACAACTTTTAAAAATGATAAAATAAGAAATTTAGATTGTCTATTTTTTTCTTACGAATTCTACAAATAATAAAGACATAGTTTTAGTACCATTTTCTCTCCAACAGCTTAACTACTAGGTTCTCCATTTTTTTTTTCTTGTGACCTTCAATTCATACTTTTATCATGTAATTGGTGTATTTGCAGGACTTGCTTTTTTGCTTAAGTATAATACATATAAAAATTGTTAGAACAAATAATGTTACTAATTAAGTGTATATGTAAAACTTATTCATAAAGCTTGATAAATAAAACTTTTTACCATCATGCTAGCCAAATAGGCATAACATCTACGACTCATTGTATGAATATGATCTTGATTTTTCCTCATTGTTTTGAATTTTACATTTTTTTTCTGAGAATCAAAATATGTCAAAATATGTCTAACATATTTAAATATAATTAATTATCTATTTCATCAATAAATAATAATTACTTAGACAATGAAAATGAAAAGAAACTGTAGCAATTAAGATATAAAAGATAAAACATGAAAAGCAAAAAACAATAACAATAATACCAATAACCCCTATGAAATAATAACAAAGAAACAGCATCAATAATCATTAATGAAGACTGGCTTGTGCTACAAGAGAGGCTTTGACTTGCACTCGACAAAATATATGCAATGAGGATCCCACCATAATTATACGGTCAGCTCTAACGAGCATTTTATGTGAATTGAAGCATGGTTCCAGATTGGGAATTACCATTTTGCTACAACCATGATCAATATGTCATCTGTCTTCAAAGAATATCAAAGCCATTTCTGTAGCATTAAGGAATCCGAAGGACAAGCAAGGTGAAAAATCATTTCTCCCATCATTACAAATTCAACAAGACTTGGAGGATGGCCAATGTGAAATACAAGTACTTGTATTTTTTTTTTTTATTTATTTTTTGCATGGAGTCATACAATTTTGTAAATTGTGTTATCAGTTAAGGAAAATGATAAAAATAGTTGTAACATTAACTAAATAATTTTATCCCTAACATCGATCTTCTTCACCTCCTCAAACGCGACCTCAATCGTGCAATGCTTTATGCAAGACCTTGGTATATCTTAGAGTGCTGCTGATGCGATTACACTAGCTCACACCACCAATCCCAATCTTTCTTTAGGTTCCCCGTTGTCACAGCAGCATTGCAGTTAAAAATCAAGATCTGAAGGAGAAATCTAAATGTTGTATAAACCTTATTGGTGTAACTATTAGGCTTTCTTATTAGTAACTTAACAAATCTAAATGATAAGGAAGTAAAAAAAAGGTTGTCTTAACGTTAAAAAAATAATAAATAAATAAATACAATAATAAGTTCTTTGATCACGCCATCACATGTTCAATCTAAGGTCCATGCATTAACTGTTGGAATCCCATGTTATTTTGATGTGATCAAACAAGTTAAGTTCGGTCCTGTGGTGTTTTAACCCTGTGTCTAAGTGTGTAGGAATTTAGAAGCACAGGAAGTCGAACGGAAGAAGGACGGCACGGGAGAGAGCCGACAGGCTCGGTGCATATGAGGGACGAGGCGCTGCGACGAGTACACCGGCGGACGAGAATAAAGCATGTAAAGTTTCCGAGGGACGAGAAGCCGGAGCAGAAGATTGCTTGGGGAGCAAGAGACGCAGCTAGCGAGAAGGTCGGCACGGGAGAGAACGATGGGCTCAATGCATCCAAGAGACGAAGAACTGCGGATGAGTACGCTGGAGGACAAGAAGAAAGCACGCGACAATTCCGAGGGATAAGAAGCCGGAGCGGAAGCCTGCTCAAGAAGACCGGAAGTTGGGTTCGGGTGAGTCCTATTCCGAATGGCCAAGATCAACCAAACAAACAGAGTCGGAGTGGAAGACCCGGACTGAGGCGAGCTGAACCGGAGCAGAGGGCCCGGACCGAAAAAAGTCAACTCTATTGACTTTCTTGGTCTGGGCGCCAGGAACCCTTCCGAGTGCCCGGACCTAGATTTCATCTAGATCGCGGTCAAACACAATCTATGCGAAAAGGGATAAAGTTGTATACCCTCCCAGACGCCTGGAACCCTTCCAGGTGCCCCGACCAAGGCTATAAATATAGCCTTGGTCCAAGAAACTCAAAAAGACATGCAATTCTAATTACAACACTTGTAGACTTTCATTGTTAGTTTAGCTTCTTATTTTTCTGTACTTCAATATTGTAAGAGGCTTCTCCGCCTGAAAGGAGATATCTATTGCGCTTCATTCTTCTTGGATTAACAACCTCTCCGGTTGTAACCAAGTAAACTCCTGTGCCTCTTCTTTTAGTTTATTGCTCTTATTTATTTATGTAAGTGTTAGTTTAAGAAGTTCGAGAAAGGTTGTATTTTTTTTGTGCAGGGCAATTCACCCCTCCCCTCTTGCTGACCTCCAAAGGAACCAACAAGTAATATCAGAGCAAAGACGCCTCAGGAGGACTAACTGCCGACTGAAGCAATGAGATGGTTGGAACTAACATCTACCCACCAACGTTTGAGGGGAAGTTCGCTTTTTGGAAGCGACGAATGCAGGTTTATTTTAATATGTGTCTAACAATGAAATATGATTTTGAAGTGCCCAAAAGCAAAGAAGGAGAAGAACTTGAGGAACATCAATGGACTGACGAGTAACGTAACAATGTTGCAAAAAGGCGAAATCGCTCGCCCGCAGCGCCCCCGCCGCACTCGACCCCAGGCCATCACGAGGGAGGTAAATCACGGTAGCCGAGAGGGCAAGTGGTGGTGGGGTGAGTTGCACAGGGTCCAGGGATTTACGCCCCGACAGCCCTGCGGTTCGACCCTGCGACCTCATGTGGCAAGCATGCCACCACTTACCATCTCGGATGACCCGTGGGGTCGACGAGCAACGTAACAATGTTATGGCAAATGGTAAGGCTGAGTCCAGCCTTTTAAGCGTATTACCTGCCAAGGATCTCGACAGAGTCGGAAATACAAAAGTGCAAAAGAACTTTGGGAAAAGTTCTTGAAGCTCTACGAAGAACCAGTTGAAGCCGAATCCAACACCTCGATGGACCACAGTCACCGTCAAAAGAGTCCAAGATCGAGGAAATTGCCGGAACAGTCCTAACAACCGAATTCCATCTCGAGGATACAGAAAGCTCATCCCAGATGAGCATCGATGAAGGAGGAGAATCTTCAGAAAAAACAACTCAACAGAGGGAGAATCAACAGCCGACAAGGTAAGTTAGGTATGGTCTCCACGTCCTGACCAATTAACTAATTCAATCAAAACATTGTCGAAAGATTTTTGTGAAGCAAAAGTTATATTGTCAAAAGATTTTTTCGAATAAGAAATTATATTGTCAAAAGATTTTTTCGAATTAGAAATTATATTGTCGAAAGATTTTTACGAATTAAAACCTAAAAAACTATTAACAAAGAATAGTGAGTTAAAAGAAACTCAAGCAACAGTTTGACGGTTAATGTATTTCGACAAACTAAATATAGAAAATGACATGTTAAAGGAACAAATAAAATTTTATGTATGTTCAAAATTCTTTGCTTTAAATTTGAGAAATTATAATAGACTAAAATGGAAATTTAAGTATCACAATGAAAAGAATTGGCAATAACTTAAAATTTTCTTACTTTCGAGAGTATGCTAGCGTTATTCTTTTCACATTTTTTTACTACAAAAAATTCTGTTTGAGATTAACAATTTTTTTCAAGTCATTTTAAATTGATAAATTCAGAGTTTAAATTCCCTTATTTATCTTGAAAATGTACCCTTAGACGTTTTAAGGAACCTCGTTTTTTATGTGATCAAAGGGGAAGAAAGGAATATTAAGTCTAGGGGGAGGTAGGCTTTACAAATTTTATCTTTTTTTATTACTCTAAATTTATGTTGGTTTACCCTACCTTAACTTGGGTTGCTCACATAAAAAATGGGGAGATTGTTTGAACCTCAGGTTGTTTTGATGTGATCAAACAAGTTAAGTTAGATCCTGTAGTATTTTAACCCTGTGTCTAAGTGTGCAGGAACTTAGGAGCACAGGAAGTCGAGCGGAAGACGCAGCTAACGAGAAGGACGACACGGGAGAGAGCCGACGGGCTCGGTGCGTCTGAGGGATGAGGCGCTGCGGAAGAGTACACCGGCGGACGAAAAGGAAGCCTGCGGAGTTTTCGAGGGACGAGAAGCCGGAGCGAAAGATTGCTCGGGGAGTAAGAGACGCAGCTAGCGAGAACGTCGACACGGGAGAGAGCCAACGGGCTAGGTGCGTCCGAGGGACGAAGAGCTGTGGATGAGTACGTTGGCGGACGAGAAGGAAGCACGCGACGATTCCGAGGGACGAGAAGCCGGAGAGGAAGCCTGCTCGAGAAGGCCGGAAGTTGGGTTCGGGTGAGCCCTATTCCGGATGGCCGAGATCACCCAAGCAAGCAAAGCCGGAGCGGAAGACCCAGACCGAGGCGAGCTAAACCGAAGCAGAGGGCCTGGATCGAAAAAAGTCAACTCTGTTGACTTTCTTGGTCTGGGCGCCCGGAACCATTCGGGCGCCCGGACCTGGATTTCATCCAGATCGCGATCAAACACGATCTATGTAAAATGGGATAAAGTTTTATCTACTTCCAAGCGCTCCGACCAAGGCTATAAATATAGCCTTGGTCCAAGAAGATCAAAAAGATAAAGAATTCTGATTACAATACTTGTACGCTTTCATTGTTAGTTTAACTTCTTATTTTTCTGTGCTTGAATGTTGTAAGAGGCTTCTCCACCTAAAAGGAGATATCTATTGCGCTTTATTCTCTTTGGATTAACAACCTCACCGGTTGTAACCAAGTAAACTCATGTGCCTCTTCTTTTAATTTATTGCTCTTATTTATTTATGCAAGTATTAGTTTAAGAAGTCCGAGAAGGGTTGTATTTTTTTTGTGCAGGGCAATTCACCCGTCCCCTCTTGCCGGCCTCCAAAGGGACCAACATTAACAAGAAAATTTTAACTGAAAGTATTATGCTGTATTGGTTCATGAGTGAAGCTTAGTTGAACACTTCACTACCCATGTTACCAAGATTCCTAATTCCAGTAAAGCCTCATGAAAGCAGATTGATGCTCAATTGTATACTCTTCTTTAACGACCCATCAATCTCTGTCTAAGGAATCTGAGATCGAATGGGATTTCTGAAACTGTCATTTGAACTATAATACAGAAACACTGAAAATTGATCTGAGTTGACTCTATTATACTGCTTTGTTCAGAATATGTTGCAGAAAATATTAATGGCGTATTTTCAATTTAGAGCAGTGTTTTATGCATTTCTATTCTCGATCGTGTTGTAATTAGTAAGGAATAAGCAGAAATGAAACTGAGATCACCTTTCCATGTTTTATAGATGCATATTGCTTTAGGAGTGTTGATGTTAATCTATAATGGAGTGGGAGTTAAAATTTTATATAGTTCGGAATTCTAACTGGATGTGATCTTGCTAGATCTACTGTTATTAGTATTATTGTTAGTGTAGCAATTAAGATATAAAAGATAAAACATGAAAAGGAAAGAAACACTAACAATAAATCTAAGTGGATGTAAAACTAAATAATGTATATGAAGTATATAAAATAACAAAAGAAAGTTTAACCATTAAAAGCAAGATTTGTTAATTAATACTTACTTGAAAAACAGATGATATTATCTTTTTTACAAATAATTCCCACCGATTTTGATCCATAAATTTAAGCTTTAAAAGGCATATTTCATGAAGCCACTGGATCAACATTAGCTTCTCGTATAAGTATTTGTAGTTTGGATTTTTCTATCGCACCACAATTTAGCCAACTTTTGAAAGATTAATTTCTTTTCCCACTCTTCAACATTATTTATCTAGATTAAGAAGCATGAAAATATATTTACATTTTGTTATAATATCAGACAAAAAAAAAATTAGTGAAAAAGACATACATGCAGACAATTCCACATCCTATTCTTTACTTCTTCGTCTACGTCTTTCTATCCATCTAATGTATATGACACAAATTCTTTAATCATGTAACCTAAGAAAGAAGTGTACTTCACTGAATTATCTCCGATCGATTGTCTGAATTCATTACACACTTCTTTAGGCTTTTGTTGATTACTATTAAAATCAACTTTGATGAACCACATCTCTTTTTCTTATCAATTTTGTCATTGGCAATTCCCTCTTTACCATACAAATCTTGTGATGAATTAAGTGGACTATTAGAAGTTATATTTTCCTGCAAAAAAGCATAAAGAGATTGAAATGTATAAGTGTACTTTATTAAAATAAACCAAGATTTAAAATAGAATATAATATCACTTGAATTTCATTTACAACTGCTTTGCTGTATTTTTTCTCACTTTTCTCATCTTTTGAATGTTATATAATTAATGGTTTGCTCATTTACAATATAACATAATCATCACTGAAACTAAACAACTAGAAAAATATAATGAAAAGTAAATAATCATTTGGGCAAACATGAATCTTCTCATATCTTAAATCAAATGGTTTCAATAGGTTTCTTACTAAATAAAAAATTTCGGGAAGTGTGTTTTTTTTTGGAAGCATATCACCTAAGATCTTAAGGAACTCATTGAAACTATTGTCATTAGTAGACTGTGTAAGTTGTATAACCAGGGAAGAGAGGAGTTTTTGCATCTTCTAATAAATCAGTAAACATATAATCTCTTGCCTCAGATATAGTGTGTCCAACCTCTTATTCCAGCACAAAGACATTCCTATACAACTGATATTCCTCTCTACTTTTATCATCCTCTACCTGAACTCCTCTTGAACTACATTCGCCTTGAAATTATGGAGTATAACTTTCACCACAGAAAACCCAACAAGTATAAGAAGGATCCATCCCCTTATAATTAAGTGCTCATACAGTTGGTCAAATTTCATATACTTCTTATTTTTACGTCTACAAGAACATAAGATTACTTCACATGTTTTGACATAGTTCCTTGCTTGTGTAAGAAATTTTTGAACTCCTTCCTACTCGGGTACAAACTTTGAAGGCAAATGTATCCCCTCTTTATCTATTTTATAAATGATCTAAGCTTCGGATTAAAAAAGTTGTCTCTGTCTCACAACAAGGGGAGTAAAAATAGCTTAAGCCTTGTGCATAGAATATCAAATTAAATTAATTAATTAAAAATAATAATACCAAAAAGAAACATTGTATGAAAAAGAATTCTGACAAGAGATTTCATTATGTATAACATTGTGTAACATTAAAACAATAACTTCCATGAAACTAGAGATTTCAAGATAAAACAAACAATACATAGCTTTCAGCCTAATGAATGATAGCAAAAGGAGAACAAACTAATAGGCATAGACTGACTTACATATTATTACTTAAAAATGGTTAGGGCAACAAGCATCCATCTTCAATGTATTCTAAAATAGATCTTTAAACTTCATGTTTATGGTGCTTCAACAAAAGAGTACAAGAAGGCAATTATGCAATCTTCTGAAACTAAAGAGTCAATTGGCATTTACAGTTTAGTAAGTTTGAAGGAAAAAAGTCACTTTTTTTTTTTTTTGCATTTAACATTACTACATAGAAAGAACTTCAGTTGTATTCGTATCTGTATTCTTGAAAAACTAGAAATATTCTTGCATCTCAAAACCAGATACAGAATGCCAGTGAAAATACCAGACCACACATAAGCTTACTTTCCAACAAACTCAACGAATGCTACAAAATCAATCCTCCACAAAACCCCGGCCCCTCCTCTACATAGAAGAATATAAAGGTTAGCACAACCATGAACTGAAATCCCTTCAGTTACCATTCAATATATCCTTTAGGGACACAATTGAATACTATGCTTTCTAGGAAATCAGAAACCAGAGGACTCTCTATGCTATGGTTTGGGGAGCGGAGCACTTTCAATGACAACGTAACACATGAAAAATAAAAGCAAATAAAAGAAATCTAACCTGAGAAAGATCTTAACGAAGATGTTCAAGTCAGTGGAGGGCTTCGGCGAAGAGGGCTTAGCCGGAGAGGGCTTAGGGTATAAGGCTTTGGCGAAGAGGGCTTCAGTGGAGGAGTTCGTGGGAGAGAGGTCGCACGACTTTAGGTTTTTTGCATGAGAGAGAGGTGCGCACAACTTGGTTTTGCGTGAGTTTGGTACGCAGCGCGAGGAGTAAGTGAAAAATAATTATGGGAGGATTTCCACGTAAAAAGTTTTGGCGAAAAAGACTATTAACAGCGCACATTACACGCTATTATAATTTTATAATATTTATTGGCAGCGTGCATTTTTTCATGCCGTCGGTTATATATGTATAACAATTATTAACAACATGCTCTACATGCCATTCATATTAAATTTTAACAGCGCACTCTGCACACCGTAAACAAATTTATTGACAACATACTTTTTTTGCACACCATCATTTGTATAAATATTATATTATCCGCAACGCACATAATTGGGTGAGCCTTAAAAACTATTATTAACGGCGTGCTTTAACTGTGCGTCATTGATTGTGAGCTGTGGAAAGTCACCTTTTTTTATAGTGAAGTATAAGTACCCTATGTGAGTTTAGATATTGATCAACCGAGTTAAGTTAGGTCATGTGTGTTTTGATGTCTTATGTCTAAATGTGCAAGAACTTAGGAACACAAGAAGTCGAGTGAAAGATGTAGCTAGAGAGAATGATGGCATAAGAAGGGAGTTGACGGGCTTGATGCATCCGAGAGACAAGGAGCTATGGAAAAGCGCACCGGTGGAGTGAAAAGGGCGCGCGAGGTCATCCGAGGCATGAGAAACTGGGAGGAAGCCTGCTTGAGGAGACGGATGATGTTGAGTTCAGGTGAGCTCAATTCTGGATGTTTAGAGCATCACCCAAGCGATCAGAATGAGGAACGATCAACTTCTGAGTTGACCATACCAGGCACTTGGATTCAATCCAAGCACCAGGGAAGGGCGACCATGTCAGAAGAGTCATTATCGAAGCAAATCAGCACGGTGTCCATGTCAGTAGACTCCAGGCGTCCAGATCCCTTCCAAGTGCCTGAAACTTCATCTCTGAAGTTTATCCACCTGGGCGCCTAGGCCGTTGTCATGGGTTCGACAGTTATCGCACTCCAACTCAACTTCTAGATGAGTTTTGTTAGTCCGGGTGCCTAGTGCAACTCGGGGCTGCCAGACCGCCCGGGTGCCAGCCAAACACCTGCTCGGCCCTCATTGAAACTAGTACAAGCTCCTGAATCAACTCCGGGTGCCCAGCCCACTCTTTCTTGCATTTCTCTTTCCTGTAGAAAAGAGTTAGTCCAGGCAAACAAAACTATCGTGTAAAACAAAGTTAGCACATTAAGAGTATGATTAATTTAAGACTTAGATCTTGTCTTCCTAAGACTAGGATCTAGTCATGGTCTCCCTTAGACTTCGCAAATGGTTGTAAGCTGGACTGCGCCTATAGTCCCACCGGGACTCGTCCTCACTGGATCTCTCTCCTTTAGTGACTTACCTCATTTACCAATTGCATACTTCCTTGATGTCAAGTTTCTTGACCTGCCAAGACTTCCTGTCAAATTTCAACCAATTTTGACTTCAACTAGTTTTCAACCTAACTGGACTTCCTTCTACTAGATCTCAACCAATCTGGACTTCCTGTCAGCTATCAACTTAGCTGGACTTCAGCATGATGTTTCGATCCTCTAGACCCATCAAGTCCTGCACACTTGGTAAAAGGTTAGACAAACAACACATCTAACTTTAACCTATTTGTCATATATTAAAACCTGACTTTTAATGCAATCTACACCAACACGTTCAACTGTTGTAGGGAGTTTCTCCACCTCCGACTATTGTTGGAGTTTCTTTTAGTACTTTGAATTATCTTATATCAATAACTACCCAGGTTATAACTAATTAAATTTCGACTCCCTACTTTCTTTTTATGTTATTTTTTTTATTAATTAATGTGTGTTTCTTTATTAAGCTAGAAGCAAGAAAAGCTAATTTAATTTGCAAACTATTCACTCCCCTCTAACCGGTCCACCAATCCAAATAATAGGTAGGCTACTTTATCAAAAAAAAAAAAAAAAGTTATAGTGCTGCAGAACCGATCTGATTCATTGCATCCTTGATCATATCTTTAGCATATTCAATTTATCTTTTATCTCCCATTATTCGAACAATTCTTTCCTTTGAAGGATCACCCTCAGGAAGATGTTGTGGTATCAACTAACATTTGATTAGAAACAAAAAAATGAGTATTTATCAATGTCTCATCAATAGAAAAAAATTACAATAAAGTTTAAGTGATTTTTCTTCTAAATGATTTTTACCAGGTGGTTCACCATCCTAGATAGCATTTACTACTTTGTAAGAGATTGTCGTAGTTTAATATTTAGGACTATTTAGGCTCATATTATTATTGTTGAACTATAGATCAGTTTCCTGAATATCTGATTGAGCCAATAAAGCGAGAATCCATAACCAACCTCTCTCTCTCTGAATGAGGTAATGATTGTAGCAGTAGAAGCAAATGGGAGCGGAGGAAGATACGAGGATACGTTGAGACGAAGAGACTAAAAGGGATAAAAATAGAGGAAGAACCGGAAGAAGAAAAGAAGAGAAGAGGGAGGTGGAGGCAACCATTTTGCTGATATTCCAAAACTAATATAGAAGGGAAGATAAAAGTTTAGGAGTAAGGAGTAATTAGAATTCTTCAATTTGCAACCATTAGAGAAAATGCCCACTACTGGTAGACTCTCCACTGGAAAGGGATTAATTAATATATTAAATATATATCACTAGTTCATTATCCTAACATTTTTTTTTCCGAAACATAAATCAACCCATTAGCTCGTCTTTCTAAGGTTTTAAAGAAACATTAAAAATATATTAGACATAACATTTTAAGTAGTTGTCCCCACAATTCTATTAGTTTGCAGCCCGTACCCTATGGCGACCACTTGTTGCAATTAACTTTGCCTGAAAATAACATATAAAAAAGAGCACCACATTATATTGTCAAGAACAAAAGTTTTAAAAGCAAGTAAAATAACACCACCCTATATGATAGTAAAAACAGCTAAAGAATTTGCATAAACACCTAGGATAAACAATCATGCATGTAGCTATAATAAAGTGCACTTAACAAGTATATAATAAATTAGATAAGTGCACTTAAAAAATATTTAAAAATATATGAATCATATTTATGATTTTTAAATGCATAAATCATGTTTGTGATGATAGTAATTTGCTTGCTTTGAAAAAGAAAAAATGGAAGAAAAAAAATTCATACAATGGCTAATAATCTTTTTTTCCAAATAATATTTGAGTTCATTCCAAATAATATTTGGATGAGACTTGAGAGAACAAGTTAGAATATGAGAAGAAGAATGTGATGAAAAGAAAATGATATTAGATGGTGGTAGCTCAAGATAGAATTCGTAGGAGGATATAATAATTATAGTTAATATATCATTAATTGAAGTTGTCATTGGAATTGATAAATGAGTACTGTTATATTTGTGCACAGAAATCAAAGAGTCCTGCTTAAAATGGAATCGACTGTTCTATCCAGAATTAAATTTTTAATCAATAAATATATTTAAAATTTTTTTAATAATAATGGGCCCTAATTTTATTAAGGCCCTAGGCAGAGGCCTTAATATCATGTCTTAAGCCGAGCCATAACGAGGATTCTTAGAAGTTAGAATGTCACGATTCAATTCTCTACTGAGACATATTTGACGTTGAATTTAGTTGAAAATTTTAGGCTATGCGGTCGTAGGCCAAAGTATTCATGGGTGGAAAAAAAGTCCATGAGTTTGAAAAAATCGATGAGTTTGTCTTCGCAAGAAGAATACTGATTCAGTGTTGGATGATCTTTACAAGGATGACAAAAATCGTGGGAATTGGATATCGACAACTTGATGTTATGCTTCCATGATTTACCTTTAGGATCGATGAAAAACTTTTATACAATTGAATCGACCATCTTCCAAATTAATTGGATTATAAAAATTGAACACCGAGTTATCAAAATGAAAATTGATAGCCAAACTACAATATACTCCAAATAAACTTCAACTCCAAGGGCACCCACAATGGAGTGATAAATGGGCATTAATGTCCATTTAACACTCATCTCCATTATGAGTGAGCATTATACGGGAGAGAGAGAGAGGGGGACATTCAGAGGGATGAACGTCATTCATCCCTCTCCCATCTTTTTTTAATTTTTTTTTCTTTTTTTAAACGGTAATAATTTGATTTTAAAATTATTTTTTAAAAGTAAGATTATTATTAAAAATAATAATAATAATTTAAATATTTTAAAATATATTTATTTAATATGATATAATTTTAAGATGATTGAGTGGACTTTGGAACCTATAAATAATGAGTATTAATGTTAAAATGAATATGGGTTAAAGAGATATGTTGTTATAATGAGTACGTGGTAGTGGACCTCATGCTAGAGCATCCACAACTCACTCTCATTATAACACTCACCACCTTATCAAAAAATATGGGGTCCACTGTCACATACTCATTATGGCAACATATTTCTTTCACCCAGATTCCTTTTAACATTAACTTTCATTATTTATGGGTCCTACAGTCCACTCAATCATCTTAAAATTATATCATATTAAATAAATATATTTTAAAATATTTAAATTATTATTATTATTTTTAATAATAATCTTACTTTTTAAAAAATAAATTTTCTATTTTTAAAAATAATATTAATATTTTTAAATATATTTATTACTATTTAAAAAAATACAAAAAAAAATGACAGAGGGATAGACAACATTCATCCGTCTTAACATTTTCCCCTCTCTCTCCTATGAGTGGGCATTATACAATGAAGAGGGGTGTTAAATGAGCATTATATTATCCATTTAACACCTCATTATGGATGCCTAAGAGCATCCACGATGAATGAATTAATATGGTGTTATAAATCTAATATAGAGAAAAGTTTAAACAAAGCTGGCCTACCATTTTAATGAACTCGTTCATTTCAATGAACGCGTTCATTGAATTTTTCTTTGTTTTTTTTTCTTTGTCTACGTACGTGAGGGTGGGCACAAGGCTGACCCACCCCCACATGGGTTGGTTTTAATTTTTTTTATTAATACATATATTTTTTCTATAAAAAAGAATAAAAATTAAATATTTAAAAATTAAAAATCAACTGCTAGTTAACAACTATTTTAATTAAAAAATCAAAATTAAATCTATAAATATTCATCACCTTATTTTAATCTTTCAAACACCTAAATCTCTTTAAAAATCTTCTCCTCCTATTTTCCTTCAAAATGGATGAAAATAATCGAGGGTTTTTTAAAAATTTTGTGAATTACCAAAAATTGCCGGAAGAAAATGTTTCTCCCCAAAATTCACAAATTCCACTAAATTATCCATATTTTCAATATCCACCAAATTATCTACATAATTCATACCCACCAAATCCATATGGTACATATCCACCAAATTTTCCATACAATTCATATCCACAAAATTATCCATCTAATTCACATGCAACCGGTATGTCTTTTACATCTTCGATGGAAAATGAACCCTTTACTCTAACTTTTGTTCCAAAAACTCAACTGTCTAACTGTGAATCCCCAATTGAACTCGTAAATTTAAAGAAGGCGGATTTTGGCACTACAGGTAGAAGAAAGCGGTCAACTTGGAGTAAGGTTTAAGATTAGATTTTAGTGAGATCGTTTGTTACTATCAACAATGATCCAATCATCGACAATGATCAGAAGGTGAATGCTTTATGGGGACGTATTGCAACCTACTACAATGAGAATAGTCCTCCAGGTACACCTAATAAATTACAAGTGTCATACGATCACACTAGCATAATACCATACAAAAAAATATATCGCTTCAACACAAATTACAATAGTATTTATAGTGTGTATCGTAGCAGTCACAGTGATGAAGACATATTGTAGCTTACATATGAAAAACATCGTTAGGAAAAGAATAGCATTGCATTTAATCTCGAGCATGTATGGAAAATCATAAAAGACTATTCAATGTTTACTCCATAGTCCGTTGATCACCTTATTTGCATGACGAAGACAATGACCTCGGAGTTAGGGGCAAACAACACCTCATCGAACCAAGATACAAGTCCACATGTAGACCTAAATGAAGAAGAAACTCATCCAGAATGCAACAAAAAGAAAGGGAAAAAGCAAAATGAAATAAGACATTGAAGGTATGACAACAAATTTGGACAATATATTTGCAAAGTTTACTAAATATAGAAGCATAAAAATGGTTGAAGCTAAATGAAAAAAACAACTCAAAGTTGAGAAGATGAAAGAAAATACTATCGAGATGAAAGCAAAAGTTGCCTTAGCCAAAGTTCAACTAAAGGAATATGCAATCCTTTCAACGGACACTTCACAAATGACAGAGGAACAATTTATCATCTAAGAACATCTATGTCAAGAGATTAGGGAAAGATGGAATATGTAATTTCCATTTATTGTAATTTGTAATTATTGTACTTTTCAATTAATGTAATTTTCTATTATTGTACTTTTTTAATTAATGTTTTCTTAGTTGGCCTGATTGAGACGCTAGCTTCTTTGTTTTTCAAATATTTTATTCATAAAGAAAAAATAAATAAATAGGGTGGTTCATCCAAACAAGTATCCATAATTAATGCACAATTCATGAGAATCATTCTATTAATATATTCGTTGGAATATATGTACAATTAATGTACATTTCGATTAATGGAAAGTAGCCGTTAAAATATATCTGTTCTAATATAGTCGTTGATAAGAAAAAATAAATAGACACATTGTGCTCTACAATTCTTCATTCTAAACATAGACTTGAATTAGTTTCCTCCAAAATGTCTCAATATTTAGCTCTGACTTGACATGTAAAATACCGAAAATAGGCGAATATTAATAAGGGAATTTTCCGGAATTTTTGGAAATTTTTCGGGAATTTTTCGGAACTCGTATGGACGAGTTTACGGGGATGAAAACTAGGCCCCGGGAAAAGCCTATTTAGGCTACCTATTTAAGCGAGGAAATGTATATTTTCTTAATTTCCTTTTTCTTTTCCTATTTCTTTTCCTATTTCTTTTTCTTTCTCCCCGACGTCGTGCTCTTACCCGTGCCGACGGTTTCCTCCCGAGCCCTTGCGACGCCGATCTTTGCCCTACCGGCGTCGGTGCACCAATTCTTCTCTTCTCATTCTTCCTCCTAGAGCCGATCTCCTCTCCCCCTCATCCGTGCCGAGCCGTGCGCCGATCACCGGCCACAGGAAGCCAGCGCATCGCCTGTGCCCTAGCGCCTCTCGACACCCTCTTTCTCTCCTCTGGCCGACGCGACGCCGCGAGCTTCCGCCGGCCGAACCCTTCTTCCCTCTATGCTGCCAGAGCTGACCATCACAGCCGACTTCCGTGCCCTAGTTTGGGTTCACAACCACCGACGCCGAAGACTCCCTTCCTCCTCTGACGGTGGACCTGATCGGAGGCTGACAGAGGTGCTGGCTGGTTGTAGGTTTCCTTTTCCCGAGCCTAGACTTGATCTTCTGTCACGTCTCTGTACGTCGCAACTCCTATTACCGGACTCTGCTAAATCACCCGATCACTGTCTTGCTTGTGCCTCTTCTCCCGACATTGTTCGTGCAGGGAGATCGACAAGGATTTGGATGCGAGTATAAGTAGAACATGGTGAGCATTTGTGCCTCTGTTCTGTTTCCCATTTGATTTCTGACGATGGTATTCATTTGATCTCTATATGGGGCCTAGATCTGATTCATAGTATTTTAGCATTTTGAATTCTTGTCAAATTGATCAAGAAGTGCTTATTGATAGGGTGGCTGCAGTATGGTGGGAGATTTTTGGATAAACTTGAGGATAGGGTAAGCATTGATTACCTAAATTATGTTCTGATCTAAGTCTTGCTACTGGGAATTTGGACTTGAATCAGATACTAATATAGATCATATCGAATGATGGAATAATTAGGGTTCCGGGTAAATGAAGAATTAGGTTTAGCTATTTTGGTTTACAATAAAACTTAGCTAAACCATATGATTTATTACAGGATTCGGATTCAAGACGAGCACTTCGACATAGAGGTTGATTAGCTCGATCTACATCGGAAGGCGGGTACCTTGACTTATCTTTTGATATGTCTTGTTGATATGTCTAGTAGGTTATAGCCTTTAGTAATAATTATGTTCGTCCTTATTTCGGTACGTCACTACCGGATACTCGTTACATGCTTGTTTGCTCACCTGTTATGCATTTTATGCTAGTATCCATATGATTATATATATATGCTCAGTGAGGTAGTGACATACCATGCTTGTTATGTTCAGGACTAGGTTTTTGATATCCTATCTGACCTGTGTACTTTAGATCTTTGTATTTGACCATCGATATTATGATACTCATTTTATGTATATGGATATGGTTATGCTGATCAGTTTATTGCTATGCTTAGTGTCATGCATCATGATTGCATGCTGCGCGATTGTTGGCTCCACTATGGTTGAGCACATCGCCAGTTACATGTACTGTACGCACCACCAGTCATGTGTTAGTGGTATATCAGACAGGTGTGTGACGGTTCTACTATTTGGCTCCGTTGGTCTGAGGACTCAGCGTGGTAGCCGGCAGACAGTTCCGCTCTGTTTGGCTCCGCTGGCATTTAGTGTAGCAGCGTAGTAGCCGGCAGACGGTGGACTCTGTTTGGCTCCGTTGGTCAGGTGACTCAGCGTGGTAGTCGGCAGAGATACCTCCCCGTCATCGTGTACCGGGAGATGAGAGCATTGAGCTCCCCCATTTATGATTTGGGGTCACAGGACAGGAGTACTCCGACAGCATCCCGTCCACTCAGTCACTCATCAGGTATGGTGATGTGATCCTGTCTGAACTAGGAGTCAACGGACGCTGGGGATGTGGCGATCCCTGCTGGATCCTTGAGTGCTCCGGCGAACCTGCAACAGAACCGAGCCGGGGGGGTGTCCCGGCGACGGCCCTCCGACGCTCAAGTCAGGCGAGGAGGCAGTAGAAGACTCGTGTACCTCCGGTGAAGAAATGGAGGCCTTATATAGAACTATCGAAAGAGCCCAGGCACGTCAATCGAAGCAGTCATCTGCTTTAGACCATACCCAAGTATGGGCCTGTCAGAAGAGCATATATGAGGCCATACTGCTACTGTATCCACCTCTCCCTGATGTGACGGCGGGATCTTCCATCGTGCAATCTTGTGTACGGCCTTATCATCAGACGTGCCTTCTCTGACATCCCATATCTCGAGACAAGCGCATAGGCCGCTCGGCTACCTTTGTACCCTCGCCCTTATCTTGGCCGATCGGACCACCCGCTCGGCCCTTAGGTCCCAGCCGAGCGGACTCCTGCTCGGCCCTTAGATCCTCCTACCTTGGCGTCATAAACCCAAGCCCATGGATGGGTTATCTATAGCTCCGCTCGGACCATTATCCGCTGGGCCAGCCCTCCATCCGTCCTTAGGCTGGGACCCTTCAGAGGGTGGGCCCCCCATTCTTACTGTCGGATCACTTGCCTTCCCTTCAAGTCTAGTCGAAGGAGGCAGTGAGTCCGACTGACTGGACTATGTGTCCGAGCGGGCGGTCGTCGCCTTTCCGTCGCTTATAGTATCCGTGGGGCCGTTCGGCCCTTCCCCCAAATTCAGCCGTTCGGCTCTTCATTCCGGTTGTCTTGTCGCTCAACATGGATGTTTGCTTGTCTAGATCTTCTCAAAAATCACGCAAATCCTTTTCATTAAGTCGAAGCATGCGCGGTATGGGCGCATTAATTGTGCCTGGCGACAGGGCGCCACGTGGCTCCTCTTGCGTGGCGGTGATGATCCGTACGATGGGACGCTGGTTATTTCGAAACGGACGGCTAGATGATGACTTCGTCTTCCGCGACCTGCATCCGACGGACGAGGCCAACCAGCCTCGTTCGTATAAAGCCCTCGTCTTCGCCTTTTTACGCCGCATTCTCTGTTTCATCGCGAGTTCTCAGTCGAAGGTGCCCGCTGCTGCTGCATCATTCCGGCCGTCCCAGCTTTCGCCTCTCGGTGGTCTTCGGCTCTTTGGTGATCCTTTCTGTCTACCTTCTCTCAGTAACCTTCTCCCCTCCCCTTACAAGGCCCTCCCAACTTGTTCTACCTTCTTTGTTCCCATTCCTTCGATTTCTCGCTGTCTTTTTGCTCCTTCGAGATGGCAAGCTCCTCTGAACCCGCTGTTGGAGTTCATGGCCCTTGGTACCTGACTATGGAGAGCCGATTTGATGAGGAGGGCGCTCGGCGCCTTGTTCGGACGTATGGGATTCCCGATAACTATGAAATAGTTGTAGCCGACCCGTCTGACCGGCCCCATGACCCGCCGATCGGCACCGTTTGTTTCTTTTTAGACCAATTCCAGGGCGGCCTTAGATTTCCTACTCATCCCTTTATTTTGGAGGTTTGCAATTATTTCCGCATCCCGCTCGGCCAACTTGTGCCGAATTCCTTTAGACTGCTGAGCGGGGTGGTCGTCCTCTTTAAGCTGCACAGTATCCCTCTTGACCCCAAAATATTCCACTTCTTTTTCTACCCTAAACAATCCGAGCTGGGGACTTTTATTTTCCAAAGTAGAATAGGTTTTAAATTTTTTGACAACATGCCGACCTCCAACAAGCATTGGAAAGAATTTTTCTTCTACATCCGACTTCCCGAGCGGCCGGCATTTTGAACCAAATGGCAGACCGCTGTGCCGACTCAGCCGGAGCTTGGCAAATTCAGAAGCAACCCCGCCTATCTTCATGCGGCGAACTGGTTATCCGGTCAGCGATACAAGATCGATCAGTTGCTTCTCAAGGGGGTGTTGTATATTTTCGGACTGTCTCCCATTCGGGCAAATCTCCCCCTCCGCATGAGTAAGGATTCTTTACTCTTAGTCTTTTTTGTCTAATTGATTTTAATTTCTTTTACTGCAGCTGAAGTCATGTGGCGCTCCAAGGCCACCGATCATCTGAAGTTGAAGTCCGTGGAAATCGAAGCGGCGACTAAAAGAGAACTCGCCGAGCGGGGTCTCATCCCCAGCCGCCCGGCAGATGCAGGAGAAGGGGGGGCGCAGTCCGCCCCTGAAACAGAAGCTGCCCCATCCGCTTCAACGGAGGTTGAGGCGGATCCTGTCTCCTCAGCCCCCGCCGAGTTGGGCGTCCCCCAGGTCGGAGATCCACCATTGGAGGTTCGGCGGAAACGTCGAAGAGACTCCAGCCTTCCCCCGACCCAAGAGGGGGCACATGCGCCGATCGGCGTAACTTTGCCTGCTCGCACGCCATCACAGATCGGGACCCCCGTGGCTTCGCCTACCGCACGACCCTCCGGCTCTCCTCCCCAAACTCGTCGCCGCTTACGCCGGTTGGGCGAAACTTCCACCATGGGGGAGTCTTCGCATCAGGCGGCCGCGACTGAAGAAGCATCGTCCGGCCATCCGACCATCAAAACTACCCTCCGCTTCCCATCGGAGGAATATTTGCTGTCTGTTGATCGGCCATCAAGCCCCGTCCATGAAATAACCCTGACGGGCCCGCTCGCCAAGCTCTTCGAGGGCGCCCAGATTCAAGTGGCCCTCATGACGCCTAAGCAGCTCGGCGATAACAATATGCAGCAGGCGACTCAGGTAAATTCATTTCTCTTCTTGTGCCATGTTTCCGTTGGGTCGCTGATCTTATTATTTCCCTTACAGCGTTGGGCTGAGCAAATCGCCACTAGCCATCGGCTAGCTGAGCTAGAGGAGCTCCTGGAAAAACTCCAAGTGTCCGGGGGTCCATCGGCCGAGCGGGAGAAACAAACCCTTGAGGCCGAACAGAAGAAGTCCGCCGACTTGGCGACAGAGGTGGCTCGACTTGAAGGTCTGGTCAAGACACGCGACGCAGACGTGAAGCGCGCCAGCAGCCGGAAGAGGCGGGCTATTGCTGATCTGGATAAAATGAAGGTTGAAGTCCGAGCCCTAGATCAGCAGTCTAAGAATCTGGAAGCCCAACTAGCTGCCGAACGGGAAG
Organism: Zingiber officinale; assembly: GCF_018446385.1. Lineage (NCBI taxonomy): Eukaryota > Viridiplantae > Streptophyta > Magnoliopsida > Zingiberales > Zingiberaceae > Zingiber > Zingiber officinale. The sequence continues at coordinate 37,394,220 of NC_055998.1, forward strand.
GGCGCTCAGCTGAATGCACCAAAGCGGAGGTGGACCTGAAAGTTGTTCAAGATACGCTGATTGCCTCCCGAGCGGCGCTCAGACAATATAAGGAGGGGGAGTCGAGTCGCCTAGCAGCAGCTCGTCAAGAATACCTCCGCTCGGAGCGGTTCGACGCAAAATTCGGTGGCAACGTCTCCTCAACTTTCCTCGAGGCTGTCAAGGTCACCATAGCGTACTTGAAGAAGGGTGGCCACCTTCCCTTGGAAATGCATATTCCAGCCTCCGACCTGGCGGCCATGATCGATGATATCCCGGACGCCTTCTTTAATTTTGAAGACCCAGAGTGAGGCGAGTTGTTTTAAGTGCTTTCCGTATTTCATCCGCTCAGCGGATGCAAAAATTTTTGTACGTGCCGTTCGGCTTCCTTATGTTCCTTTGCTTGCATTTTTTGTTGGCCCTTTATTGTCTCGTTTTAGTGTGTTGCTGCTTATTCGTATAATCAGTTGGACTCCCCTAGCTTCTTACTAAACGGCCGATCGGGTTAACCAATTGACTTGTTTCCTCAGAATCGTTTAGCGCTTAGCTATACTAATTGCCTTCAGTGAATGCGAAGTGTTGGCAAACCGACGGCCGATCGGCCTTAATCAGTCTGGTACTTGCGAACGATCATGATCGGCGCGGCTCTCGATCTTTAACGACGGTGCTCGTCGGCTCGGATGTTTATAGCCGATCGGCGCGGCTCTCGATCTTTAACGACGGTGCTCGTCGGCTCGGATGTTTATAGCCGATCGGCGCGGCTCTCGATCTTTAACGACGGTGCTCGTCGGCTCGGATGTTTATAGCCGATCGGCGCGGCTCTCGATCTTTAACGACGGTGCTCGTCGGCTCGGATATTTATAGCCGATCGGCGCGGCTCTCGATCTTTAACGACGGTGCTCGTCGGCGCGGATATTTATAGACGCCGCGACTCTCGATCTTTAACGACGGTGCTCGTCGGCGCGGATGTTTATAGCCGATCGGCGCGGCTCTCGATCTTTGACGACGGTGCTCGTCGGCGCGGATGTTTATAGCCGATCGGCGCGGCTCTCGATCTTTAACGACGGTGCTCGTCGGCTCGGATATTTATAGCCGATCGGCGCGGCTCTCGATCTTTAACGACGGTGCTCGTCGGCTCGGATATTTATAGCCGATCGGCGCAGCTCTCGATCTTTAACGATGGTGCTCGTCGGCTCGGATGTTTATAGCCGATCGGCGCGGCTCTCGATCTTTAACGACGGTGCTCGTCGGCTCGGATATTTATAGCCGATCGGCGCGGCTCTCGATCTTTAACGACGGTGCTCGTCGGCTCGGATGTTTATAGCCGATCGGCGCGGCTCTCGATCTTTAACGACGGTGCTCGTCGGCTCGGATATTTATAGCCGATCGGCGCGGCTCTCGATCTTTAACGACGGTGCTCGTCGGCTCGGATATTTATAGCCGATCGGCGCGGCTCTCGATCTTTAACGACGGTGCTCGTCGGCTCGGATATTTATAGCCGATCGGCGCGGCTCTAGATCTTTAACGACGGTGCTTGTCGGCTCGGATATTTATAGCCGATCGCCGCGGCTCTCGATCTTTAACGACGGTGCTCGTCGGCTCGGATGTTTATAGTCGATCGGCGCGGCTCTCGATCTTTAACGACGGTGCTCGTCGGCGCGGATATTTATAGCCGATCGGCGCGGCTCTCGATCTTTAACGACGGTGCTCGTCGGCTCGGATGTTTATAGCCGATCGGCGCGGCTCTCGATCTTTAACGACGGTGCTCGTCGGCTCGGATATTTATAGCCGATCGGCGCGGCTCTCGATCTTTAACGACGGTGCTCGTCGGCTCGGATGTTTATAGCCGATCGGCGCGGCTCTCGATCTTTAACGACGGTGCTCGTCGGCTCGGATGTTTATAGCCGATCGGCGCGGCTCTCGATCTTTAACGACGGTGCTCGTCGGCTCGGATATTTATAGCCGATCGGCGCGACTCGATCTTTAACGGCGGTGCTCGTCGGCTCGGATGTTTATAGCCGATCGGCGCGGCTCTCGATCTTTAACGACGGTGCTCGTCGGCTCGGATGTTTATTGCCGATCGGCGCGGCTCTCGATCTTTAACGACGGTGCTCGGCTCAGATATTTATAGCCGATCGGCGGGCTCTCGATCTTTAACGACGGTGCTCGTCGGCTCGGATATTTATAGCCGATCGGTGCGGCTCTCGATCTTTAACGGCGGTGCTCGTCGGCTCGGATATTTATAGCCGATCGGCGCGACTCGATCTTTAACGACGGTGCTCGTCGGCTCGGATATTTATAGCCATCGGCGCGGCTCTCGATCTTTAACGACGGTGCTCGTCGGCTCGGATATTTATAGCCGATCGGCGCGGCTCTCGATCTTTAACGACGGTGCTCGTCGGCTCGGATGTTTATAGCCGATCGGCGCGGCTCTCGATCTTTAACGACGGTGCTCGTCGGCTCGGATGTTTATAGCCGATCGGCGCGGCTCTCGATCTTTAACGACGGTGCTTGTCGGCTCGGAGCTTACGTTTTTAGAGCGATTGGCGCCAGTTTGATCCGTATACCTCCGGCCGAGCGGCTCGGGGCCTTCGTTTCAGGCAATAACCTCCCTCTATCATCCTGGACCGCGCAGGGCTTTGGTTTCCTTCCTGCCACACTAGTATGCAGCCCGGCCGAACAGCTCGGGGTCTTCGATTTTGAACGCTGCTTATATTCTATACGCAGCCCGGCCGAACGGCCTGGGGTCTTCGGGTCACGATGATAATGCCTTATATTCGCTCTTTTAACTTCTCATCTCTGCATTTCAAGCATTTAATCGAAAAATCAAATACACAGGGTGATTTACAGTGATACACCTTTCACCCCGCCCGGTAAGGCTGGAGGTGGTTCGCGCTCCACGGCCTATCTAGCTGCCGTCCGTCCTCGTCCTCCAGATAATACGCGCCCGAGCGGAGCTTTTCGATGATTTTGAAAGGGCCTGCCCATGGAGCTTCAAGCTTGCCGACGTCGCCGACCGGCTTGACTTTCTTCCAAACAAGATCGCCGACTTGGAACGATCTGGGAATTACGCGCCGGTTGTAGTTTTGCTTCATCCGCTGACGGTATGCCATCAGCCGAACGGACGCCTTTGCCCTCTCCTCTTCTACCAAGTCCAGCTCCATGTTTCTTCGTTCGGCGTTGTCATCATCATAGCTCTGGATCCGGGCTGACTCAACGCCGACTTCAACCGGTATTACAGCCTCACCGCCATATACCAAATGGAACGGTGTGACTCCCGTCCCTTCTTTTGGCGTCGTTCGGATGGCCCACAAGACGCTCGGCACTTCATCCGGCCAACTCCCTCCCAAATGGTCGAGCCGAGCGCGCAGAATACGAAGAATTTCCCGGTTGGCGACTTCAGCTTGACCGTTGCTCTGAGGATAGGCCACGGACGTGAAATGTTGCTCAATGCCGTAGCTTTTGCACCAATCCTCTAACATCTTCCCTGTGAACTGCCGCCCGTTGTCGGACACTAGTCGGCGAGGGATGCCGAACCGGCAAATGATGTGTTGCCAGATGAATTTTTTAACCATTTGTTCAGTGATCTTTGCCAGCGGCTCGGCCTCCACCCACTTGGAGAAATAGTCTACCGCCACTAGTAAAAATTTCCTCTGCCCGGTCGCCATCAAAAATGGACCCACAATATCCATTCCCCATTGGTCGAACGGACATGAGATGGTTGATGCCTTCATCTCCTCTGCCGGTCGGTGCGAGAAGTTGTGATACTTCTGGCACGAAAGGCATGTAGATACTGTCCGAGCGGCGTCTGTTTGTAAAGTTGGCCAAAAGTATCCGGCCAAGAGGATCTTCTTGACCAATGAGCGCCCGCCCGGATGACTTCCGCATGATCCTTGATGTACTTCCTGGAGGATGTAAGCTGAGTCCTCTGAGCTTACACATTTCAGCAACGGGCGCGAGAAAGCTTTGATGAGTGTAAACCGACCGGCTCTCCTTCTGAGGAGCCGGGCTGCATATTCATCGGATGGTGTGGTGCCCGAACGGAGGAATTCTATAATAAGTGTCCTCCAGTCACTTGGAAATGCGAGGCCTTGCATCCGGTCGACATGCGCCACCAGCAGCGTTTTTTCAATTGGTTGCTGAATGGCGACCGGCGTTATTGAGCTCGCGAGTTTGGCTAACTCATCGGCCGCCTGGTTCTCCGTTCGTGGGATCTTTTGAATAAGCACCTCTCGGAAAGTAGCTTTGATTTTTTCAAAGGCCTCAGTGTAGAGTTTGAGCCGAACACAATTGATTTCAAAGGTGCCGGAAAGTTGCTGAGCGGCCAACTGTGAATCAGAATAGAGTGTCACCCGACCTGCTCCCACATGCCGTGCTGCCTGCAATCCGGCTATGAGGGCCTCATACTCTGCTTCATTGTTAGTAGCTTTGTAATCTAGCCGGACGGATAGGTGCATCTTTTCTTCTTGAGGTGATAGTAGTAATATTCCGATCCCACTTCCGAGCCGAGCGGAGGATCCATCCACATATATTCTCCACATAGCTTCCGGCTCTGGCTTTTGCACTTCGGTCACAAAATCAGCCAAGGATTGGGCTTTAATCGCCGAGCGGGGCTGATATTGGATGTCAAATTCACTTAATTCTGTCGTCCACTTGATAAGCCGTCCGGACGCTTCGGATTCACTCTTCCGAGTGGACTGTTCGTCCGGACAATAATGGTGTGAGCCAAGAAATACGGTCGCAGGCGCCGGCTAGAACCAAAGCAAAAGCCAACTTCTCGAGCACGGTGTAACGAGATTCAAGATCTTTTAAAATGTGGCTTAGAAAATACACTGGCTCTTCTCCCTGCTCAGTTGACGACAGATACATATAAAGTGACTCACCCCCGACCGGCTTGGCTAACACTGGCAGAGAATTAAGCTATGTCTTCAACTCTTCAAATGCTCGGTCACATTCTTCATCCCACTGGAACTTAGTGGCCTTGCGCAGGATCCTGAAGAATGGCGAGGCTTGATCGGCGGTTCAGAGATGAATCTGGATAAAGCGGTTATCCGACCGGTCAACCTTTGCACTTCTCTTGTATTTCTTGGGGCGGCATGTCTTGCAGAGCTTTGCCGGGATTTGCTTCGATTCCCCGCTCGGTCACTATGTACCCCAAAAAACGTCCTCCTTTGGCTCCGAACAGGCACTTTTGGGGATTTAGCTTGACTCCATATTTGCGCAGCGTTCGGAAGGTTTCTTCCATATCCTTGAAAAGATCGGCCGCTTGGACGGATTTGATAAGAATGTCGTCCACATAAACTTCCAGATTCCTCCCGATCTGCTCCTTGAACACCTTGTTCATCAAGCGTTGATAGGTGGCCCCGGCATTTTTCAATCCGAACGGCATCACATTGTAACAATATGTGCCGTCGGCCGTTACGAAGCTTACTTTTTCTTGATCTTTCCGGGCGAGCGGCACTTGGTGATATCCTTGGTAGGCGTCAAGCATGAAAATTAATTCGCAGCCGGCCGTAGAGTCCACCAGCTGATCTATCCGGGGTAGAGGGTAAAAATCCTTGGGGCATGCCTTGTTTAAATCTCGAAAGTCGATGCAGACCCTCAACTTGCCGCCCGGCTTGGAGACCAGGACTACGTTGGACAGCCAGCTCGGGAACTGCACCTCGCGTATGTGGCCGACCTTCAGAAGTTTTTCCACCTCCGCCCGGATAATGGCATTCTGCTCGGCGCTGAAGTCCCTTTTTCTCTGCTTCACTGGCCGAGCGTCCGGTCGGACGTGCAATTCATGCTGTGCTAGGCTAGGCGAAATTCCAGGTAACTCATGTGTCGACCAGACGAAGACATCATGATTTCGTTGGAGACATTGAATTAGCTTCTCCTTCTGTTCTTCCTCCAGATCAGGAGCAATAAAAGTCGTGGCCTCCAATCGGGTCGGATGGATCTGGACTTCCTCCTTTTCATCATAAATTAAAGCAGGAGGTTTCTCGGTTATGGCGTGTACCTCAATTCGGGGCGCCTTCCGAGCGGAACATGCTTCTGCTCGGATCATCTCTATATAGCACCGCCGAGCTGCCAGCTGATCTCCCCGTTCTCCACCGGGAACTTTATCTTTCGGTGGAAGGTTGAGACAACCGCTCGGAACGGCCGTCCCAAAATGACGTTGTAGGATGAGGAGAGTCGACCACCACAAAGTTTATTGTCTGGTCCTCTGGCGGCTCTTCTCCCGGAGGTGGCGGTAGGATTTGTCCGGGAACCGTTGCCGTAAACCCGTAAGCGGGGTCGTCATGAAGCGGCTCGGCTCGATCAATTTGTAGATCGAACGCCTTCTTGAATATGATGTTGACCGAGCTCCACTGTGTCAACAAATATGCGATGGATGGTGTAATTTGCTATTACCGCTTTAATGAGCAGCGCGTCGTCGTGGGGCACTTCTACTCCTTCTAAGTCCTCCGGTCCGAAAGTGATTTCGCCCTTGGCTCAGCCGACCGCGTGGATCTGCAGCTGCCGGACGCCCGCCTTTCTGGCTCGGTTGGAGTCTCCTCCGGTCGGCCCAGCAATAACGTTGATCTCGCCCCGGGAAGTATTGCTCCTATTTTCCTCCTCCAGCGGACGGTCGTGACCGCTCTCACGGGCCTTGATTCTCGCCTCGGAGATGCATGCCGATCGGGTGTGCATTGATGTCGCCCTCGGTGCGGGTCGGTCGACTTCATGAGTCCTCGTCTCCATCGATGGGAGGCGAGTCGTTCGGCTTTCCGGGAGCGGATTGGATACAAAGGAAGACTTGGCAATCCTTCGTGTTGTGCGTATCCGTCCGTGGAAGGTGCGAACATAGGGTCCACCTCTTCTTTGGCTTGGGCGGCGACCACTTCTTGTACGTGCGATCGGCGTGAGGATCATTGCTTGCCCTCGGTCCTCGGGTGGGCTGAGCGGCGTGCTGTTTCCGCTCGGCATGAACAGGTGCGCGCTCGGCTGGAGTTTCCTTTTTCCGAGCGGCTTGCGCTTCTTCCACATTTATATATTCGTTGGCCCGATGTAGCATGTGATCATAATCTCGGGGCGGCTTTCGGATGAGCGACCGGAAGAAGTCCCCATCCACAAGGCCTTGCGTGAAGGCATTCATCATCGTCTCCGATGTGGCCGTGGGGATATCCATCGCCACTTGGTTGAATCGCTGAATATAACCTCGAAGCGATTCTCTCGGCTCTTGCTTGATGGCGAATAAGCTGACACTTGTCTTTTGATAACGCCGACTACTGGCGAAGTGGTGGAGGAAGGCCGTTCGGAATTCCTTGAAGCTTGTGATGGATCCGTCCGGCAACCTCCGAAACCACCGTTGAGCCGATCCCGAGAGGGTGGTAAGGAAGACTCTACACTTTACTCCATCTGTGTACTGATGGAGCGTGGCTGTATTATCGAACTTACCCAGATGATCATCCGGGTCTGTTGTTCCATTATATTCGCCGATCGTCGGAGGCACGTAGTGCTTGGGCAGAGGGTCTCGTAGGATAGCCTCCGAAAATTGGCGATTGATCCGCTCGGGGGATGAGTCCGCTCGGGGAGCTTTCCCCTTCCTGTCATCCCGCCTTGGCATTTCATCTGAGGAAGATCCTCTATCTCTTCGGGCTGGTATGGCTTCAGGGGTGCGAAATAAGGCCCGATGGAATGCGACGGTGGCTGGAGGTGCTTCCGCTCGGCCACCAGACGCAGATGTTGCTTGTTGCTCCGCCCGCTCGGCGGATGCTTTTTGTTTTTGCTCCATGAGTTTGGCGGCCCTCATCTCGACCAGAGCGTCCAACTCTTCTTGTGAGAGTGCCACATTGTGTATTCTTCCAGCCTCGTCCATTGTCTCTGTTCAGATGCAGGAGCGTTCCCACAGACGGTGCCAAATTGATCCTGTCTGAACTAGGAGTCAATGGACGCTGGGGATGTGGCGATCCCTGCTGGATCCTTGAGTGCTCCGGCGAACCTGCAACAGAACCGAGCCGGGGGGGGTGTCCCGGCGACGGCCCTCCGACGCTCAAGTCAGGCGAGGAAATAGCAAAGAAGTGGCTTCAGAGATCCAGACGCGCGTACCTCCGGTGAAGAAATGGAGGCCTTATATAGAACTATCGAAAGAGCCCAGGCACGTCAATCGAAGCAGTCATCTGCTTTAGACCATACCCAAGTATGGGCTTGTCAGAAGAGCATATATGAGGCCATACTGCTACTGTATCCACCTCTCCCTGATGTGACGGCGGGATCTTCCATCGTGCAATCTTGTGTACGGCCTTATCATCAGACGTGCCTTCTCTGACATCCCATATCTCGAGACAAGCGCATAGGCCGCTCGGCTACCTTTGTACCCTCGCCCTTATCTTGGCCGATCGGACCACCCGCTCGGCCCTTAGGTCCCAGCCGAGCGGACTCCTGCTCGGCCCTTAGATCCTCCTGCCTTGGCGTCATAAACCCAAGCCCATGGATGGGTTATCTATAGCTCCGCTCGGACCATTATCCGCTGGGCCAGCCCTCCATCCGTCCTTAGGCTGGGACCCTTCAGAGGGTGGGCCCCCCATTCTTACTGCCGGATCATGATGCTAGAGTGCACGGTTGTCACAGCCCTACCCACTCGGTCTCACCATTGTGTGTGAGATGACTGACTGGCGTCAGGGGTGACCAGGACACATTATTGGCATCATACACATTTATGCATTTACTGCTTGTGTTTGCTGCACTTATATGCTGCATTTGGATGGATGCATATGTTTGACATGCATACAGGATTTATGACACTTCCGATCTGACGACTTGATTATTCTGATAGGTGGCCCTGGTGGGTACAGTACTCTTTAGCCTTTTCTATTATGCATTACCTTCTTTTGTTCAGGAGACTGTACTCCATAGCTATTACTATTTGATATAGTTTACTATACATGTCAACTAGGTGTCTGCTGAGTTGTTGAACTCACCCCCGTGGACTCTATATTTTTCAGGTACCAGGTTGTTATGATGTCGCTTGGAGTATCCTGTCTGCTGGTCCCCACGTCACATCAGAAGACTTATCGGTTTCACGTATGTTTTGTTTGTTTATGTATCAGTTTGTTTAGCTATGTACTCCGGTTTTGTTTTTAGAGTGTTGATGTTGTTATGTGGTATTTTGTATTTGTTGTTGGTTGTGTAAGCCTAGCCGGCTAGCAGTTTTTGTGCTTTGGTTTGTATTGGGTTTCTGTCATTTTCGTTGTGTTGGTTTTGTTTCAGCCGTGTGGGCTGATGATATATATATAACTGCGTGGTTGTGTGTATATTCCAGCCGCCTGTGGCTGATGTATATTATGCCTGTAGAAATGCTTCAGATTGTCACCCGTACAGGGGATGTGCTGCCGAATTTTCTTCGGACAGAGACTCCTCTGGGGCGTGACAATTTAGTGGTATCAGAGTAGGTATACGATACTTGCTATGTGTTTTGGATTTTCGAGATTTATCTGCTACCAATTTATTTGGTAACAGAGATCGGCTTAGAGTCTTATTTCCCTGTGTTTCGGATTTTGTGATTTGGTCTTCTCGATGTGACTTTTCGGATTTTGGAACCTGGCAGCAGTAGGACATCTCCAAGCTATAGGAGGTATGTTGGTATACTGTTATCCTACATTTTTGATAGTATATGTACTGTTGACTATTACAGTTTATGACATGTATTAGCACTCTTTACTAGTACCTGTCTAGTTGATATATCATACATTTTATGTATTAGGTAAACCACTGATGAGGATCGACCTTGATAGAGATTAAGGGTTACAGTTTCTGGTGATTTATCATATCATACACTAGTAGTTTTTAGCTTATGTTATTACTAGTTCGTTAGCAGATTGAGGCACATACCAGCCTCTGCTTTTAATAGCTGGGTAGTGGATAGTATTTATATCTTTATGTTGACCTAGACAGTAGTATACCATGTCATCTTAGTTAATTTCATTAGTAGATAATTGATCTACTCTTGTGAGATCGGTCAGTAGAAGTTTGATTTACCATAGTTGCTTGAAGGGGATTAATGTAATCTTGATCAGTTGGTAGATGACCGATTTAGTTTTGTTGGTCCGATCAGTAGGGGATCGACTTACACTATTTTATAAAAAATACTGATCTTTGGGTGATTCGTGTTTTGTTGGATATCTTGAGTATATTGGTACATGACTCGTACTGACGGGGAAAGGACTGAATTAGCCATATACTATTGTTGGTTTGGTCAGTCGATAGAGGATCGATGTATTCTACTCCATGGGTACTGTAATTTTAGACTGTATGTACCTAATCGGATAACTTGGAAGATGGATAGGGTTGGTGTGATAGATTGAATTAAATATGCTGATTTTGCATATCTATGAAGTGTACATATGATTGTTATGAGTTGAAGGAGTTCTATGATGGATAGTTCATTTGTGGATAGAGTGGGTATTCCCATCAAGATATGGTTATTGTAGGTTTCTTGTGGATTATAGCTATTAAGTTAGTTGTACGTGCTGATTGACATATTGGAGGTATCTTATCGATTTAAATCTGTGTCGTGATATGTGCACATGGGTGTGAATGTCATGTTGGAAGTATCTTGTCGACTACATTGGTGTTGTGATATGTACATATGTGTTTGGTGTGGTATCTGAGGTATCTTGTTGATTATGTGTGATTTGTGAATGCACCTGGGTTTTAGTATGTCTTATTGGAAGTATATGTTGATTATACTCTTGGCATATGTGTATATTTGTCATGTGAGTGTTGTTTGAGGGGTATTGTTGATTTTGCCTACGATGATATATGCACACGGGTTCAGTATACATTGTTGGAGGTATCACGGTGATTTATACCTATGATGTGAGTATTTTTGGTGTGTACCAATTGGAGGATTATGTCGACCATACATATGTTGTGTGTGCACGTGTGTCTTATGTATGGTTGGTAGCATCATGATGATTCTATCTATGTTGAATGTAGAAGGTGTGGTGTCTACATTATGTTAATTGGTTGTATTACTCTGTCAACTAATTCTCCTATTAATGGATGACCGACCCACTAGGATGATGATAGAGTTGACTATGAATTTGATTTGCTTACTGGGGGGTTATACCCTAGGCTACCCACAGTGATCTGTGGTACAGAGATCTTGTGCAGTCTCTAGCTAGATAGTTTGGTTCTTTGGGCACTTATGTATTGTTGTGGTAGAGCGTAGCTCCCATATGTTATGGATTGTTTGTGGTAGAGCGTAGCTTCCACATATTCTGGATTCCCACATAGTTAGGGATTGTTTTGTAGTGGAGCGTTGCTCCTACATATTGCGGATTGTTTGTAGTGGAGCATTGCTCCCATATTTATTGTGGATATATATTTTGGATTATTTATGGTGGAGCGTTGTTTCCACATATGGAGGATTTCTTGTGGTAGAGCGTTGCTCCCATTTATGTGGTATTTCGTGTGATGGAGCGTTGCTCTCACACTAGAGGATCTATTCCTTGGTGATTTATGTTGTTGGTGATTAGATTTCCGACTTGTTATCAAAGATCTTATGGATAGGAATGTCTGTGATACAGATGTTATGTGTCTTGGTTTTTACCATTAGGGCTTGCAGAGCCTTAGATGTTTTCAGAGACTTGATGATTCTGGTATTCGAGGATGTTTGGATCGAATTCCATTGTCTTTGTTGACGATGATGTGATCTATTTCGGATCTGAGGTGAGTCACGTACACTACCTTTGCATAGATCTATAGATGATTCGACGAGAACATCTATATGTGATTATCAGTAGTGTTGATTTGGATTGTCTTGTGTGATGATGTTTGAGACACACGGTCACCAGTAGTAGTGAACCGTGGTTTCCATAGGAGATAGAGGTTGTTATCGTTGGGAGTAGACAGAGTCTATAGAAGAGGCTCGCAACTTCCTTTGGTTTGACTCGATATTTCCGGAGATACGTTGAGGGTTTCTCTCGGATTGTTATGCCACTGACACGTCTGACCAGAAAGGGTGTGAAGTTTACTTGGACTGAGGGTTTCAAGACCAGCTTCCAGGAGCTAAAGTGGAGACTAGTGTCGGCTTCGATTTTTGGTTTTACCTTCTGGAGAGTACGGATTCGTGCTCTATACCGACGCATCTCTACAGGGTTGAGCGCTGTTTTGATGCAGCACGGTAGGGTAGTCTCCTACTTCTCGGTAGTTGAGGGAGTATGAGGAGAACTACCCAGAACATGACTTGTGATTGAACGCCAGTATGTTTGACTTGAAGATTTGGCAGCATTATCGGTGCGGTGTTACAATTGAGATTCTCACTGACCATAAGAATCTCAAATGTCTGTTCACTCAGTAGGAACTTAATATTCGACAGAGGAGATGGATGGAGTTCCTGAAGGATTATGGTTGTACCATTAGCTATCACCCGAGGAGAGCTGATGTTGTTGCCGTTGCACTTAGCAGGAAGTCTGGAGGGACTCTAGCTTGCCACCGAGTTGTGGTCATAGACATGATTCAAGGTTACTCCGGGTTAGGCCTTGAGGAGTAAGAATGGACAGAGAAAAGTATTCTTGTTACCATGGTTGTTCAGTCGCCGATCGGGACGAGGATCCGAGAGGTATAGGCTGGTGATCAGCACTTGCAGTTCATTAGTAGCCAGACAGCTTCCGGGCAGCAGACCGAATTCACACGAGACGAGGAGGGTGTTGTATACTTCCGAGGCAGATTATGCGTACCTCAGTCTCATCCGATTTTGTCGGAGCTACTTCAGGAGGCTCATCATTCTCGATTTGCGATCCATCCAGGCGGGACCTGCATGTATCGAGATTTGAGGCGTTCCTATGGTGGGACGGTATGAAGGAAGACATCGCGGATTTAGTAGCTAGATGTCTTGTTTGTTAGTAGGTGAAGGTTGAGCACTAAATACCTGCCGGATTGTTTCAGCAGGTTCTTGTTCCTGAGTGGAGATGAGAACATATTACCATGGACTTTGTGGTAGGATTGTCGAGGACACGACGAGGCATGACGCGATTTGAGTTATCGTCGATCGATTAATTAAATCAACGCACTTCTTAGCGATCCGGAGTACTGATTCCCTGGATCGATTGGCAGACCTGTATTGTCGGGAGATCATCAGATTACATGATGTTCCTTTACTATCATTTCGGATGGAGACCCCGGATCACGTCTCGTTTCTGGCAGAGTCTGCAGCAGGCCTTAGGCACACAGCTCCGATTCAGTACAGTTTTCCATCCGCGGACAGATGGACAGTCGGAGCGGACTATTCAGACTCTAGAGGACTTGCTGAAGTCTTGTGTACTAGATTTTGGAGGCAGTTGGGAGGACCATTTGCCGTTGGTAGAGTTCGTCTACAACAACGGTTTGCATTCGGCTATCCAAATGCCACCGTTGAAGCATTGTATGGTAGACCCTGTCGAACAACCACCCTCTGGGATGAGATTGGGAAGGCCAGCTGTTGGGACCTCATAGAGCTCAGCATGAGGCAGAGTTAGTCCGTACTATCAGACGGATGATGTTAGAGGTGCAGGGTTGCCAGAAGTGTTATGCTGATTGGAGACGCAGACCCTTGGAGTTCTCTATTGGCGACCATGCTTTTCTGCGAGTTTCTCCCATGAAAGGGGTGAAGAGATTTGACCTCAGAGGTAAGCTAGCTTCGCGATACATTGGACCTTTCCAGATCTTGGAGAGGATTGGAGCCATAGCTTACCGTCTGGCATTATCGCCGTCCCTGACAGACGTTCATGATGTATTCCAGGTGTCTATGATGATGAGGTATATATCCGACTCGACACATGTGCTGACAGATATTTCAGTTCCTTTTCAGCCTGGTGTTACCTATGAGGAGGTTCCGGTATAGATTTTAAATCGGAAAGAGCGTCAGTTGCGAAACAAGACTATCCGGCTGGTTAAAGTCGGATGGCAGCATCATACGGACGAGGAGGCTGCTTGGGAGCTCGAGGTTACTATTCGAGCTCGATACCCCCATATGTTCATATGAGGTATGGGGTTAAATTTACCGTTCAGTATCTATACTCTTTGCCTGTTGTTAGTATTTGCTGATGGTAGAGAACAAAATTTGAGGACCAAATTTTTATTAGTGGGGGAGAATGTAAAATACCGAAAATAGGCGAATATTAATAAGGGAATTTTCCAGAATTTTTAGAAATTTTTCGGGAATTTTTCGGAACTCGTATGGACGAGTTTACGGGGATGAAAACTGGGCCCCAGGAAATGCCTATTTAGGCTACCTATTTAAGCGAGGAAATGTATATGTTCTTAATTTCCTTTTTTTTTCCTATTTCTTTTTCTTTCTCCCCAACGCCGTGCTCTTACCCGTGCCGACGGTTTCCTCCCGAGCCCTTGCGACGCCGATCTTTGCCCTACCGGCGCCGGTGCACCAATTCTTCTCTTCTCATTCTTCCTCCTAGAGCCGATCTCCTCTCCCCCTCATCCGTGCCGAGCCGTGCGCCGATCACCGGCCACAGGAAGCCAGCACATCGCCTGTGCCCTAGCGCCTCCCGACACCCTCTTTCTCTCCTCTGGCCGACGCGACGCCGCGAGCTTCCGCCGGCCGAACCCTTCTTCCCTCTGTGCTGCCAGAGCCGACCATCACAGCCGACTTCCGTGCCCTAGTTTGGGTTCACAACCACCGACGCCGAAGACTCCCTTCCTCCTCTGACGGTGGACCTGATCGGAGGCTGACAGAGGTGCTGGCTGGTTGTAGGTTTCCTTTTCCCGAGCCTAGACTTGATCTTCTGTCACGTCTCTGTACGTCGCAACTCCTATTACCGGACTCTGCTACATCACCCAATCACTGTCTTACTTGTGCCTCTTCTCCCGACATTGTTCGTGCAGGGAGATCGACAAGGATTTGGATGCGAGTATAAGTAGAACATGGTGAGCATTTGTGCCTCTGTTCTGTTTCCCATTTGATTTCTGACGATGGTATTCATTTGATCTCTATATGGGGCCTAGATCTGATTCATAGTATTTTAGCATTTTGAATTCTTGTCAAATTAATCAAGAAGTGCTTATTGATAGGGTGGCTGCAGTATGGTGGGAGATTTTTGGATAAACTTGAGGATAGGGTAAGCATTGATTACCTAAATTATGTTCTGATCTAAGTCTTGCTACTGGGAATTTGGACTTGAATCGGATACTAATATAGATCATATCGAATGATGGAATAATTAGGGTTCCGGGTAAATGAAGAATTAGGTTTAACTATTTTGGTTTACAATAAAACTTAGCTAAACCATATGATTTATTACAGGATTCGGATTCAGGACGAGCACTTCGACATAGAGGTTGATTAGCTCGATCTACATCGGAAGGCGGGTACCTTGACTTATCTTTTGATATGTCTTGTTGATATGTCTAGTAAGTTATAGCCTTTAGTAATAATTATGTTCGTCCTTATTTCGGTACGTCACTACCGGATACTCGTTACATGCTTGTTTGCTCACCTGTTATGCATTTTATGCTAGTATCCATATGATTATATATATATGCTCAGTGAGGTAGTGACATACCATGCTTGTTATGTTCAGGACTAGGTTTTTGATATCCTATCTGACCTGTGTACTTTAGATCTTTGTATTTGACCATCGATATTATGATACTCATTTTATGTATATGGATATGGTTATGCTGATCAGTTTATTACCATGCTTAGTGTCATGCATCATGATTGCATGTTGCGTGATTGTTGGCTCCACTATGGTTGAGCACATCGCCAGTTACATGTACTGCACACACCACCACTCATGAGTTAGTGGTATATCAGACAGGTGTGTGGCGGTTCTGCTGTTTGGCTCCGTTGGTCTGAGGACTCAGCATAGTAACCAGCAGACAGTTCCGCTCTGTTTGGCTCCGCTGGCATTTAGTATAGCAGCGTCGTAGCCGGCAGAGATACCTCCCCGTCATCGTGTACCGGGAGATGAGAGCATTGAGCTCCCCCATTTATGATTTGGGGTCACAGGACAGGAGTACTCCGACAGCATCCCGTCCACTCAGTCACTCATCAGGTATGGTGATGCTAGAGTGCACGGTTGTCACAGCCCTACCCACTCGGTCTCACCATTGTGTGTGACTGGCGTCAGGGGTGACCAGGACACATCATTGGCATCATACACATTTATGCATTTACTGCTTGTGTTTGCTGCACTTATATGCTGCATTTGGATGGATGCATATGTTTGACATGCATACAGGATTTATGACACTTCCGATCTGACGACTTGATTATTCTGATAGGTGGCCCTGGTGAGTACAGTACTCTTTAGCCTTTTCTATTATGCATTACCTTCTTTTGTTCAGGAGACTGTACTCCATAGTTATTACTATTTGATATAGTTTACTATACATGTCAACTAGGTGTCTGCTGAGTTGTTGAACTCACCCCCGTGGACTCTATATTTTTCAGGTACCAGGTTGTTATGATGTCGCTTGGAGTATCCTGTCTGCTGGTCCCCACGTCACATCAGAAGACTTATCGGTTTCACGTATGTTTTGTTTGTTTATGTATCAGTTTGTTTAGCTATGTACTCCGGTTTTATTTTTGGAGTGTTGATGTTGTTATGTGGTATTTTGTATTTGTTGTTGGTTGTGTAAGCCTAGCCGGCTAGCAGTTTTTGTGCTTTGGTTTGTATTGGGTTTCTGTCATTTTCGTTGTGTTGGTTTTGTTCCAACCGTGTGGGCTGATGATATATATATAACTGCGTGGTTGTGTGTATATTCCAGCCGCCTGTGGCTGATGTATATTATGCCTATAGAAATGCTTCAGATTGTCACCCGTACGGGATGTGCTGCCGAAATTTCTTCGGACAGGGACTCCTCTGGGGCGTGACACGACAAGTGAAAATGAAGTCCAAGTTGAAGCTATTGATGAAGGTTATGATATGGGGAATGAACTAATGTCATTGATACGTCAACAAAGCCGACAAATAGTGGAAACATATCAAAGTAATAACGAGATGCGACAAAGAAGAAGGTTCATCCTAAGAAATCATGAAATCGGGCATGCGAGGTTATTCAATGATTATTTCTTGACAAACCTAGTGTATCCAGATCAAATATTTCAAAGATGATTTTGCATGGGAAGAGATTTATTTTATTGCATAGCGAAGGCACTTGAGAGTCATTCTTCATATTTTTTCAACAGAGGGATGATGCTACAAGAAGAAAAGGCTTGTCACAACTATAAAAATGCATGGCTACAATTTGCCAATTATCTTATGTAGTCCCAGCTGACCATCTTGATGATTATCTACGTATGGGTGAATCAACTTCCATCAAGTGTCTTTTCAAGTTTTGTGATTATGTGGTTGAACTATTTGGTGATCGATACTTGAGAAGGCTGAATGCTGATGATGTTCAACATCTCTTCAAATGCATGATGAGAGGCACGACTTCCCTAGAATGTTCGACAGCATTGATTGCATGCATTGTGAATGAAAAAATTATCCAGTTGTATGGAAAGGTCAGTTTACAAGAGGTTATGGATCACCAATAATCATGCTTGAAGTGGTCGTGTCTCAAGACTTATGGATATGACATGTATTCTTTGGTGTCGCAAGTTCATGTAATGATATTAATGTATTGTACGAATCTCCCATGTTCAATAATGTCTTACAAGAAAATACCCTGGAGATTAATTTCACGATTAAGGAGACTCAATATATGAAGGGGTATTATCTAACAAATGAAATATATCCAGAATAGACTACTTTTGTGAAGACTTTTCCTTGCTTGGAAGATCCCAAGAAGAGGTTGTTTAAGCAAAGACAAGATACTGTAAGAAAAGATGTTGAATGAGAATTTGGAGTGCTTTAAGCTCAATGGGCAATTATCGGAGGTCCAGTTCATTATTGGTACAAAAAAAAGTTAAAACATATAATGTTAGTATGCATTATTTTACACAACATGATTATTGAAGATGAGAGGGTCAAGTGAGAAATTGGTACAACGATGAAAGTGATGAACCTGCACAACCCATCCAAGGTTCAAATTGAAGATTTCATGATTATCTCCAGACAAATTTTGAACTACGTAACAGTCATGTGCATCATCAATTTCGTACAGACTTAATTGAACATATTTAGTCACAATACAACAATAATCCTTGAAAGTATTGTATTTTAATTTTATGCAAGTATAATTTTTTTTAAATGTTGTACTCTTTAATTTCAAATTTATAATAATATTTTAATTTTAAATAAATGGCACTCATAAAAATAAGAAAAAAATATTTTACATAAAAAATATATTTAAAATTATTATTATTATTTATTTTAAATAATAATCATTTAGATTGTATAAATAAAATTGAAATTGTATTCATTTAATATATAATAAAAATAAAGATGAATGAATAGACAGTGGAACACATAAATAATTAGTGTTAATATTAAAATGGATGTGAGAAAATGAATATACTATATATATATATATATATATATGACATATGAATCTTATGCTTTTTGATTAAACGATAGATATTATAACACCTACTAATACACTTTTTAACTCCCTTAAAATTCCTTCTCCATTACATTTATCTTGACTATTAAAAAATTAATTAACTTCTCTTTCAAGTCAATAGACTACACAAGCCCCATGTACACTATACAAGTCATTGCATGTATTAATAATAACATAAATAAACTAAACTTAAACTCTATTGCTATTCCTATCAAAACAACCCTTTTGTACTGGAGCACATATGAGTATTATTTTCCTCAATAATAACAGTAACAATAATAACCAAACTTCAATATACCAAAAATAGGCTTCAAGTCATTAACACTTTAGCTTCACCACACTTTCAAGCTCCCTTGGAATTCTCTACTAAATTTCTTTTACTCATTTTAATCTAAGTTGCATTCCACTAGAATTTTCATAACTCAATTTTTTTTTCACTTAGTAAATCTTGAAAATATTTTCGATCAATTAGCCTCTATATACATGATTTTGAGTACTTTAATTATGTCTTTATCTTTCTACAAAGATAACAACTTGTTATGTTTTTCAGACCTAGTTGAATCATTCACTTATGTTGGAAATATAACCAAAATTACACATTAAAAATACATAAAAAATATCATGAGTTTAAAGATAGAAAAATATCTTCATTGATATAAAATTTTTTGGATAGAGCCCTAAAATAAATTCATGAGTACTTAGGCTAAAAATGAATAATATTATACCATTATAGAGATATGTAAATTCTTTTGGTCCTAACAAGTGATATCAAAGTCATGCTCTAGATCGGATACCATATTAGCTGACCTTGCAAGAGTGATTAGATGCTTGAGGGTAGGGCTAACATTTGAGACAAGATTTCTGACCCTTCCCGAGTCCCAACCTATTCGCGACACAAATTTTTCTCGACCTGAGTGGTCGAGATTTTTCCCAACACGATCAAAATTGTAAAAAGGATCGGGACCACAAGCTTTACCCGACAGGATTCCCAACCTGACCCGAATATATTACTAATATTTTTTAATTTGACTTTTAAAATAAACATAGAAAAGTTTATTGGGCTTATGAAAAACAAGTAAGAAAAGTTTACTAGGCCTAGGGTTAAAGACTAAAGCAAGTAACTGTAACTGTGTAACACATCTCAATTCTCAATCTCATATTCTCATTTAACAGCCGCATGCCTTCGTCGTTCACGCCTTTGCCATTCAACCGTTTAAGCCGTGCATCCATATTGTGATGGTGGCATTCGTTTCCAACAACTGAAGGGGTCTCGCTCAGGATCGCTCCCGTTGGCGACGACCAAATCTCCCACGAAATACAAAGGGTTAGAGGAACAAAGAGTTCAGACTTCAGATCTCTTCATTTTCCCACCAAATCGACTGAGACAAGTTGCTTCTCTGAGTCTTTTCATGACCTCGTCATCGTGGATTAAGCCGCAAAATATAGATCTACTGAAAATTAAGGTAAAGCTCCCTGCCATTCTTCATGCATCATTATCCCAATCCTCGTCTCACCATTGTGAATCTGGGCTCCAGGAACTAATAATTTTTGTGCTAAATAAAAGAAATAAACTCAAAGAAGATAAGATCTTGGTTTTGCTTTTGTCTAACTGCAAACCTTGTTACTTCAACAATTGCATTCAACAACCCCTCTCGTTCAACATCATTCAACATCGCATTCAACTCCGTTCAATAATCATTCATTCATGGATGCATCTAGCGGAAGTGGTAGCTCTCCTTCCACCACTCAACCTCACACATTATCTCCATCCAAAACACCAATCATTCATGAGAAAGTAGTAGATATTAGAGGCAAAAGGAAAAAAGTAGCGGATGTATGGTCACACACCCAAAAAATTATAAGGAGAAATGACAAAAATGAGGTTGCTGTTGTTGTTGTTGTTTATAATTATTGCAAAACTGAAGTTCCTGTCCATAGCATAACACATGGGAATAATAGTATTGATGGACATGTGAAGAAATGCAAAAAGAATCCCCATAATGTAGTGAAGTCAGATTCTTCCCAACCAATACTAACACAGTCATCCATGAATGATGCTCTGACTCCCCACATCTTTAGCTAAAAAAAGCTTATAGATAAGGTCATCGCATTTGTTGTTAAGTATGAGATGTCATTTAGGGTAGTTGAAGGAGTAGGGTTTGTAGAGATGATGAAGTAAGCTCAACCTCGATTCAAGACTCCCAACAGAAAGAAAATTGCATATCTTGTATGAGAATTATATGCAGTGGAGGTGGCTAAGATAAAGAATGTCATTGGTGATTAAAGGGTAAGTATCACGACCGATACTTGGACCTCAATTCAGAATATCAATTACATGGTAATTATAGCTCATTTCTTGGACAATGATTGGAAGTTGTATAAGTGAATAATAAATTTCACCAAGATTACCTCTCACAAGGAGATGACATTGGCAAAGTTTTAGAAACGTGCTTGAGTGATTGGGGGATAGATAAAGTTTTCACTATCATAGTTGATAATGCTAGCATGAACGATAAAGCGATGGAGTACATGGGTACGAGGCTAAAGGAAATGTGCACTTTATTATTTGATGGTAAGTACTTGTATTTGAGATATTGTTGTTATATTATAAATTTAATTGTCAAGAGTAGGTTGAAGTTTCTCAATGAGTCAGTTGAGTCCATTAGAAACTATGTGAAGTATATTTACTCTTCTAGGGCATGGTTGGACTTTAGGGAGTGTGCTATCCTATCGAAGATGGATAAAATGTCAACTGTTCCAATGGATGTGCCTACGAGATAGAATTCCACCTATACAATGATTTTTGTTGCATACAAGTTTAAGAAAGTGTTTGGTAGGATGACAGAGAATGTTCAATTTGTTGAATATTTTGAAGAGGTAGATGGTTCAGAGAAGAAAAAGAGAGTGGGGACTCCTATGGAAAAAGATTGGAAGAAGGCACAAGTCTTTGTGAATTTTCTCAAGAGATTTCATGATACTACATTGCAACTTAGTGCTACCAAGAAAACTACATCACCCTTGATTTGGGGGGAAATAGTTGCAATAAGGACAGTCATTGACCAGACAATACTTGACACTACTGATCCTTCATTACAAGAAGTTGTTAAGAGAATAGAGAGTAAGTTCAAGAAGTATTGGGGTAATATTGAGAAGGTGAACAAGATTGTTTTCCTAGGTCACATTCTAGATTCTCATTATAAACTTCAAATGATTAGGATCCATTTAGGAGATATGAAATTGGATGCTAGTAAAATACAATCCTTTGTTGACGGTTTAAAGAATTGTCTAATGGAATTATATAATGCATATAAAGGGAATTCACCTTTGGATCATATTAATGGGCTTGATGATGGTGATATAGACAAAGATTTGATGAAAAAAATATAAGAATGATCCCATTAAAGTAAACTACCATATGAAAATGGCTCAGTAAGAAAAACTCAAAAGCAAGCAGAAATAACCAATAAGGTGGACAAGTACTTCTAGGATCCTTTTGTGAAATGGAGCTCAAACTTCGATATTTTGGAATGGGAGAAATGGGAATACAATGGCATTTCTAGTCTTTTCTAAGATTGCCAAGGATATTTTTTTAATCCCTTTGTCTACTAGTTCTAGTAAGAATACTTTTAGAATTGGGAGGAGGGTTGCAGATCCATTTAGGGCATCATTGTATCCCAAAATGGTGGAGGCACTAGTGTGTACTAGTGGCTGCTTAGAGGTGAAGAAATTAACTTATACAAAGAGCTAACAGAAGATAAATTCAACTTTTATAAGGATTGCAAAGAAGTGGTCACAGGTAAATGAATATTTAACTTGTTTATTAATTTTTATGAGTACTTTGATTTTTTTTTGTATCACTCTTTTATGTGAATCACAATATAAATTAACTTTTACAAAATATTTTTTTTTAACAGAAGTGAATCTATTTATTTTAGTCATTAATGTTCATGAAGAGGAATGTGGCACAATAAGTTGGAGTAGGGTAAGTTGGTGTTGATGGATCGAAAAGAAGTGATCGAGGGGAGGTGAATATCACTCGTTAAAATTTTTTCTTTTGTATCATAAAAATAATAAGAATGCAGAGCAAAATAATAAGACTCATTTAGTTACTTAGTTCGACGCCTATGTCGACTCATACTCCAAGACCCGCGATACTTGATCGCACCGATGGGTAATCCACTATAACTCTTCTTTCCAAAACCTTTAGAAAGAAGCAATTCGTATAAATGAAAAGACGGTAACACACTACTATCTTTTATAAAGTAAAACAATGTAAACTTAACTAAAAACTATACCGAAAATAGGTAGGGGATGAAACTCTTCAGGCACTTCTTGATGGAGCAACTTGCTTATGAAGATGAATCACAGAATAAGAGCACGAACATCAGTTTTGTACAGAAGCTAAGTAAAAAATCGATGCTAGAAAAACTTATCATGGCTCAGATCTCGAGTGCCCCTTATATAAGCCTTGTATGGTCGATCGATAAACCGTTCGGTCGACTGATCAGTTCGGTCAACTGATCAGTTCGGTCGACTGATTCTTTTATCAGTTGACTAAACCCCTTTCTTTTATTTTTCACTGAGATTTGATCTTCACACATTTATGAGCATTTATTGTTCGGTTGGCTGATCCCCTTAATCGGTCGACCTATCTGTGCAATTTCCCTATTTGTCGAGATTTGTCATTAATTCTCCATTAAGTGTATTAATTGTTCGATTGACCGATCCCTGAGTTCGGACGACCGATCAGGCTGGCTTCCATATTTGTATCTGCGTGATCTCATCTCTTCCATATCATCTAGTTTTGGTCAATCAATCCATGGGTTCGGTCGACCGATCATATCGATTTCTATAAAATAGATTTAAACAAAATACTTATGCAAAACAAAGTTAGCACAGTAATTTATGATGCATGAGTAGTAAAGTAAGATGCATGGGTAGTAAGAGATAGGAAACCTATCTTGATCTCAACTTGAAAACCTACCATTGTCTTCAGTTGGATCAACGCCTAAGGTTGTTCCTTTCCAAAACACGACCTCACCATCACTCCACTCTAGTTGCTTACCTCAACCTATCTGCCAAACATTAGTCCTCTAGACCTGTTTGGACTTTACCGCTTAGCATCAGATCGGCTCACTGGGGCTTCCTCTCGATACCAGGTGTAACGACCCGGCCCCTCGGCCCCTTGGGTGACCCAACTGGTGGCCCATTAGGTGGTCCCTTGGGCGGCCCAACTGGTGACCCCTTATGTCGTCGACCGACGACCCTCAGCCGTGCCGTTACTCACTAGGACTTCCCACCCCTGGCCAGTGGATTTTTGCCTTCTCCAGGATTCGAACTCTAGATCTCCAGGCTAAGTACTAGAGTTTATGAATCCTGGTAGCCAAGTGAGAGACGCTCACTTGGCTACCAGGATTCATAAACTCTAGTACTTAGCTTGGAAGTCTAGAGTTTGAATCCTGGGGAAGGCAAAAATCCATTGGCCAGGGGTGGGAATTCCTAGTGAGTAACGGCACGACCGAGGGTCGTCGGTCAACAACATAAGGGGTCGCCAGTTGAGCCGCCCAAGGGACCACCAAATGGGCCGCCCAAGGGGCCGAGGGGTCGGGTCGTTACAATAAAAAGGCACCTTTTATTGTAACGACCCGGCCCCTCAGCTCCTTGGCCGGCCACACTAGCGGCCCAACTGGCGACCCCTTGGCGGTCCCTTGGGCTGCCACAATGGCGGCCAAACTAGCGACCCCTTATGTCGTCGACCAACGACCCTCGGCCGTGCCGTCACTCACTAGGTCTTCCCACCCTTGGCCAGTGGATTTTTGCCTTCCCTAGGATTCGAACTCTAGACCTCCAGGCTAAGTATTAGAGTTTATGAATCCTGGTAGCCAAAATTTGGCGTTGGCCTTTTTCACATGTCATTAGGCGCTCCAAATTAATAAAAAAATAAAGAACTCATTAAAATTAAAACAAGTGTTGTAGCACTGAGTCCCAAGTCATATTTTTCCAAGGATAACTAGTAAATGTGTGTTCAATCAATTGTCCATGTGAAATAGAATCAACTTAAGAAAACACTTTTAACAATTCTAAGAGAGATCTAAACGAACTTAGGAATTAAACTCCTAACAATTGAGAAGAAAACTAAAGACTGATTCAAACCGAGCCAAATCTCACTTCACAACTTCCCTCTACGAAAATAAAACTACAAAGCAGCAAATAAGAGAATTGAAGAGGCAACAACACCTAGCATCAAATTCTTCAAGAAGCATTTCAAATAAGTTGCTGCACAATGTCAGAAGCCAGAAACTAGCTACAGAATTCAAAACCTATAGAATCTAAATCTCATTCAACAGCTCATCTAAACTCTTGTTTTAATTCGGATTTATCACAACCGGAACTCCTTAACTAACTAAGTTGTCCAATTCTACTCTCAATCTGATCAGAAACTGTTAAAACAAGATGTCTAGAATGGAATCTAGAATTTTCAAATTGACAAATGTCTTTGGTGTAACCTATTAAGAAATAAACTTGCAAAAGCTAGTTAGTATGCAATGAAGATATAACTAACTATTGGAGCTCCTAAATTATCAACAAAACTGATCAAACTTGAGATGCTTGTGCAGAATTAACTATTAAACCTTAAACTATAATCTCAATCCCAACAGAAATCAAGAAACAGAGATACTAATCTCAGTTATTGACTATGACTAAATTCAAATCTGATTGGGGTTTTCTAAAGAAGAACAATTAAAACATAGATGCTTGAAAACAAATATCTAAACTAGGTAAAAATAAACAATCATAATTCAAATCTGAGCTCCAATTCCTTCTCTCTGCCGATCTGCATAGGAGTCGCAGGGAACGCCCTTCAAGCTCATCAACAGCTGTATCAGATCTTTAGCCAGTAAATAAGAATCGCCAAGCTGCAGGGAACGCCCTTCAAGCTCACGATCTTGTTGCATGAAGAACAGAGGAAGAAGATGACAATCGAAGCTTCAATCGATTGATCAATTCAATTTCAAGCTACGAGCTTATGCGAAAGTAGAACGATTACGGAAGCTTCAGGAAAAACTCCAGCCAACCTCCGTAGACGCCTGGAATCTCAGATCTAGAGAGTGCCCTTCTATCTGAGGTGAATACGGATCACGGAAGAGAAATGCCGCGGATCTAGGGAACGCCCACGATCGTGATCTGTTCTTCAATTGTTGATCGCCGAGAAACCCTGAATTCTCTGTCGAAGAAAAGAATTTGGAAGTGAGATTTGGATTGTGAATGGAAGCTGCGGCGTTGTTGAAGAAGAAGAGTGAACAGTGGAAAAATCATGAGAAACGCCGAGCTCCGGGAACACTGTAGCTTTTTGCGGCTTTTAAACCCTTCTCAAATCTGATCAGACGGTCCAAATTAGTTCAAGTCTTGATCAACGGCTAGATCGTCTTGGATCTGGATCAAAATCTCTGGATCTTCATCAACGGACGAGATCTGCTCCTCATTAGGTTGGATGGACCAAATCCTTGACGGATGGCTCAGATCTCTTCGATCTTCAATGAACGGTCTCAATCGCTCCAAGGCTTGATCGACTTGATTAGCCCTAGATTTGAGCCCAAATGTGGTTTGATCTGATCGGGTCCATGACCCTTTTGATGTCTACAAAGAAAATATCAAAATATTAGCATCAAATACCATGATTATAGGTTAAATTGCAATTAAATCCAAGATCAAATGTAATTATGAAATGTGATGTACATATGAATTCAATCTATGAAATATCATTAAAAACTTGAATTATGAATCAAGATAATACAACCAAAATCATGGTTATCACAGCCCCCGCCTGATCACTGCTGCCTGATCATTGCCATTCCATTATCACCACTTTGTGTGAGGCCAGCACGGTGACATCGACGCCATCAGCCGTCATGAGAGAGTTGGTTTCTCTGTGTACCGTCATTCCTTCCTCGGTGCCAAGTCCAGCCGTCGTCGAACCCCTTCTTCCTACTGATCTCTTCGGCGACACCATCGTCCACACATCACTGTTCCTTTTGTCGATGTGGTGTTGTGGCTATAGTCGCCAGTGAGCAATCGTGACCAACATTTCAGCTAACCGTGATTGGGGGAGCAACACAGTCATCTAAGAGGTAATCTGCTAAACCTAGTAGAAGATTTGGGGGTTGAATCTACATTGGATACTAATTGGGGTTTCTATTTTTGAAGGAAAATGGTTTCATTTGGTACTGGCCACCATCATCAGCAGTGGGTTGCTCCAACCATGAGCCAACAAGCCAATAGTAGAGTGCATTGGATTTGGGTAAGTAGCACTCAAAATTAGGTTCAATATGGATTGATTTCATTCTGTAGATTATGGAATTAAAATTTATTATGAAATGGAGATAAGAAGTTAATTTGATTTCTAGGATAAGAATAGTTGATGAATTGGTAATGAATTAATGGATTCATGATAATTAAGAAGTTGAGTAACTCAAGGATTAAATGTTTGGATTAATTGATGATTCATGTATAAATCTAATCTAATTAGGTTGTAGTATGATTAAGATTAATTGAGGGATTACTCAAAGATCATGTTTGATTAGAGTTACCCTAATTAGATTGTGAATTTTATTTAGCTATTTGCTACATATGTAATTAGATAAATACATTATGTGATCGTAGAACTTTGATTCGGGACGAGCGTCTCAACGTGGGATTGTTTGGTACGATCAACAGATAAAGGTGAATATTTCTTCCTTGGTCTCTTTAGTTCTTTAAACTTAGTGCATGATTTCTTTTGATTGATGGATTAGTTTGCTTTACTTTAAATCTATTCATTTGATATCCTGCTTGAGACTTATCTGCTTGACCTTAGAAATGATCTAGTTATTTTATATACAATTTTGGCTTTTGGATATCTATACTCTGTTGTGTATATATATGTAGAGTATGTATTGTAGGAGATATCTTGTTAACTGAGTTAACATGCTGATAATGGATTTTGATATTGAGTATACACATGATTGGTATATGTTGTAGGAGTCACCACATTAACTGTCCATTTGTATATTGTATGTGTACACATGTCCGGTGTTTACTATTGGAGGAATCATGTTGATTGTACCTATGTTGTGTGTACACATGTGTCTGGTGTATACTATTGAAGGAATTATGTCGATAGTACATATTTTGGTGATCATATGTGTCTGGTGTGATTCTTGGAGGATCATGTGGATTGTACTTATGTGGTGTGTTATTAGAGGTTTCATGTCGATTATACCTATGTTGGGTGAGAACACATGTTTGGTGTCATTGATGGAAATCTCATGATGATTATTCCTATGTAGATTAGGTTGTTGCATTGATGATGACATGTCTATATCATGATTATTTACATCATGCTCATTATTGTACTGCATGCTGATGACCATTGCTCCCTTGTGATATGAGCTAGTTGTCAGTCATTTCTAACTGACCATTCGACCACTCAGGGGAGAAATGGTGGTATGGAGTGGAGCTTGTCCTGTCATGCCGCCCGACCACTTTGTGTAGTGGTGTCATGGAGTCACGTAGGCAGTGACCCTCGCTGTTATGTAGCTAGATAGCTACTTTGCATCTTGCCCATCTTGGCCACATTGATGTAGTTGTAGCTTAGAGACGTGAGTAGTTGTCACAGTCCTACTCGTTCGATCACTCAAATATAATGGCGACTGTGAGCTGGGTATAGGAGTAATGCATACATGCAGGCACATATGCATATGATGCGCGGTGCATCCCTTGGAGATATATTTGTATACATATCTAGTAGATGCTAGCTACATGTGATTGTGATATATTGTACTTACTTGAGATATGATTGTTACATATGGATGTCATACTTCATACATGTTCATTTATCCTACATGTATATGTTGTCAGTTATATTACTCAAGTGTTATGAGTAGATCTGTTGCTGATTCCCAGTAAATTTATTGATCATTATACCATATATGTTGGTTCCAGATTAGGTATGTATATTCATTATATCAGTTATGGTTTTATGCATTGATTATATCGTATATGATCATGTTCTTTATTTCCTCCTGAAACTGTATACTTTGATCTTCATGTTTTATATATACCATATACTATCTTGTCTATTACCCACTGAGTAACCCATATTCACCACTGTATTTGTGTGTTGTCTTTTTTCTCAAGTAGCAGGTAGATGATTGTGGAGTTGCTTGGAGTATCCTGTCTTCCAGTCCTACGTCACATCAAAAGATGGTCTTTACTTCGCTCTTGTCTTCTTACATATTTTCTTTATGGTATTGGTATTGTATTAGTGTTTAGCCATGTGGCTATTTTATCATTTTGGTGTTTTATTGTGTTTAAGTTGTGTCGGCATGCATTGTATCTTTTGGTTTGTGTGGCTTCCCTATGTATTCCACTATGTTTTTGATACAGCCTTATGGGATGCTTATTATATAACTACGTGGTTATATTATTTATGTTCCAGCCATGTGGGCTGCGTATATAACTGTGATATCGTGTATGTTCCAGGCGTGTGGGTTGTCAATAGCTTATGAGTAAGCTTGTGGCATTGTATATATGTCTCAATTGTCACTATTACAGAGGAGATGTTGTTTGTTTGTCCGGTAGGGACTCCTCTTGGGTATGACAACTTTACCTTAAAAATTTTATTTTAAAAAGTTTGAACGAACTTTCAAGATATTTTTAACAAACCCTAGAATATTTTAAGAAGTTTAAAAATTATTTTAATACTTAAATTCTTCGAACCACTTAGACTACTTTTTAACTTTTGAGGATGGTGGTTTTACCCCTAAATTTGATGTGTGCCAAAGCAAGAGAGATAGTAAATTCAGGGAGAATTATTAAACTCAGGGGGAGAATTAAATGCTTGTTACTTATATTTGCATATTTTAAAACATAACTATGAATCTTAGTTGCCAAACATAAAAAATGGAGAGATTATTTGTGCAGGTTACACCAAAATCGAACACGAGTTTGATATTGTCAACGGTTCAAGTTAAGTCTTAATATGATCTGATAAGTTAACTAAGTGTGCAGGATGTTTCCTCAACTAGAAAATTCTTAGTAGATCATGGAAGCCAGGCAGGAAGTCCAAGTGGGTTGAGAGGACCCAATACTTGGTAGGGAAGCTCGATAGGTATGTAGGACCTGGTATCGAGAGGAAGCCCCAGTGAGCCGATCTGATACTAAGCGGTAAAGTCCAAACAAGTCTGGAGGACTAATGTTTGGCAGATAGGTTGAGGTAAGCAACTAGAATGGAGTGACGGTGAGGTCGTGTTTTGGAAAGGAACAACCTTAGGCGTTGATCCAACTGAAGACAATGGTAGGTTTTTAAGTTGAGATCAAGATAGGTTTCCTATCTATTACTACCCATGCATCTTACTTTACTACTCATACATCATAAATTACTGTGCTAACTTTGTTTTGCATAAATATTTTGTTTAACTCTATTTCATAGAAATCGATATGATCGGTCGACCGAACCCATGGATTGATCGACCAAACTTAGATGATATGGAAGAGATGAGATCACGCAGATGCAAATATGGAAGCCAACTTGATCGGTCGTCCGAACTCAGGGATCGGTCAATCGAACAATCAATACACTTAATGGAGAATTAATGACAAATCTCGACAAATAGGGAAATTGCACAGATAGGTCGACCGATTAAGGGGATCAACCGACCGAACAATAAATGCTCATAAATGTGTGAAGATCAAATCTCAGCGAAGAATAAAAGAAAGGGGTTTAGTCAACTGATAGGAGAATCAGTCAACTGAACTGATCAGTCGATCGAATTGATCAGTCGACCGAATGGTTTATCGATCCA
Source organism: Zingiber officinale (assembly GCF_018446385.1). Classification (NCBI taxonomy): domain Eukaryota; kingdom Viridiplantae; phylum Streptophyta; class Magnoliopsida; order Zingiberales; family Zingiberaceae; genus Zingiber; species Zingiber officinale. Next base: position 37,424,555 of record NC_055998.1, read on the forward strand.
CTATACAAGGCTTATATAAGGGGTACTCGAGATCTGAGCCATGATAAGTTTTTCCAGCATCAATTTTTTACTTAGCTTCTGTACAAAACTGATGTTCGTGCTCTTATTTTGTGCTTCATCTTCATAAGCAAGCTGCTCCATCAAGAAGTGCCTGAAGAGTTTCATCCCCTACCTATTGTCGGTATAGTTTTTAGTTAAGTTTGCATTGTTTTACTTTATAAAAGATAGTAGTGTGTTACCGTCTTTTCATTTATACGAATTGTTTCTTTCTAAAGGTTTTGGAAAGAAGAGTTATAGTGGATTACCCATCGGTGCGATCAAGTATCGCGGGGCTTGGAGTATGAGTCGACATAGGCGTCGAACTAAGTAACTGAATGAGTTTTATTATTTTCCTTTGCATTCTTATTATTTTTATGATACAAAAGAAAAAATTTTAACGAACGATATTCACCTCCCCTCGATCGCTTCTTTTCGATCCATCTACACCACCTTACCCTACTCCAACTTATTGAGCCACATTCCTCTTCATGAACATCAATGACTAAAATAAATAGATTGACTTCTGTTAAAAAAAATATTTTGTAAAAGTTAATTTATATTGTGATTCACATAAAAGAATGATACCAAAAAAAAATCAAAGTACTCATAAAAATTAATAAACAAGTTAAATATTCAATTACCTATGACCACTTCTTTGCAATCCTTATAAAAGTTGAATTTATCTTTTGTCAGCTCTTTGTATAAATTAATTTTTTCACCTCTAAGCAGCCACTAGTACACACTAGTGCCTCCACCATTTTGGGATATAATGATGCCCTAAATGGATCTACAACCCTCCTCCCAATGCTAAAAGTATTCTTACTAGAAACAGTAGACGAAGGGATTAAAAAAATATCCTTGGCAATCTTAGAAAAGACTAGAAATGTCATTGTATTCCCATTTCCCCCATTCCAAAATATCGAAGTTTGAGCTCCATTTCACAAAAGAATCCTAGAAGTACTTGTCCACCTTATTGGTTATTTCTGCTTGCTTTTGAGTTTTTCATACTTGAGCCATTTTCATATGGTAGTTTACTTTAATGGGATCATTCTTATATTTTTTTCATCAAATCTTTGTCTATATCACCATTATCAAGCCCATTAATATGATCCAAAGGTGAATTCCCTTTATATGCATTATATAATTCCATTAGACAATTCTTTAAACCGTCAACAAAGGATTGTATTTTACTAGCATCCAATTTCATATCTCCTAAATGGATCCTAATCATTTGAAGTTTATAATGAGAATCTAGAATGTGACCTAGGAAAACAACCTTGTTCACCTTCTCAATATTACACCAATACTTCTTGAACTTACTCTCTATTCTCTTATCAACTTCTTGCAATGAAGGATCAGTAGCGTCAAGTATTGTCTGGTCAATGACTATCCTTATTGCATCTATTTCCCCCCAAATCAAGGGTGATGTAGTTTTCTTGGTAGCACTAGGTTGCAATATAGTATCATGAAATCTCTACAGAAAATTCACAAAGACTTGTACCTTCTTCCAATCTTTTTCCATAGGAGTCCCCACGCTCTTTTTTTCTCCAAACCATCTACCTCTTCAAAATATTCAACAAATTGAACATTCTCTGTCATCCTACCAAACACTTTCTTAAACTTGTATGCAACAAAAATCAGTGTATAGGTGGAATTCTATCTCGTAGGCACATCCATTGGAACGGTTGGCATTTTATCCATCTTCGATAGGATAGCACACTCCCTAAAGTCCAACCGTGCCCTAGAAGAGTAAATATACTTCACACAGTTTTTAATGGACTCAACTGACTCATTAAGAAACTTCAACCTACTCTTGACAATTAAATTTATAATATAACAACAATATCTCAAATACAAATACTTACCATCAAATAATAGAATGCCCATTTCCTTTAGCCTCGTACCCATGTACTCCATCACTTTATTGCTCATGCTAGCATTATCAATTATGTTAGTGAAAACTTTATCTATCCCCCAATCGCTCAAGCACGTTTCTAAAACTTTGCCAACGTCATCTCCTTTGTGAGAGGTAATCTTGGTGAAATTTATTATTCACTTATACAACTTCCAATCATTGTCCAAGAAATGAGCTATAATTACCATGTAATTGATATTCTGAATTGAGGTCCAAGTATCGGTCGTGATACTTACCCTTTAATCACCAATGACATTCTTTATCTTAGCCATCTCCACTGCATATAATTCTCATACAAGATATGCAATTTTCTTTCTGTTGGGAGTCTTGAATTGAGGTTGAGCTTCCTTCATCATCTCTACAAACCCTACTCCTTCAACTACCCTAAATGACATCTCATACTTAACAACAAATGCGATGACCTTATCTATAAGCTTTTTTTGGCTAAAGATGTGGGGAGTCAGAGCATCATTCATGGATGACTGTGTTAATATTGGTTGAGAAGAATCTGACTTCACTACATTATGGGGATTCTTTTTGCATTTCTTCACATGTCCATCAATGCTATTATTCCCATGTGTTATGCTATGGACAGGAACTTCAGTTTTGCAATAATTATAAACAGCAACAACAACAGCGACCTCATTTTTGTCATTTCTCCTTATAATTTTTTGGGTGTGTGACCATACATCCGCTACTTTTTTCCTTTTGCCTCTAATATCTACTACTTTCTCATGAATGATTGGCGTTTTGGATGGAGATAATGTGTGAGGTTGAGTGGTGGAAGGAGAGCTACCACTTCCGCTAGATGCATCCATGAATGAATGATTGTTGAACGGAGTTGAATGCGATGTTGAATGATGCTGAACGAGAGGGGTTGTTGAATGGCTATTGAATGCAATTGTTGAAGTAACAAGGTTAGCAGTTAGACAAAAGCAAAACCAAGATCTTATCTTCTGTGAGTTTATTTTTTTTATTTAGGACAAAAATTATTAGTTCCCGGAGCCTAGATTCACAATGGTGAGACGAGGATTGGGATAATGATGCATGAAGAATGGCAGGGAGTTTTACCTTAATTTTCAGTAGATCTATATTTTGTGGCTTAATCCACGATGACGAGGTCATGAAAAGACTGAGAGAAGCAACTTGTCTCAGTCAATTTGGTGGGAAAACGAAGAGATCTGAAGTCTGAACTCTCTGTTCCTCTAACCCTTTGTCTTTCGTGGGAGATCTGGTCGTTGTCAATGGGAGCGATCCTAAGTGAGACCCCTTCAGTATTAGAAAGTCAATCGTAACATGCTCCCATTTCCATTCTAGTATTAGAAATTACTGAAACAACCCTGATAGTCTCTGATGCTCAGCCTCCACTTGCTGGCATACTAGACTTCGAGCTACTAAGTCCACGATGTCTTTCTTCATGTCGTTCCATCAATAGAAATGCTTCAAGTCTCAATACATCGGGTACCACCTGGATGTATCATAAATTTGGATTGGTGTGCTTCCTCGAGTAACTCCTCTTGGACTATATGTGACTCAAGAACACAGATAATCTTTCATGGTAATAATAAATCTCGTATAAACAATGTCATCACATTTTCAGCATGAAAATGGTAACTACTAACTCTAAAATTATGAGTGAAGTAAAAATAAATTTGAAAGACAAAAAGGTTTGGAAAAATTTAAGAAAAAATTATTTAAAAAATTTTTGAAGTAGAAATTTAATTTTGAAAGTTTCTTAAGTGTTTAAAATAAAATTTAATTATACAGCGAATAAATTTTTGAAATTTACTAAAAAATATTCTCAGTATTAAAAAAAAAATCTAAGTCTTGAAAAAAACTTTAAAGGTAAAATTTGGAAAACAAGTTGATAATTTTCTAAGTTATAAAGATTTAAAATTTTAAAAGTTAAATAATTTTTCAAAGAAATGTTTTGAAAATTTTTAAGTATTTAAAAGAATTTAAGAATGTTAATTTTTAAGTAATATTAAAAATTTTAAATTTCAAAAGAAAAATATTTTGAAAGACTTTTAAAAAATTTAAAGTCTTTATGGAATGTTCTCCCTTAAGTTGACATTTTCCCAAAAGTCCAAGAATGATTTGAAAACTAAAAAAATATCCTTATTTTGAAATGTTCAACATTCATACTTAACTGACTATCACACGATAACAGCTGCTAACTTATGTTGGTCAATTTGATCTTTTGGTTCTAACTAATTTGTTACTAGTCATATTACTCATATTGATCAATGTATTTTGTTTAAAACTTAGATTTATAGCAATGCACTGACAAAAGCATATGAAATCTTAGGCTAAGTCCTAAACATCTGAAATCTTAGGCTAAGTCCTAAGTATCTTACACCATTCTATATTTCATAATACACAAGAAAGGTATCCTACTGTGCTTGTGAGATGCTAGCTGCTAAAACTATAGGAGAATGTAATTCTATGGTAAGTCCTAGACTATTCGATGAAGAGAAAATTTTGAAAACTAATTTTGGAAACAACTTTTGAAAGAAGAATTTGAAAACTATATTTGAAAAACTTAATAATAAATTTTGAAAGCAATTGTAAAATCTATTCTATAAAACACATGTAGAAAACAAAAGAAATAAAATGTTGATTAAAAGTCATAACTATTATGTACCAAATCAAAATACAACCATAGTCAGAATGTCCAACTACTCCAATGGGAAATACAGAAGGTCAAACATCAGATGGAGGAGATGGAGGATCGTGTGCAGTGCAAAAATAATCAAACAACTTAGTCTGCTATGCCTCTAATGTATCTACTCGTTTAGTTATATCCTTACGAAACTCTGCTAGCTACCCCTGAAACATAGTCTGAAGTAAGTCAAAACGACCAAAGATGTCATCACGAAACTGACTAAATGGATCACTATAATGTGGAGGAGCTGTAGATGAAGTCCCTTGGGTTGTATAAAAATATGGAGTCTGGGGAAACTCTAAGGTCAACAGTGGAACAAACGGCTCCTCGACAGCGATAAGAACATCCTCAATATCCGCCTCTTCCTTGACAGGTTGAACGTAACACGGATGAGTACGCTTGCAAACCAGCCCCTGAGAACTAACCTTAATCCTAGCCAAGGGCATTTGACGGAGGCCAACTAGGCCAAAATCAGATAGCTCTATCAATTCCCTGTGCCTGACCCTTACCCCTAATGAAGCTATGAAAGTGGTAAGGATGTGACAATGAACCATATGTACCTTAAACAAAGTACTATATCCATAGTAGTAGATGATGGACTTAAAGACCCAATAACGAAAATCCAAATCCAGTTTATGCTTAAGTGCATACATTAGAAAGAGATGGACTTGATGCAGGATTGCCTGATCTCTGGATGAAAGAGGATGAATACATGAGACAACCATTTTGTAGAGTGCATTGTCGTTTGGACTAAGTGAAACTGATGACATCTTCCTTGGTCAAAGACCTTGGAAGAAGTTGGCATACATGATATCAAGAGTTAAATGAGAAAATGGATTAGATAAAGTGTCAGGGTAAGAGAGATATTAAAAAATCTAGCTAGGCGAAGGGCATATGTGTAAGAAATAAGAAAATATGTCAAGATCAAAAAACATATCCCATGATGCAACTCTAGTCTTAAAGTGATGAGCATTATTCTCACACAAATTATGATAGAATTTAGTACAAAGTATGGAGTTGTATGCATGTTTACAGAGAATTAGGCTATTTAAGGAGTAATGTTGTATTGTGATGCAGTGATGAGGGGCCCATCCCGCGGAGGGTCACAACCACAGTGTAGGTCAAAGTCAAGGTTGACCAATGCCCTATATCCTTAGCCGTTCGGGCAGACCACTCGCCCGACTGGGATAAAGAAGACCCAATCCAATGTTAGTACAGCTCGGTAACACACCGAGCATCCGACTCTCCGAAAAGCAAGTATCAAGTATCCGTAAAGGCGCGTCGAGCGGCAACCCCGTTCGGCCTTACATCAATCCTTGAAATCAGCAGAGTGGAGTGACAATCGAGCAAACTACATTCAGACACATCAATATTATAGCCAAGCAGCTTCCCAACTTGGCTAGGGAGCAGATCCGTCAGCCAAGCACTAATCCCATTCAACACATCATCGGAACAAAGGATAGTGGAATGCCGTCCGAGTGGCTATCCCACTCAACCCAGGGGCAGACAATGTTCGGACAAGATGAAGGTTGATCGAGTGGCTCTTCCGCTCAGCCCAATAACAGACAAAAGGAGTATCTGTCGGTATCTTTTTGGGAGCTAGTGTTACTGACAGACGGCATGGTCGGCAGCATGGTTAGGCAGAGGATCGTATGGTGGAAGCTTCTACTGTCACGTCAGAGATATGCTCAGCTCGTTAAGGTATTGTATCAGAGATACTTTCCTGGCACATCTTTTCATAGAAATTGGGAGAATCACGCATACCTTGGGAAGCATGCACACGCGCTACAGGAGTCCTATGTAAAGGGGAGTCCAAGCTTCAGCAGAGGTATGAGATAATCCACTATTGTTGCTACTGTTTGTTACTTTGCTTTGCTTCCACACATCGTCGGTGACTAACTTGAGCGTCAAAGGGCCAACACCGGGGACCCCTTCCCTGGCTCGGCACTGACGTAGTTGTGGTTGCAGGGTCGCGCGGAGTCAAGACACAGTCAGCCAGAGCACCACATCCCCAGCTTCCGTCGCCTCGACTATCGGACAAGATCATATTTGGCGCCGTCTGTGGAAACGCAACTTGCATCTGAGCCGAGAGGATGGAAGATGTTGGATGACTTCACACAGTGACGCTCACCCAAGTAGAGCTCGACCTGCTCGTCCAAGCCCGAGCATAGAAAATAGTCGAGCAGTAACAACAAAAGGCGCTAGCCGATCGTCAAGCGCAGCAAGCAACGTCCGCAGCAGGAGACCAAGCAGCACAGGAGGACCGCCCGGAGCAACTCTCTATCTGGGGGCAGAATAGATTGCCAACCGGAACACATGGAGAAGCACCACCCGCGCCCATACCTTTTCATTGGGCACTATTCCAAACACCCTCGGAGATAGTCCAAGCCAACTAGGGGTGGGGATCTTCTTCGAACGAAGCTCCCTTTCGGAATGTACGGAAGGGTAAGGTGCCTCGAGGCAACGCATAACCTGAGCAGGTCAACCGCCAGTTCTCCGAAGAGATATTGTGAGATCCTCTCCCTAGGTACTACACCTCACTGGCGATCTGGTCCTACAACGGGTCAATCGATCCAGATGATCATTGTTAGAGTGTATACTAAAAGCCTAGCTTCTATAAACATTTATTTTTGAAATAAAAGAATTACATTGGTCAAATGTCTACATTTATTTAAGTGTAGTTGTTCAATTAATTTATATTATAGATAACATGGTGTGTGGTGTCACACACAGAAGATCATGTTATCAGTTCTTTATAAATTATAAACAGTGGCTCACGACTAAGATGGAAAGGAACAAACCATTGGAATAGTCATAATGTATTAAAGTATTAGTTTATCTTGGCTAATAAATTACACTAGTACACTCTAAGTGTATTGAGTAGAACCATTTAAGGTAAGTTCTTTTTTATACTGACTTAATAAAAGAACAAGACCTTAGTTATTATGGAAGTGCATGCTCTTAATCCTAATATAATAACAATCACATATATTTAGTATTTATTTCTTTAACTTATCAAAGGGTGAGATTTAGCTCGATAAATCAATAGGCCCGATAAGTGAAAAATGATATTACTTATAGTGTGTGTTGTTGATTATAGAAGGAAACTGTGTCCTAGTAATCTAGGTTGAGAATGTCCCCAAGAGGAGCTCATAAGGATTATCATGTTAAACACTGCAGGTGGACTTAGTCCGACATGACAATGAGGTTGAGTGGTATTACTCTTGGACTAAGACATTAATTAAAGTGAGTTGTCAGTAACTCAATTAAATTAATGAGCATTCGATATCTTAAACATAGGGAGATTAACACACTCATGGTAAGAAGGAGCCCATAATATAATTTGGGATTGGTGCGGTAGTGCAATAATAGCTCTCTAGTGGAATGAGTTATTATTGATGAACTTGAGTTGTGTGTTCGGGGCGAACACGGGATACTCAAGCTCGTTGAGAGGCCAAAACCAATTTCTCCTCTAGGTCCCTGTCGTAGCCTCAATAAAGCCTCAAATCCACTCATGAAAAACTCATATTGGTGTCCAAGAGGGGGTCAGCTCATGGCTTGGTGACCAAGCCATAGGGGTCGACCACTTCCTTTTCAAAGGGGTCGGCCCTTTGCTTGGTGCCCAAGCAAGGAGGGGTCGGCCACCATAATCCAAATTAGGAGGGGTGTTTTGAATTTTTAAAATCTTATCTTTGTAGATAACTACAAGTTTTAAAAGAAGGATTTTAAATTTATAAAACTTTCCTTATTTGAATTAGGCCACATGATTTAAAAGAAAGTTTAAAAGTGTTAAAACTTTCCTTTTTTAACCATCCTCATGGTTTTGAAAAAAAAAAAGGAAGGGAGTTTTAAATTTGAAACTTTCTATTTTTGTAATCATGTTAAAAAAGAAAATTTTAGAAGAGAAGTTTTAAATTTAAAAACTTTGTTTTAATTTTATAAAACTTTCCTTTTTTAACATCCACATTAGGAAATTAAAAGAGGGCTTGTAAAATTTTATAAGAGCTTTCCCTCTTTGCTTATAAAATTTTTAGAAAGATTATTTTCCTTCTTTTAAGGGCCGGCCACCCTTGCTTGGTGCCCAAGCAAGGGGCCGGCCAATCAATCAATTAAAGGAGAAAAGGAAAAAATAAAAGGAGAAAAGGAAAAACAAGAGGAAGATTTTAATTTTTGTAAAAATCTTTTCCTTATTTGCCTTGGGCAAGCATTATAAAAGAAGGGGAGGAGAGGCCTCATGAGAAATCAATTCTTATTCCCTTGTTGGAGCTCTCTCTTGTGGTCAACCCTCTCTCTTTCCTTTCCCCTTGCTCTCTTTTGTTCCTTGGTGGTGGTGGTGGTCGAATACTAGAGAAGGAGGAGCTTTTGGGTGGTGTTCATCTTAGAGGATCGTCACCCACACGACATCCAAGAGGAGGCGAGGAATACGGCAGAAGATCTCGAGGTTATTAGCAAATAAAGAAGAGGTATAACTAGTAATTATTTTTCGCATCATGCTAGTTCTTCTTTGTATGAATTCCAAACACAAGAGGCATATGATTCTAGAATTTCGAATTTGTGATTTGAGTTTGTGTTTTTTTTATTTTTTGAATTTGTGATTCGATTGTTCTTTTTGGTTAAACCTAGAGTTATATAAGGAAATTAAATATTAGCTTTCCTTAAAAGGCTTTGTCTAAGCGGTGGTGGATGATCTCATACCCAAGAAGGACTAGTGCCTCGCCATGCAGTCCTGGAAGCTAATTTTAGAAATTAATATTTAATTGAATTTATAACATTGGTGGATTTGGATCAATAATGTTAAGCATCGTTTGCGATCCAAATCTAAACCATTAAGAACAGATAAGTTAAATTTGGAATCAATAATGTTATGTTCCATTTGCGATTCCTAATTTAATTTCTAAAGAACACAATAGGTTGTTTAGGAAAGGTTCGACACTTGTACAAAATTTTTGTACAGTGGAGCTGGTACGATCTTCCTAGGACCAACCAATAATTGGTATCAGAGCTACGGTTTGCCTCTGTGTGTTTTGGTTTTCAGTTAATTATACACATGTCATACATAATTTAGGTAGGATAATAGTAGGATGTGCTAACTTTGTGGTTGTAGGCTCCAACTATTATGGCTTATGATTGTTGTGTGTGATTGGACCCTTGGACATGTCAAGGGCATTTTATTGTGTGTGCATGATTGTAATATTAAATACAGCAGGAGCTGTATTAGTTATTAGGATTTTATATTTTTGTTTCGATCTAGATTACATGTACATTCCCTTGTGAAATATAAGATCGATAAATGTAAAATTCTATTTTTGTCGCGGATCGTATCCTTACGAGGCGTGGTACTATTAGAGCACCAGAGATGCAGCGGAAAAGGAAGCAAGATGGATGCGGCGACGGGACCCGATTGCGATGGCTAAAGATGGCAGCAGCTAGGGTTGGCAGCACATGGAGGACAGTGATAGAAAATGCCATAATAGTTGGAAAAATATTTTTCCATATTTGTTGCTTTATTTGCTGTGATGTGTGCTCGTATAGTTTAAAATTCCTCACCTTAAATAACTAAGTGGGAGAGAGATTTTTAAATAAATTTCATGGTCTCCATTACTGGTTTGTAAGTGATGCAAATAAACTTGCGCATTGGCTCTAAGTGCCTTCCTCCATATCGGATGAGTTTGTTTGCATATCACTAGATCAAACTTCCATTTTGGATGACTATAGGAAATTAATCAAGAGCGTGTGATCTTCCCCATTGGAAAGGGCACAATCTTATTTAATGGACTAAGTATCAAGTAATGGTGTACACTTAGGCACACTTAATAGTATCATTCCCATTGGAGTCACTGCCATTATTTGTATGACCGAAGAAAAACCACCTATTAATTTTATTTGTCATAAAGTTAGGATGACAAAAATAAAATTAATGGGTAAAATCTCCTCTTACAAATGTTTGATTTTGTATACGTCCACACTATCGTGGCATGCAAAATTCACGGTAATTTGAGATGTTGGTTAATTTAAATAGTATTGTTTGAGGAATCAATATTATTCTAAATTTAGAATCTTAACCAAAGTTTATTTTGTGATTCTTAGGATGACTTTCAACCCACTGGCCATTATACTGAAAGAGAATAGACTTACTGGTCCCAACTATATAGATTAGAAAAGAAACCTGGATATTGTCCTTGTTGGTGCAATATCCCTCAGGTCAAGGCTGACCTGGTTGACCAAGCTTGAGTCTTGGTTTGGGTTTCGATGTTTGACAATGCAGTTGTTCACTTGGGGAGATTGTTTGGTGCAATTCCCCTCTGATCAAGGTCTGATCAGGTTGGTTGAAGAAGAGTCAAGTAGCTCAAGTTTGACCGGATACTTGACTGGGAAGTCCTAACTGGGATGTTAGGCAGTAAGGAAATCTTGGTGAGTGAAGCCAGGTGAAAGACCTGGTGAGTGAAGCCAGGCAGAAGGAAAGACCTAGTGAGTGAAGCTAGGTGAAAGTCCTGGTGAGTGAAGCCAGGCAGAGGAAAGTCCTAGTGAGTGAAGCTAGGTAGTTGGAAGTCTTGGTGAGTGAAGTCAGGCAGAGGAAAGTCCTAGTGAGTGAAGCTAGGCAGTTGGAAGTCCTGGTGAGTGAAGCCAGGCAGATGAGAAAATCCTAGTGAGTGAAGCCAGGTGAAAGTCCTAGTGAGTGAAGCTAGGCAGTTGGAAGTCCTGGTGAGTGAAGCCAGGCACGGGGAAAATCCAGATGGATCAAGGCTGATCGGACATCTGGTGTTGGGAAGTCCAAGTAGGTTAAAGGATTGACTGGATGCTTGGCACTGGGAAATCCAGATGGGTCAAAGTTGACCAGACATCTGGTGAAAGTCCAAGTAGGTCAAAGGGATTAACCGGATACTTGGTAAGAGGAGAAAAGTCCAAGTGGGTCAAAGGAATTGACCAGACACTTGGTGAGAGAGTCCTAGCTAGTCAAGGGTGACCGGATGCTAGGTTTTATGTACCAACAAGTCATAGTTGACTGGATGTTGGTTTAGGGGGCTTTGGACTTGCTTTTGGGCAAAAACCAAGATCTGGATTGATCAGCGGATTGATCCAGCAGATCTGGATTGATCAGCGGATTGATCCAGCAGATCTGGATCGATCAGCTGATCGATCCAGTAGATCATGCCCAATCAATCAGCTGATCGATCGGGTGAGTCCCCGCGAACAGAACCTCTTTGGATCGATCCGTGGATTGATCCAGAGGTCCCAATCGATCAGTGGATCGATTGGGAGCTGCTGTTTGAGCGCGATAAGCCCTGGATCGATCAGCCGATCGATCCAGGTTATTCCAGAGAGCACAGAGGCGCTCTGGATCGATCGGTTGATCGATCCAAAGCCTCCCCGATCGATTGGGAGCATTCCAATCGATCGGGATCCGACCGTTGGCGCAAATAAAGGCAGCAGGCGTGCGTCTTCTTCTATAGAACTCACAGATACTTCTTCCAATCTTCACCAGTGACTCCACAGATCTCCACAGGGTTCTCACCGCCAGTTCTTGAAGGTTCTTGGAGTTCTTCCAAGTCAAGAGGCGGCGCTACATCAAGTGGAAGAAAGCTAGGGTTAGGGTTTTCTTGTACTCATTGTAAGCTTTGTGCTTGTATTTTGTATCCTTTCCCTTGTTTCTTGTAGTGTGAACTTGTAGGGCTTCTCCGCCTTTGGTAGTTACTATAAAGGAGTGTGTTTCATAGTGGAGGGTGCGTGAGTAGGTGTGGATCCTTGGACTAGTCACCTCTTGTGAGGTGGATACCAAGTAAACCAACCTTGTTAGCGTTGTATGCTTTTGTTTCTTTGTATTTCCGCTGCATATCTCTGAAGAAACGAGCAACACCGACGACGAGCACGCGAAGAGCTATTCACACCCCCCCTCTAGCTACTTTTCGGTCCCAACAAGTGGTATCAGAGCAAGGTTGCTCTTCACCGGAATCATCGCCGGAAGGGGCAAACAAAACAAGCAAAGCTAGAGGGTGAAGAAGTTTGAGCAAATTCATCAAAGTCAAAGAATTCAAGAAGCTCAACTTCAAGATGCAATTCCAAGATGGACTTGGATTTGACACGAGGGTGTCTCCACCATTCATAATGACAAGCTTCGATTCTTGGAGATCAAGAATCGAAAATTTCTTGATGATGGAGATAGAGCAATGGTTTGCTCTTATGGAAGGCTTCGAGGCTCCAAGAAATTCAAAGGGCAAAATTCTCAAGAAGTGCAAATGGAACCAAGAACAAATCCAAAGATGTGAGGCCAATGAAAAAGTGACCAAGCTTTTGGTCAATCTATTGCCTAGCCACATTTTGGAGCAAATTGGAGAGTTTGAAGATGCCAAGGAGCTATGGAGCAAATTGGCAAAGACTCATGAGATCTCCTCCACTGTACCAAGCCAAGAAAAATCCAACGAGGGCGACTCATTGGAGCAAGACTGAGAGGAGGACTCCAAAGTTGAGAAATGCTCAACTTCCGAAGAAGAAGTCCAAGAAGAAGAAGCTTCATCTTCGAGGGAATGCAATGAAGAGGGCAAGGAGGGAGTATACTCCCTGTTCCATGTACAAGATGAAGATGAAGAAGCCTCCACCTCTAGGATTGAGGGGGAGCAACCTTCATTGACACCGGATCAAGAGAAAGAAGAATCTTCTACATCCGGGTCAAGAAGAGAAGAGGATGAAGAAGCTTCCACCTCCACAAGTCAAGCTAAATCAAATGGAGAAGCATCACTATCGGATCAAGAGGAAGCCTCTACATCCACATCACATGGAGGACCAAGTGCCATCCCTACATGTGAAGGTATAAACAATTCAATTAAAAATAAAAATCACATTATATGTTTTGAGTGTAGGGAGAATGGGCACTACAAGAGCAAGTGTCCCAACTTGGCCAAGAATAAGGACCAAGTGGCACCCAAGGGCAAGGAGAAGCCCAAGGAGACGATCCCCGGAACAAAAAAGAGCAAGGAGCACATTGTGTGCTTCTTGTGCAACCAAAAGGGGCATTACCGAAGTCAATGCTCTAAGGGGAAGAAGGTGGTCAAGGCTCAAGGAGGAAGCTCAATTCAAGGGGGAGCCTCCAAGGTAAAAAAGAAGGTAACTTTTATTGAGCCTACTCCCTTGAATAATGGTAAAAAGCATGCTATCACTAATTTATATCATTTTAATGCTATTTACCATGAAAATAGGAGGCATGATAAAATTAAAGAAAATCATGTAGCTTATCATGCTAAAACCACTACACTTAGGGCTAGGAATGTAGGTAAAAGTCTAGGCAAGAACTCTAAGGATTTTAGCTACAAGCCTAGAAACAAAAATGCTCATGGATTTAATGGAAAACCAAAAACTAAGGACTTAGTGATGGAAAATCAAGTCTTGAGGTCAAGACTTGACAAACTAGAAAAGACCCTAAAAAGGATGGAAAATATCCTTAAAGGGAAAAATGAGCAAAATCTAGGTTTAGGACAACAAGGGTCATCCAAGGGCCATAGAGGTTTGGGATACAAACCTAAAATCAAAAGGGATGTACCTACTTACCATAGGGTTCCATATAGCTATGGAACCAACCCTAAGTCTAGAAGTCAAGTCAAGGATACAAGGGAAGTCATCCCTAGAAGTATCTTTGCAACAACAAATGTGACTAAGACTTCTAAGAAGTCTAAGAAAGTCACTAACAAGGTCACAAGGGAGGCTATCCCTAGAGTTGACCTAGAAAAAGTGACCAAGGCTTCTAAGAAGCCAAACAAGGTCACTAGGAAGGTATCTAGGGAAGTTATCCCTAGTGAATACCTAGAGCATCCAAGGAGCACCAATAGGTTTTGGGTTCCTAGGAGCATTTTCTCTATCCCATAGATGGGTTAGATAGTGTCAACTCTAAGAAGAAGGGTAGTTAACCCAACTTTGAAGAAATTGACACTCAAGGAGCATTTTCAAGGTTATTATTAACCTTTGAAAATGAAATGGATTTATGATTTACTCTTTGAAAGAGTAAAATGTGCCAAAATTTGAGAAGTATTGATTTTATTTTAAAATGTCACATATTGGGAAAACATAAGGAAATACCAAGTTGGGACTTTGGTATTTTCTTAGTAATTTAAGGCAAATCTAAGCCTTAATCTAAAGTGCTACTGTTGTGGGAAAATGAAATATGCCAACACTTGAGGGATATGCTTAATTTCAATTGGCATAAATTAATCAAGAAAATTAGAAATGCCAATTTAGGTTTTGGCACCTTCTTGAAGCATTTTGGGCAATCTAGGGTTTAAGTTTTAGGATTAACTAAGGTTAAGAATACTTAGATAGATAATCTAGGTATATGTTATTTATGCTAAATCTTGCCATGATTGTTTGCCCATTATATGCCATGACATCATGATTATTGTTGCACTCATGCCTTATTGTGAAAACACAAAAATATCATGCCATGACATACATACATCATGTAGTTATAGGAATCTTTCTTTTGAAAACTATTTCATTTTGATGTATGCCATAACATTATCATGCATGATTTTTAATTCCTTAAAATTAAGGACAAATGGCATTTATCAACAATTACCAACAAGTGCTACCAACAAGTGGTACAAGTGTATCAACAAGTGACATCCTAGGTGGATGCCCAATATCTACAAAATGCCTAGATAAATATGCATGATCCCTAGATTAGGGCAAAACCAAACTTTACATCTCACAAAGACCTATAAGATGACTTGTATGTGTTTTGTGCACTTTAGATACAAGTGAGATGTTAGGATGATGAACAAAACTCAAGATGTTGATTTAGTGCATTCTTTTGAGTTTTGAGTTCATCAAAACACATAGTTATGTGTTTTCCCATCATTGGGAAAGCTAATGTACAAGTCATGTGCATTAAGCCCAAGGAACATGATGGGATATTGGTTTTGAAAAGGTGTTTAAAATGATTTTGGAAAACTTTGGTGAAGGCTATCTTTTGATAGTAATCACCATTGAATGGTTAGATACAAACTTGAAGGAAACACTAAAGTTTATGCAAGCTCTCTAGTTTGTGTCAATCTTGGAAAATATGAAGTATTTTCTTATAAAATTATTTTTCCATGATAATATATGACCTAAATAATGTCTATACAAATTTTCACAATTTTTGAATTTTTGTAGATTTTTCTAGGAGTTTCTAAAGTTGACTGTAATGGAATTTCAGCAACTATCAGAACTCCAATCGATCAGTGGATCGATTGGAGTGTCTCAATCGATCAGTGAATCGATTGAGAAGGCATTTCTCGCGAGCAAAAGCTCGCTGGATCGATCAGCCGATCGATCCAAAAAGAATGAATCGATCAGTGGATCGATTCAGCAGGGTTCAATCAATTGGAACCCAACTCCAATCGATCGAAGATGCTTATTTTGGCTGGGAAAGCTTATTTTCAGCATTTTGAACCTATTTTAGTCTAGGTAACCATTCGTAACCCCTCAAAATATATTTGTATACATAAAAAGCGTGTTTTCATGTTGAAAACAAGGATAGATTGGTTAAGGGAGACTAAATAGAAGTTTAGGTTGAGGGTTGCTTCAAATTTTGAACTTTTGAACCTCAAAACTTCTTAATTTGGGTTTCCTAAAGGTTTAGGGATTCCAAGTCATTGTTGGTGCAATGACAGAAGTTACGACCATGTCTTTAGGGGGAGGGATTCTTTAAAGACATGAAAATTATTTTTCATGAACCTTGGAAGGTGGTTAACCTTCTTTTCAGAACATGCTCAAGGTTGAGCGTTTGAACTTTAATGGGGAGTGGATATTCTCATTGTTCAAGTGATTTAAGTTAAAAATGCTCAAGGATGGGCATTTGACTACATTAATGGGAGAATGTAGAAGTTAAGGATAATAAAGGGTATGGGACTTTCATTATCGTGCTGATCACAACGAGTGAAGTTGTGAACAACGATGAGCAACTCTTCAGGGGGAGAGTTTTCAACAAGTGAATTTGTTGATGTGTGCCCAAAGATGGGGCATTTGTTGATGTGTGTCAATAGGGGGAGAATGAAGGGTTTAAGTTAGGACTTCATTACCTAGAGGGAGTTTTCCCTCTTAGGAGGAGAATGAAGGGTTTAACTTATGTCTTCATTACCTAGTGGCATGAAGGAGGTTGAGGCTATGGGATTAGCCTAACTTAAATGTGTTATTGTCAAACATCAAAAAGGGGGAGATTGTTGGTACAATATCCCTCAAGTCAAGGCTGACCTGGTTGACCAAGCTTGAGTCTTGGTTTGGGTGTCGATGTTTGACAATGCAGTTGTTCACTTGGGGAGATTGTTTGGTGCAATTCCCCTCTGATCAGGTTGGTTGAAGAAAAGTCAAGTAGTTCAAGGTTGACCGGATACTTGATTGGGAAGTCCTAACTGGGATGTTAGGCAGTAAGGATTAGCCTAACTTAAATGTGTTATTGTCAAACATCAAAAAGGGGGAGATTGTTGGTGCAATATCCCTCAAGTCAAGGCTGACCTGGTTGACCAAGCTTGAGTCTTGGTTTGGGTTTCGATGTTTGACAATGCAGTTGTTCACTTGGGGAGATTGTTTGGTGCAATTCCCCTCTGATCAAGGTCTGATCAGGTTGGTTGAAGAAGAGTCAAATAGCTCAAGGTTGACCGGATACTTGACTGGGAAGTCCTAACTGGGATGTTAGGCAGTAAGGAAATCCTGGTGAGTGAAGCCAGGTGAAAGACCTGGTGAGTGAAGCCAGGCAGAAGGAAAGACCTAGTGAGTGAAGCTAGGTGAAAGTCTTGGTGAGTGAAGCCAGGCAGAGGAAAGTCCTAGTGAGTGAAGCTAGGTAGTTGGAAGTCCTGGTGAGTGAAGCCAGGCAGAGGAAAGTCCTAGTGAGTGAAGCTAGGCAGTTGGAAGTCCTGGTGAGTGAAGCCAGGCAGATGAGAAAATCCTAGTGAGTGAAGCCAGGTGAAAGTCCTAGTGAGTGAAGCTAGGCAGTTGGAAGTCCTGGTGAGTGAAACCAGGCACGGGGAAAATCCAGATGGATCAAGGCTGATCGGACATCTGGTGTTGGGAAGTCCAAGTAGGTTAAAGGATTGACTGGATGCTTGGCACTGGGAAATCCAGATGGGTCAATGTTGCCTAGACATCTGGTGAAAGTCCAAGTAGGTCAAAGGGATTGACCGGATACTTGGCAAGAGGAGAAAAATCCAAGTGGGTCAAAGGGATTGACCAGACACTTGGTGAGAGAGTCCTAGCTGGTCAATGGCGACCGGATGCTAGGTTTTATGTACCAACAAGTCATAGTTGACTGGATGTTAGTTTAGGGGGCTTTGGACTTGCTTTTGGGCAAAAATCAAGATCTGGATTGATCAGCGGATTGATCCAGCAGATCTGGATTGATCAGCGGATTGATCCAGCAGATCTGGATCGATCAGCCGATTGATCCAGCAGATCTGGATCGATCAGCCGATCGATCCAGCAGATCTGGATCGATCAGCCGATCGATTGGATCATGCCCAATCGATCAGCTGATCGATCAGGTGAGTCCCCGCGAACAGAACCTCTTTGGATCGATCCGTGGATTGATCCAGAGGTCCCAATCGATCAGTGGATCGATTGGGAGCTGCTGTTTGAGCGCGATAAGCCCTAGATCGATCATCCGATCGATCCAGGTTATTCCAGAGAGCACAGAGGCGCTCTGGATCGATCGGTTGATCGATCCAAAGCCTCCCCGATCGATTGGGAGCATTCCAATCGATCGGGATCCGACCGTTGGCGGAGATAAAGGCAACAGGCGTGCGTCTTCTTCTATAGAACTTACAGATACTTCTTCCCATCTTCACCAGTGACTCCACAGATCTCCACAGGGTTCTCACTGCCAGTTCTTGAAGGTTCTTGGAGTTCTTCCAAGTCAAGAGGCGGCGCTACAGCAAGAGGAAGAAAGCTAGGGTTAGGGTTTTCTTGTACTCATTGTAAGCTTTGTGCTTGTATTTTGTATCCTTTCCCTTGTTTCTTGTAGTGTGAACTTGTAGGGCTTCTCCGCCTTTGGTAGTTACCATAAAGGAGTGTGTTTCATAGTGGAGGGTGTGTGAGTAGGTGTGGATCCTTGGACTAGTCACCTCTTGTGAGGTGGATACCAAGTAAACCAACCTTGTTAGCGTTGTATGCTTTTGTTTCTTTGTATTTCCGCTGCATATCTCTGAAGAAACGAGCAACGCCGACGACGAGCATGCGAAAAGCTATTCACCCCCCCCCTCTAGCTACTTTTCGGTCCCAACAGTCCTAACTGCTGAAGGCTATAAGTTTGTACTATCAGAGGAGTGCCCTAATGTGCCTAATGGTGAATCTACCCAAGAGGAGATTGAGAATAATAGGAAATGGGTAAAGGCAGATGAGATGGCGCGGTGTTACATTTTGGCTTCAATGTCAAATGTGCTGCAACATCAGCATTAGGATTTACCAACAGCTTATGATATAATGAACAATCTCAAGGATGTCTTTGGTCACCAAGATCGGGCCGCTAGGCAAGAAGCTATGAGAAAGTTAATGACAACCACTATGACAGAGGGGACTCCCATAAGGGAACATATCCTAAAGATGATGGCTTATTTGAACGAAATACAAATTCTTGGAGGTGAAATCGATGGAGAAACCCAGGTCGATATTATCCTCCAAACGCTGCCCAGAAGTTTTGAGCATTTTCGCTTGAACTATAATATGAATAAAAGGATGTATTCATTGGCGGAACTACTGACAGAACTTCAGACAGCTGAAGGGATATTTCGTCAAAATTCTCAGATTCACTATACTGAAAATGGTTCTACTTCTAAGTCAAAAGGCAAGAAGAAGAAGAAGCAAGCTGACTCAGCAAAGAAGGTGAATAAACCTCTAGGTACAGGACCAAAAGCTGGAATGAAGAAGTCGAAGGGCAAGTGCTTCATCTACAAGCAGACTGGACATTGGAAGGCAGGTTGTCCTCGTAGGAAAGAGAATAATAAAGGTATATCTCATTCTCTAATAGTTGAAACATGTTTAGCGGTGTTATCTACCAGCACCTGGTGTGTAGATACGGGAGCCACTGATCATGTCTGCAACTCTTTGCAGGGGTTCCAGGAAACCCGACAACTATTTGAAGGAGAGATAACCATCTACATGGGCAATGCTACTAAGGTGGTGGTTGTTGCAGTGGGAGACATCTACTTATCTTTTGAAAGAAATAGAAGTTTGGTTTTAAGAAATTGTCTTTATGTACCCAGTTTTAGAAAGAATTTAATTTCAGTTTCTAAACTATATTTGGATGGATATTCTGTTTCTTTTAATGACAATGTGGTTATAAAGAGAAATAGGGTTATTATCTATTCTGGTGCATTGGTTGGCAATTTATATACTTTAAATCTAATTTCTTCCACAAAGCAACAAATGGAAATTAATAACACATCTTCTAATTCCAATAAGAGAAAGGAACCTTCGGAGATGAACCAAACATATCTTTGGCATCTAAGGCTTGGTCATATTAACTTAAGTAAGATTCAAAGGCTTATAGCCGATGGACTCTTGGGTTCATTAGTGTTGGAAAATTTTTCAACTTGTGAATCTTGCTTGGAAGGTAAAATGACCAAGAGACCTTTTAAGGCCAAGGGGTATAGAGACAAAGATGTGTTAGAACTGGTTCATTTTGATTTATGTGGTCCTATGTCTATCCAGGCAAGAGGTGGTTTCGAATACTTTATCTCCTTTATAGATGATTATTCGAGATACGGATACATTTACTTGATGCGCCGCAAGTCTGAGTGCTTTGATAAGTTCAAAGAGTACAAGGTTGATGTGGAGAAACGTCTTGGTAAAAGTATCAAGACACTACGGTCTGATCGTGGTGGCGAATACCTATTAGGAGAGTTTAGGAATTACTTATCAGAGGCTGAGATTTAATCCCAGTTGTCCGCACCTGGTACACCCCAACAAAATGGTGTGGCAGAATGAAGGAATAGGACTCTTATGGAGATGGTTAGATTGATGATGAGTTATTCAGAATTACCAAATTCATTTTGGGGATACGCTCTAGAAACAGCAGCGCACATTCTGAACTTGGTATCTTCTAAATCAGTACCTTCTACTCCTATAGAATTATGGAATGGGCGAAAGCCTAGTCTAAGACATATTCGGATTTGGGGTAGTCCAGCACATGTGCTAAAAGCAGATGTTGATAAGTTAGAATCTCGTACAAAAGTTCGCATGTTTGTGGGTTATTCTAGAGGAACGAAAGGAGGTTTATTTTATAGTCCTAAAGACCAAAAGGTCATTGTTAGCATCAATGCCCAGTTTTTAAAAGAACACTATATAATGGACCATAAGCCCAGAAGTAAAATTGTTCTAGAAGAAATGAGAGAGGACACGTCTACTTCAGTACCAACAGTACAAGATGAAGTACCACAAGAAACTGCAACACGTGTTACAAATGATGTACAGTTACAGACAGTGCGTCGTTGTAGTGGGAGGGTTGTTAGGCAACCTGAGAAATTCATGTTTTTGGGAGAGTCTTCGGATTTGATCCCGGGTAAATATAAACCTGATCCCCGAACATATGATGAAGCACTCCAAGATAAAGATGTAGTATCTTGGCAAAAGGCGATGAATTCTGAAATAGAATCTATGTATTCTGATAAGGTCTGGGAGCTTGTAGAACCACCAAATGATGTAAAAGTCGTTGGATGCAAGTGGATCTACAAAAGGAAAAGAGGGGCAGACGAGAAGGTAGAAACCTTCAAAGCAAGGCTTCTTGCGAAAGGGTATACTCAGAAAGAGGGAATTGATTATGAGGAGACCTTTTCACCGGTAGTTATGCTTAAGCCTATCTGAATAGTCTTATCCATTACCGCTCATATGGATTATGAGGTTTGGCAAATGGATGTCAAGACAGCTTTCCTTAGCGGAAGTCTTGAAGAAAACATCCATATGAAGCAACCAGAGGGGTTCATTGAAGAAGGCAAAGAGCATCTAGTATGCAAGCTCAATCGATCGATTTATGGACTGAAACAAGCTTCAAGATCTTGGAACATCTGGTTTAATGAAGTAATCCAGTCATATAGATTTATTCAGTGTCCGGATGAGTCTTGTGTATATAAAAAGTGTAACAAAAACGTGGTGGTATTTCTTGTACTATACGTAGATGATATTTTGTTAATTAGCAACAATGTCAAAGTATTGTCAGACGTAAGGGTATGGTTATCCAAGAAGTTTGATATGAAGGACTTAGGAGAATGTGCACACATTCTTGGGATCAAAGTCATAAGGGATCGCAAGAAAAGGATGTTGTGTCTATCTCAAGCCTCATATATAGATACAATCCTTGCTAGTTTTAGCATGCAAAACTCCAAGAAAGGTTTCTTACCTTTTCGGCATGGAGTAGCTTTATCTAAAGAGATGTCCCCGAAGACATCAAAGGAGATAGAGGACATGAAGGCAGTTCCTTATGCTTCGGCTGTGGGAAGCCTAATGTATGCAATGCTGTGTACGAGACCGGATATCTGTTTTGTCGTGGGCATGGTTAGCAGATATCAAAGTAATCCAGGACAAGGACATTAGACTGCTGTAAAGCATATATTGAAGTACCTGAGAAGGACTAAAGATTATATGCTAGTTTACCAAGCAGATGATTTGCTCCATATGGGTTACATGGATTCAAACTTCCAATCAGATAGGGACAATAGTAAGTCTACATCAGGTTATGTGTTTACTTTAGGAGGTGGAGCCATTGCATGGAGGAGTGTTAAGCAGAAGTGCGTTTCTGACTCAACCATGGAAGCTGAGTATGTGGCAGCCTCTGAGGCAACCAAAGAAGCCGTATGGCTTAGGAACTTCCTAATGGACTTAGATGTGATTCCTGATTTGCCCAAAATCATCACAATTTATTGTGATAATAGAAGTGCAGTTGCAAACTCGAAGGAACCACGGGCCCATAAGGCGAGTAAGCATATAAAGCGTAAGTACCACCTGATACGAGACATTGTCAAGCGAGGAGAGTTGTCATCGCCAAGATTGTATCAGCAGATAACCTGGCAGATCCTTTCACTAAGGCCCTTCCGGTGAAAGCTTTTGATCAGCATGTGGAGGGGATAAGAATCAGATGTATGGCAACAGATATGGCAGTTTAGTCTTTTAGTATAAGTGGGAGATTTTTAGAGTGTATACTAAAAGCCTAGCTTTTGTAAACATTTATTTTTGAAATAAAAGAATCGCATTGGTCAAATGTCTACATTTATTTAAGTGTAGTTGTTCAATTAATTTATATTATAGATAACATGGTGTGTGGTGTCACACACAGAAGATCATGTTATCAGTTCTTTATAAATTATAAACAGTGGCTCATGACTAAGATGGAAAGGAACAAACCGTTGGAATAGTCGTAGTGTATTTAAGTATTAGTTTATCTTGACTAATAAATTACACTAGTACACTCTGAGTGTATTGAGTAGGACCATTTAAGGTAAGTTCTTTTTTATACTGACTTAATAAAAGAACAAGACCTTAGTTATTATGGAAGTGTGTGCTCTTAATCCTAATATAATAACAAACACATATATTTAGTATTTATTTCTTTAACTTATCAAAGTGTGAGATTTAGCTCGATAAATCAATAGACCCGATAAGTTGGGAAATGATATTACTTATAGTGTGTGTTGTTGATTATAGAAGGAAATTGTGTCCTAGTAATCTAGGTTGAGAATGTCCCCAAGAGGAGCTCATAAAAATTGTCATGTTAAATCCTGGAGGTGGACTTAGTCCGACATGACAATAAGGTTGAGTGGTACTACTCTTGGACTAAGACATTAATTAAAGTGAGTTGTCAGTAACTCAATTAAATTAATGGGCATTCGATATCTTAAACACAGGGAGATTAACACACTCATGGTAAGAAGGAGACCATAATGTAATTTGGGATTGGTGCGGTAGTACAATAATAGCTCTCTAGTGGAATGAGTTATTATTGATGAACTTGAGTTGTGTGTTCGGGGTGAACACAGGATACTCAAGCTCGTTGGGAGGCCAAAACCAATTTCTCCTCTAGGTCCCTATCGTAGCCTCAATAAAGCCTCAAATCCACTCATGAAAAGCCCATCTTGGTGTCCAAGAGGGGGTCGGCCCATGGCTTGGTGACCAAGCCATAGGGACCGGCCACTTCCTTCTCAAAGGGGTCGGCCCTTTGCTTGGTGCCCAAGCAAGGAGGGGTCGGCCACCATAATCCAAATTAGGAGGGGTGTTTTGAATTTTTAAAATCTTTTCTTTGTAGATAACTACAAGTTTTAAAAGAAGGATTTTAAATTTACAAAACTTTCCTTATTTGAATTAGGCCACATGGTTTAAAAGAAAGTTTAAAAGTTTTAAAACTTTTTTTTTTAACCATCCTCATGGTTTTGAAAAAAAAGGAAGGGAGTTTTAAATTTGAAACTTTCTATTTTGTAACAATGTTAAAAAAGGAAATTTTAGAAGAGAAGTTTTAAATTTTAAAACTTGGTTTTATTTTTTTTAAACTTTCCTTTTTTAACATCCACATTAGGAAATTAAAAGAGAGCTTGTAAAATTTTATAAGAGTTTTTCCTCTTTGCTTATAAAATTTTTACAAAGATTATTTTCCTTCTTTTAAGGGTCGGCCACCCTTGCTTGGTGCCCAAGCAAGGGACCGGCCAATCTATCAATTAAAGGAGAAAAGGAAAAATAAAAGGGAAAAAAGAAAAACAAGAGGAAGATTTTAATTTTTGTAAAAATCTTTTCCTTATTTGCCTTGGGTAAGTATTATAAAAGAAGGGGAGGAGAGGTCTCATGAGAAATCAATTTTTATTCCCTTGTTGGAGCTCTCTCTTGTGGCCGGCCCTCTCTCTTTCCTTTCCCCTTTCTCTCTTTTGTTCCTTGGTGGTGGCGGTGGCTGAATACTAGAGAAGGAGGAGGAGCTTTTGGGTGGCGTTCTGTTGGACCCCGTGGTGTTTTGATGTGATCAACCAAGTTGGTTAGGTCCTGCTGTGTGTTTGATCCCTGTGTCTGAGTGTACAGGAGCTTAGGAGCGCAGGAAGTCGAGCGGAAGACGCAACTAGCGAGAAGGACGGCACAGGAAAGGAGCCGACGGGCTCGGTGCGTCCGAAGGACGAGAGAGCTGCGGAAGAGTACACCGGTGGGCGAGAAGAACGTGCGCGGCATTCAAGGGACGTTAAGCTGGGGAGGAAGGCTGCTCGAGGAAGGTCAAAAAATTAGGTTCGGGTGAGCCCTATTTCGGTTGGCCGAAATCACCCAATCGCATGGAGCTACGGAAGTTAAAGCAAGGCGAAAGGATGCTGGAAATAGAGCTTAAGGCGTCTCAAGCCAGTACTGGAGGCACCTCCACCTTGGAGGTGCCTTCATCTGCCTTGGAGGTGCCTCAAGCTTGAAGGCGACTTCAGCCTTGATGAAGGCGCATTCAACTAGTCAAAAGTGACCGTTTGCGCTGCGGATAAAGTTTTATCCGTCCACTCGATGGAGGCGCCTTGGACCCCTGTTGGAGGTGCCTCGGACCCTTGAGATCATATTTCCTGAGGCTATTTAAAGGCCCCTGGAACTAGGAATTCAACATTGATTGAGTATTCAACTCTGTAACAACTTCCTACCAATTGTTCTGAGCCGTTAGTGTGTAAAAGGCTTCTCCACCTTCAGCAAAGGAGATCTTCTACTACGCTTTTCTTACTACCCTGGATTAACAACCCTCTTAGTTGTAACCAGGTTAAATTCCTGTCTTCTTGTTTCTTTATTGCTTCATTATTTTATTTACTATTGCACTATTTGAGTTGAAAGTACGAGGAGGGTATCGTTTTAATTTTTCAGAAGCAATTCACCCCCCTCTTGCCGGCCTCCGCTGGACCTACAGTTGGTATCAGAGCCAGATCGCCTCAGAAGGACTAACCGCCGACTGAAGCACAACGATCAAGACGATGGCCGGATCAAATATTCATCCCCCGAAGTTCGACAGAGACTTCGCGACGTGGAAACGCCTGATGGAGGTATTCTTTAAAACCGACTTCGATATTTTACTAACTATGAAATATGGTTTTAAGTTCCGAAAGACAAAGAAGAGCATCAGTGGAGCAAGAAGGAGCAGGCCAAGTTTGTTGCCAACGGAAAGGCAGAATTTCACCCGCTGAGCGTGCTGCCACCACAAGAGGTAAGTCGAATCGGAAGCTACTCCTCCGCAAAAAACCCTTGGGAAAAATTCCTAGAGCTTCACGAAGGTACCTTGGAAGCTAAGCTAGCGAGGCGCGACATCCTCTGGACTCAGTTAACGAACCTTCGGATGAACCAAGGTGAAAAGGTAGCGCAACTCCAAGCAAGGATCAAAGCGCTGATCATGCAACTAACCAATCTTGGAGAAGAAGTAACGAACCGGGACTCAATCCGATACACGCTCAACGCCTTCCCGAGAACTCAAGAATGGGTGTCCTAAGTAGATGCGTACTACATCTCTACGGACTTCGAGGTAAGTACTCTAGAAAATCTATTTTTAACTTTTGAACTTCACGAATCTCGAATTGCAGAGCCCATTGGAGTAGAAAAGTCAAGTCAGAATATTGCTTTAAAGGCAAAAGCAAACGGTTCTGACTTCGAAGCCTCGATTGACGAAAATGAGGCTGCATTAATGGTAAGACGATTTAATAAATTTTTTAAATCTAACAAATTTAGATCGTAGAAGCATGAGTGAAAAAGGAGAACGGTTCGTTGCTACAACTGCAACAAAGAAGGGCACATCAAGGATGATTGCCCGAAATTAAAGAACAAGCAGAAAGAAAAGGTCAAGTACAAGAAGCCAGAATCCTCCAAGCATAAGAACCTGAAGGACACTTGGTCAGATTCGTCGTCTTCCGAATCAGACATCGAAGCCTTCTCGGGGTTAGCACTAATGGCTAATCATTAGATAGAAGAAGAGTCAACCTCAGAGATGAGCATAGATGAAGGGGAAGGAACATCATCAGCAGAAAGCGACGATGAAGGGGAAGCGTCACTGAGTCAGGTAAGTCAGGTACGTAATCTAACCCCGACTCAGTCTTTTCGCTTTATTAAGTCTCTTTCTAAAGACCTATTTAAATTAGAAAAATAAAATGCTGAATTGAAAATGAAATTAGCAAAAGCATGTCCACTTAAGATGTACGATAATCTAAAATCAAGAAACGATAATCTAAAATTAGAAATTAAGAATTTAAAAACTGATGCATACTTAAATAGATTTCCAAAATCAAAAGTTAGAATTTATGGAAAATTGAATTGGTACATTAGAAATCATCAGGGTCAACTTAGAAGAGTGCCCAAGAACTATGTACCCCCTAAATTTTTGAATAACCCTGTAGGAAGGAATCTCTATTGGGTTCCGAAATCTGTGCTAAATTAATTTATTTAATTAAAAACTTACAGTGAGAAAATTAAACTTTGAGTTTCTTTATGGAAGCTTTGTCTAAGGAAGTGGTTGTTGCTCCAATAACCAAGAAGGCCTAGTGCCTCGCTACGACCTGGAAGCCGAAATATCGAAATAAAAATGTTTAATTAACTTTCTGATAAAAGCATTAAAATTAGAATTAAATAATGCTTTGAAAAGTTTTTAAACATTTCCTTAGAAATTTATTTTTTTAATTATCTAGAAAAATGTCTCTTGAAAGTTTTACTTAGATTTTTTTTTAATTCTAAAAATCAATTTTTTAACTTAGAAATTATTTTGAAAAATTCAAACAAATCATTTTAGTTAGAATTCTTTTGTCACTTAGAAATTTTACTTAGAATTTTTTTAAAATTCCAAAAAAAAATTACTTAGAGATTTTTTTTGAAATTTCTATTTTTGAAAATTCTATAAATTGCATTTACTTAGACATTTTTTCATCTTAAATTAGAAAATTTTCTAACTTAAAAATTTTTGCTAAAATTTTTTCTTACCCCGTTTTTGCTGTGATCAAAGGGGGAGAGAGAAATACAAGTTTAGGGGGAGAGAGGATTTTTTTTTAAATATTCTTTTGAAAAATTCTGGTTAAATCTTTATTAAGTAATTGTAATTTTATTTATTGTAAATTTATGCTAAAATATGTTAGTTTAGTAATTTTCTTTAAAATTACTGTTTGTCTATTTTTTAACCCTAACTTGAACTTGAGTTGATGCACATCAAAAAGGAGGAGATTGTTGGACCCCGTGGTGTTTTGATGTGATCAACCAAGTTGGTTAGGTCCTGCTGTGTGTTTGATCCCTGTGTCAGAGTGTGCAGGAGCTTAGGAGCGCAGGAAGTCAAGAGAAAGACGCAGCTAGCGAGAAGGACGGCACGGGAAAGGAGCCGACGGGCTCGGTGCGTCCGAAGGACGAGAGAGCTGCGGAAGAGTACACCGGTGGACGAGAAGAACGTGCGCGGCGTTCAAGGGACGTTAAGTTGGGGAGGAAGGCTGCTCGAGGAAGGCCAGAAAATTGGGTTCGGTTGAGCCCTATTTCGGTTGGCCGAAATCACCCAATCGTATGGAGCTACGGAAGTCAAAGCAAGGCGAAAGGATGCTGGAAATAGAGCTTAAGGCGCCTCAAGCCAGTACTGGAGGCGCCTCCACCTTGGAGGCGCCTCCATCTGCCTTGGAGGTGCCTCAAGCTTGAAGGCACCTTCAGCCTTGATGAAGGCGCCTTCAACTGGTCAAAAGTGACCATTTGCGCTGCGGATAAAGTTTTATCCGCCCACTCGATGGAGGCACCTTGGACCCCTATTGGAGGCGTCTCGGACCCTCAAGATCGGATTTCCAGAGGCTATTTAAAGGCCCATGGAACTAGGAATTCAACATTGATTGAGTATTCAACTCTGTAACAACTTCCTAGTAATAGTTCTGAGCCGTTAGTGTGTAAAAGACTTCTCCGCCTTCAGCAAAGGAGATCTTCTACTACATTTTTCTTACTGCCCTGGATTAACAACCCTCTTGGTTGTAACCAGGTTAAATTCCTATCTTCTTGTTCCTTTATTGCTTCATTATTTTATTTACTATTGCACTATTTGAGTTGAAAGTACGAGGAGGGTATCGTTTTAATTTTTCAGAAGCAATTCACCCTCTCTTGCCGGCCTCTGCTGGACCTACACGTTCATCTTGGAGGATCGTCGCCCACACGACACCCAAGAGGAGGCGAGGAATACGGAGAAGATCTCGAGGTTATTAGCATATAAAGAAGAGGTATAAATAGTAATTATTTTCCGCATCATGCTAGTTCTTCTTTGTATGAATTCCAAACACAAGAGGCATATAATTCTAGAATTTCAAATTTGTGATTCAAGTTTGTGTTTTTTTTGTTTTTCGAATTTGTGATTTGATTGTTCTTTTTGGTTAAACCTAGAGTTATATAAGGAAATTAAATATTAGCTTTCCTTAAAAGGCTTTGTCTAGGCGGTGGTGGATGATCCCATACCTAAGAAGGACTAGTGCCTCGCCATGCAGTCTTGGAAGCTAATTTTGAAAATTAATATTTAATTAAATTTATAACATAGGTGGATTTGGATCAATAATGTTAAGCATCATTTGCGATCCAAATCTAAACCATTAAGAACAAATAAGTTAAATTTGGAATCAATAATGTTAAGTTTCGTTTGCGATTCCTAATTTAATTTCTAAAAAACACAATACGTTGTTTAGGAAAGGTTCAACACTTGTACAAAATTTTTGTACAGTGGAGCTGATACGATCTTCCTAGGACCAACCAACAATCATCTGGAAAGGTTCGATAATGAAGCCACACTCCACTAGTACATGGATGGAGTGAAATGCCGGGTCTTCCTCACCACATTTCCCGGCTCAATGCAATGCTGGTTCAGAAGACTTTCGGACGGCTCAATATGTAGCTTCAAGGACTTCCGAACGGCTTTCCTGCACTACTTTGCCAGCAGTCGACTCTAACAAAAGACAAGTGTCGGCATTTTCTCCTTGAAGCAAGGATCCAAGGAGACGCTCAGAGTCTACATTTCAACATTTTAATCAGATAGCCATGGATATCCCTTCAGTCTCATTCGAGACCATGATGAATGCCTTCACACAGGGACTCGTCGATGGGGACTTCTTCCGATCGCTCATCAAGAAGCTGCCCTGGTACTACGACCACATGCTCAAGAAAGCCAACGAGTACATCAATGTGAAGGAAGCCCAGGCGGCTAGAAGAAAGGAGGCACCGACCGAGGCCTTTGTCTTGACCGAGCGTCTACCATCAGGCAACCACTAGCCTAGGGGGCCAAGGGTTGAAGGAGTGCGGCCACACTCGGAAACCAAAGCGCACGCCGTCGAACATGTGGCATCCGGACGGCCGAAGGTGTCAAAAGGAAAGGTATGGACACCTATATTCTGCTCTTTCCACCAGTCGGCATCGCACAATACGCGTGACTGCCGCAGCCTAACGTCAATCGCCAGCCGACCGACTCCCAGGGGTACCGCCACTGAACCCCCTCTCCCAATCGACGGCATAGACACCAGTCCACTAGTCATCAAGGAGATGCAAGAAGGTCGCCGGAACGGTACCAGCATCAACAACAAAAGGAGAGTGCCAATCCTTCCCCATGCTCGAATGATCGGAACCAACCCTCTTCTTAGGAGGAAGAAAACAAAAGCAATGCCACCCGGGGAGAAATAAGCATCATCTTCGGACGGGATCAACTAGCGGTGACTCCAATTGAGCCCGAAAGTCGTATGCACGACGACTGGAGATTCATGCAGTAGGATGCAGCCAAGAGAAGGCGAGCAGGCCCGAGATCTGTTTCAGACCCTAGGACTTAGAGGGAGTTGAGATCCCTCATGACGATGCCTTGATCATTCGAGCGTTGATCGCTAATTATACCATTCACCATATCTTTGTTGACACAGGGACCTCGGTGAATATAATTTTCAAGAAGGCGTTCGATCAACTGCATATTGATCGAGATGAGCTGCTACCTATGACGACCCCGCTGTACAGATTCACCGTCAATGATGTTTTGTCGATCGACCAAATAAGATTGGCCATTTCGCTCAGAGAGGAGTCACTCAGGAGAACTAGGACCACGAACTTCATCATGGTGGACACCCCCTCAACCTATAATGTCATCCTAGGGCTACCAGCCCTCAACGAGTTCAGGGCAGTAGTCTTTACCTACTGTCATAAAATTAAGTTCCCGGTAGATGACCGGGTTGGAGAAGTCAAGGGCGACCAACTTGCCGCTCAGCGTTGCTACATCGAGATGGTCAAGACCGAGGCTAAAGTCGCTCGGAAGAGTTCAGGGCATCAAGGTAAATACTATTACTGAAAAACCTCCTCCCTCATGTACGAAGAAAAAGAGGAAGTCCAGATCCATCCTTGCCGAGCGGAGGCCACTACTTTCGTGGCTGCCGACTTAGAAGCCAAGCAGAAGACAGAATTGGTCGCTTGTCTCTAGCGGAACCATGATGTGTTTGCATGGTCAATGCATGAGCTACCCTGCATCTCCCCGAGCATAGCTCAGCATGAGCTACATGTCCGACTGAACGCTCGTCCTGTAAAGCAATGCAAAAGGGATTTTAGTGCTGAGCAGAACCTGATCATCCAAGCGGAGGTAGAAAAGTTGTTGCAAGACAAACACGTGAGGGAGGTTCAGTTCTTAAGCTGGCTCGCCAACATTGTCCTCGTCTCCAAACCGGGCAACAAGTGGCGAGTCTGCATCGACTTCCGTGACCTAAACAAGGTATGCCTGAAGGCCTGCTACTCGCTACCTCGGATCGACCAGATGGTGACTCCACTGCGGGATGCGAGCTGATCTGCATGCTAGATGCTACCAGAGTTATCATCAAGTGTCGCTCGCTCGTGAAGATCAAGAAAAGGTCATCTTCATTACGACCGACGATACATACTGCTACAATGTCATGTCATTCGGACTCAAGAATGTCGGAGCCACTTATCAAAGATTGATGAACAAAGTGTTTCGACGGTAGATCTTCCATAACATGGAGGTATACGTAGATGATATCCGATAAAATCTCTCCGAGCGGCTGACCTATGTGCAGATATTGAGGAAACCTACTGGACACTTAGGACTTATGGGATAAAGCTGAACCTGAGCAAGTATATGTTCGGTGCAAAGAGTGGGTGCTTCCAAGGCTACATCGTAACCAAGCGGGGCATCGAGGCAAACCCAATCAAGGTGAAAGCGTTGCAAGACATGCCCCCGCCCACAACTTAAAAGAAGCTCAGCGATTGACCGGTCGAATCATGGCGCTATCTATATTCATCTCCAAGTCATCCAATCGGAGCTTACCATTTTTCAAAATACTACACCAGGCGATAAAATTTCAATGGGACAAGGAGTGCGACAAGGCATTCGAAGAGCTCAAAGAGGACCTCAACTCCCTGCCTGTCCTAGCCAAGCCATGTGTCGGTGAGCCGCTCCGGATCTACTTGTCATCTACAGAGCATGCGATCGGTTTGACATTAGTTAGGCAGAGCGCGAGGAACAACCAGTGTACTTTTTAAGCCACATATTAAAAGATGTTGAGTCCCGCTACACTGATCTTGAGAAGTTGGCTTATGCTTTAGTGCTCACCGCTCGGAGGCTTCGGTCGTACTTCCTCGCTCACTCGATAATCGTGATGACTAACAGTCCCTTGGGAAGAGTCCTTCTCAATCCTGAGGCATCTGGACGGTTGATCAAATAGACAATGGAGCTCAGCGAGTTCGACATCCAGTATCAACCCCGAACTACCACCAAAGCACATTCCTTGGCAGATTTCATCACCGAGGTACAAAGGCCAGAGCCAGAAGCCATTTGGAGGATATATGTGGATGGTTCGTCCACTCGACAGGGGAGCGACGTCGGTCTACTACTCATATCCTCGCAAGAAGATTGGATGCAGTTGGCAGTTCTGCTAGACTAAGGGCCACCAATAACGAAGCTGAGTATGAGGCGCTAATAGCCGACTTACAAGACGCTTGGCGCTTCGGAGTAGTCAAAGTCTTGATCTATTTGGGCTCTCAGTTGGCCGCTTAGCGGCTGATCGGAGAGTTTGAGATAAGCAATGTCCAACTCAAGCTCTATGCAAAGGCCTTCAAAAAACTGAAGTCCAACTTTTAAGAGGTCATTATACAGAAGATTCTTCGATCGAAAAATCAGGTTGTAGATGAATTGGCCAAGTTAACCAGTTTGTTGTCGTTGATTGTCATGGCGCAGCCGATCGAGAAAACCTCGTTAGTGGCACACATCGATCGAATGGAAGGGCTCACTTTCCCGAGTGATTGGAGGGCATCGATGATAGAATTCTTGTGGTCGAGAGATACCCCATCCGATCAGGAGGAGGCTCGATTATTAAGAAAAAGGGCTAGGCGATTCACTCTGATCGGAGATCAGCTGTATAAGAAAGTCTTCTCCTGACCTTTGCTCAAGTGTGTCGGGTCAGAAGACGCCGACTACATACTACAAGAAGTGCACCAGGGATCTTACAGAGGGCATCCGAGCGGTCGCTCATTAGCGAGGAAAATTCTGCTGGCCGGATATTTTTGGCCAACCCTCCAGGAGGATGCTGCTCGGAAGGTGGCCATGTGCTTATCCTGCCAAAAGTACCACAATCTCTCGCACCGGCCTACGGAGGAAATGAAGGTTTCCACCGTATCTTGTCCATTCAACCAATGGGGCATGGACATCATAGGACCATTACCCATGGCGACCGGTCAGCGAAAGTTCCTGCTTGTT
This sequence comes from Zingiber officinale, assembly GCF_018446385.1. Classification (NCBI taxonomy): domain Eukaryota; kingdom Viridiplantae; phylum Streptophyta; class Magnoliopsida; order Zingiberales; family Zingiberaceae; genus Zingiber; species Zingiber officinale. Next base: position 37,457,831 of record NC_055998.1, read on the forward strand.
GCGGTGGACTACTTCTCCAAATGAGTCAAAGCCGAGCCCCTAGCCAAAATAACTAAGCAGATTGTCATCAAGTTCATATGCCAGAACATTATTTGCCAGTTTGGCATCCCTCGCCGGCTCATATCCAACAATGGGAGGCAGTTCATGGGTCAAAGGCACAGAGGATGGTGTGAGGGATATGATATTCAGTAGACCTTCACCTCCGTAGCTTATCCTCAGAGCAATGGGCAGGCGGAGGTCGCCAATCAAGAAATCCTTTGAGTACTGCGCGCTCAGCTCGACCATATGGGAGGCAGCTAGGTCGATGAGCTCCCGAGCGTGCTGTGGGCCCTCCACATGATGCCGAAGGAGGGGACCGGTCTGACCCCATTCCACCTGGTATATGGTGGCAAAGTGGGCATCCCCGTCGAGGTCGGATTAGAATCCAATCGGGTGCAGCACTATGATGAAGGCAACACCAAGCGGAGGCTTTTGGAGCTGGACTTGGTGGACTAAGCGCGCACCAAAGCAGTCGTTCGGTTGATGGCATATAGATAGCGGATTAAGCAAACCTACAACCAGAGGGTGATCCCGAGGTCCTTCCAGGTCGGCAACCTCGTTTGGAAGAAAGTCAAGCCGGTCGGGGACATCACCAAGCTCGAAGCTCCATAGGCAGGGCCTTTCAAGGTCATGAAAAAGCTCCGCTCGGGCGCTTATTATCTGGAGGACGATACGGGAAGACAGCTCGAACGACCATGGAGCACAAACCATCTCCAACCCTATCGGGCCAGATGAGAGGTGCGCAAGTGTAGAAGTGTATTTATATATTTTTGTACATCCTCTCTGAATGCAGGGTCAAGATAAAAGATTTCTAAGATATATGCTGTAAGATATTGAAAATTTTAATTAATAAGGTTATTTGGGAAATAGCCTTATAGAATTTTTTTAGAATTTTTTAAAATTTTCTAAGAATTTTTCGAAAATCGTATGACGGGTTTTGAGGGGACGAATCGACAGGTTTGGATAAAGCCTGTTTGGAATACCCATTTAAGTGAGGAAATGTTTTGTTTATAAATTGTTTTCCTTTTTCTTCCCCAAAAATGTCGATTCTCCACCCGACCCCATGCGTTTTTCCCCTTGTTCCTCTCGTTCTCTCTCGCGGACGAATCGAAGTCGACGGACCTTGGGCAATCGTTGGCGCCGCCTGAGGAGTACATCGTCGGAACTCGACAGAACCGACGGAGTCCGAGTTGTCTTCAGTCAAGGGGTATCTATTCCGGTGAGTTCTGCGGCCGAGCGTTGATGGCGAGGTGGCTAGGGCACGGCAGGTGCTCGATCTGTGTCGTCCCTGACCTATCGACCCTTCGTTCCTCCTTCTTGAGCTACTCATAGAGCGATCCGCGTCTTCTCAGCCAGATCGGGTTGTGAGACGTCATCTGGAGGTGATCGATAGAGGTAAGCGCTTCGGGCATTTCGTAGATTCAAGGATTTCATTCGATTGGGTTCTGTTCTTCATTGATTCTTCGTGTTTGGATTAGGGCAAAGTCTCGGATCACTCTATTGCAGTTTTCCCCTGATCAGATCTTTGTCCTCATCTTCTTTGAGGTTGACTTAGGTCATGGATTGGAGATGTTGGGATCAGTGAGGTATTCTTGAGCTATCGGCCAGAGGCTAAAAGGATTGTTGCTTGATCAGTGATCTTCCTGCTTGATTCCTTCTTGATCCGATTAGTTTCAGTAAGTGAGGTGGTGTTCATGGTCTAGCTCGCCTTGTTCCAGCATCAACAGTGGTTAGGAATTAAGGTAAGATATAGGGTTTATTTATCTTAGTTGTAGATCATAGTGTAATTTGATTATTTTAGATAGTTATACATGTTGTAGATGAATTATACTAGATGAATTAGGTTTGTGTGTAGATTTATTTAGGTGAATTGATGTTCGTGTTGATTAGGGTTTTACCCTAAATTAGTTTTAGGGATTTTATTTAACTATTCATATGAATTTAGCTAAATAAAATATATATATTGTTTGTTTGACGTAAGACTCTGATTCGAGACGGGCGTCTCAACTTTGGATTGCTTGATTGTGCATTCTATTTGAGGCGGGTACCCTTTAACTTATCTTTTTTATATTGTCTTATGATATGTGTAGTGTATATATAACTAGTGGTAATTAGTAGATTTATCACCTGCCTGGTTATAGTTTATTCGATACCTATTACATGCTTCTATTGTTATCTGCTATACATTAGACTTGTATGCTCTTATCTTCTGTTATGCGTATCTATGTTCATAGAGATAGATTTATTTAGTGGTTCTGTATACTGGATTAATTGCTAGACATATTGGATATGTGATCTTGGATTCATATTGCTTATATCATTGTTATATATGCGTTTATCTTTTTGGCACATATATATGGAGGAGGATATGTTCAGGTATAACATACTGTAGCATCATGCACCATCTTGCATAATTGCATACTGGGCGATTGATGACTCCATTATTGTTGAGCTCGTCGACCGGCTATATGGATCTGCACACAACGTGACCACTGCATGGGTAGTGGCACAGCACCAAGGGTGTGTGTGGCAGTAGCTCTGTTAGGCTCCGCTAGTCCGCTCATGGGTAGTGTGACTGCAGCGTGGTAGCAGGTAGGGATCCCTCCCCGTTATCGCATACCGGGAGATGAGAGCATTGCGCTCCCTCACTATGTTTGAGGTAGGAGGATAGGTGTACTCCGACAGCATCTCGTCCACTCGGTCACTCTTCAGGAGTAGTGATGGCAGAGTGCACGGTTGTCATAGCCCTACCCACTCGGTCTCACCATCGCGTGTGAGATGGTTGACTGGCGTCAGGGGTGACCATGTTATATTGCATCATATGCACAGATTGCATTTATTGTGATTGTTGCATATTGGATTATGCATTTTGGTGACTACATATGATTGACATGCATACAAGATACATACTTATTTGCTCTAACTATCTTTTTCTGTGTATGTTCATAGTCATTTGCTCAAGACTCGCATGTGAGTACAGTTTATTTCAGTTATGCATTTCTTATTATTCTTGTAGTAGACTGTATTACATGCCTATTGTTGGTTACTATAATTTATTTAGTTACGCATACTTGCTATATTGTTTAAGAGATTGTACTATAGATTATTGTTGGTAGTTATACGTTACTGTACATATCTATTGGTTACTTGTTGAGTTCTTTGGACTCACACCGTTACATTATTACTTTTCAGGTTGAGGTTGTCGGGAGATTCCAGTCGCTAGCCCCCTTGTTGCGAGGACTTTCAATTGTCGAGTTTTGTTTTCGTTTCTACATCTTTATATTCTTGTGATGTGGGTTCTTGTATTGTGGACTTTATAATAAACTTTTGGGTTTGCTACTCTTGTTTTCCGCTGCGGATGTTTTCATTACTTCGTGGATTTCATTTCTTCGTTGTAGTGGAGTAGGATTTACATATATCTACGATGATTCCTTTATCGTCTTTTCTTTTAGAAATTTTTATTGTCAGCCGAAGGCTGTATATTAAACTGTGTGGATTGATTATATAAACTGCGTGGTTTATCTATTATTTGTATTGTATTGTTCCGGTCGTGTGGGCCGAGGTATGGATATATGTATCTCAGGATTCATATTGTCACTCGTACAGGGGAGATGCTGCCGAAATTTTATCGGCAGGGACTACCTGGGGTGTGACATATGTTGAATGACACATCAAATCATCGAGCGGCGACGTTAAACGCGTGTCTCCACCAATGGTCGAGTGGCAACCTTAAACTCGGGTCCACATCAAATCGTCGAGCGGCCACGTTAAATGCGTGTCTCCACCAACGGTCGAGTGATGACCTTAAACTCAGGTCTACATCAAATCGTCGAGCGGTGACATTAAACATGTATCTCCACCAACGGTCAAGCGGCGACCTTAAACTCGGGTCCACATCAAATCATCGAGCGGCGACGTTAAATGCATGTCTCCACCAATGGTCGAGCGGTGACCTTAAACTCGGGTCTATATCAAATCGTTGAGCAGCGACGTTAAATGCGTGTCTCCACCAATGGTCAAGCGACGACATTAAATTCGGGTCCACATCAAATCGTCGAGTGACGACATTAAACACGAGTCTCCACCAACGGTCGAGCGACAACCTTAAACTCAGGTTCACATCAAATTATCGAGCGGCGACATTAAACAAATGTCTCCACCAATAGTCGGGCGACGACCTTAAACTCGGGTCCACATCAAATCGTCGAGTGGCAACGTTAAACGCGTGTCTCCACCAACGGTCAAGCGGCGACCTTAAACCCTAGTCTTCATCAAATCGTCGAGCGGCGACGTTAAACGTGTTCTCCACCAACGGTCGAGCGGCGACCTTAAACTCGGGTCCACATCGAATTGTCGAGCGACGATGTTAAACGTGTGTCTCCACCAACAGTTGAGCGGTGACCTTAAACTCGGGTCCACATCAAATCATCGAGCGGTGATGTTAAACGCGTGTCTCCACTAATGGTTAAGCGGCAACCTTAAACCCGAGTCTTCACCAAATCGTCGAGTAGTGACGTTAAATGTGTGTCTTCACTAATGGTCGAGTGGCGACCTTAAACCCAAGCTTGCTCTTACGGTCAAGCGGCTAGTCACAGGTACGAGATCATGGGCATTTACAATCAAAGGCAAGAAATGCTGTAAAGGGAAATGCTTTGCTGAACGGGCGCACATATATTGAGACCTCAAAATTTTCAAAATTACAATTGCAAGCTAAAGATAAGAGCTTCGCCAAATGGGCGAGCTTACATTAAGACTTTAAAAAAAAATCAGCACTCAACCTCACTCAAGGTAATCCAGAGCGTCGTCGGGTAGTGACTCGGTCATCTTATCCCGATTGATAACGCTGCCCTTCAAGGTCACGGGAAGGTGGCCGCCTACCTTGAGTTGGTTGATTGTCTTGTCTATCACAAGGTTACAGAGCTGAAGATAACAGGCGATGACTTTATCATTGAACGCGTCCAAGTGGATGTACTTCTATTTCATTGCTGCAAATCAACTCGGCTCGATGTTCTGATAAATTTTCAATGCCGCTCGAGAGCCCTCTAGCTCAGTCTTCACCTTCCCTAGCTCATCTTGGGCCAGCTTCAGTGCTACATCCTTATCAAAGATCTAGCCTTGGAGCTCAGTTTCCCGCGCCGACTGACAAGCTCACTCGGCACCATGAAATCTTCAGCCTCCTAGAGCTTGCTAACAAGGTCTCGAGCCTCATTGTTCTTCAGCTCCAGGTCTTCGATGGCCCGGTTCTTCCTAGCGATGGCCGATTCGATCTTATTGTCAAAGGTACTAATCTTCTTGTTGAGTCGGCTCAACATCTCCTCCTGGCCAGAGGTTTTATACCGTTCAGCCTCAAGGAGCTTGGTTGTCTTCTCCAGGTCGGTCTTCAACTTGGCCACCTCCTTCGGATCAATGGCGAGTTGGCTGCTTGAGGCTCTCACCTTCTTTAGCTCGTCCTCTAAATATACGAGCCTGTGGCACATGGCCAGACTCTCCACCCAATACTACAAGCAGTGAAAGGGGTTAGAGCTGATCGGAGGAAAGATAATTACAATAAGAGCTTACCCCAGTTGTCATTTGGGTATGGCTGTTGGCGAGCGTGCCCAAGGGCATCACCACCGCTCCGGTTCAAGCTTCTTCCCAGACCTAGGCGAGCAGGGCTCGGATGATAATTTGACGCTCAACAGTGTGTGACTGGGCCCTCGGCTCGCTGTACTCCTCCGTTGGCAAATGGAGAATCACCGTGATTAATCGTCGGCCACCCGGGGCCAAGTGGGCCGAGGCTTCTGGAGCGGCCGGTCGGGACGCAGATGGCAGGAGGATGGCCGATCGCAGAACCCTTGATGGTTGTGAGGATGGCAGCATGGAGGCTAGGGGATTTACGGCAATAAGCTCCTGCAGCAGCTCAACCACCAAAGGAGTCCGATCTGAAGATATCTCAGGTGTGGTCTCAGGAATTGCAGGGGGATTCAAAGTTCCAACCTTGACCCTTTCGGCAGATCCCACCGCCGAAGCAGCAGAACACGAAGATTCTACTCAGCGCCTCTTGCGCCTTAACAGCTGCTCGCTGGAAGAGCTTGAACTCTCTACTCGGGTGATAGGCACCCGTTCAGGTGGTTGCCTCGAGCCGCCAGCAACCTCAACACTGGGTGCTCGGCTAGCTACCCCTCCACTCGTCGGGTGTGGAGTCGCTACGCTCTTATCTTGAGAGCTGATAGACTGTAGGCCGCGGCTCGCCAATTCTTCAATAACAACCGCCTCGATCGCGGTGTCCTGAAGCTTTGCAAAGCCGGTCATCTGAGCACGCAATATGACTTCGGCTGCAAAAGAAGCAAAAAAATCAGTTAGAATCAAAGAAAAAACGTACATGTAACCTCTTACCTAACTGGTCGAGAGCCCAGTGTGGATCGGACTCAGGCCAAAGATGTACAACACACCCTCAAGCAGCAACTTGTGGATGTCGTACTTCTAGCTGGCCAGCATGGATGCGGTATAAAGGTAGTCCAAGCAACTCTTGTATTTCTTCAGATCGGGTTGAGGTGGTAAGCCGAATTGCCAGCGGGTCCGGAAGCTTGGCAGCTTAAGAAGACGCATAAAAAAGAAGTATTCCTTCCAATGTTTATTGGAAGTTAACATTTTGTCAAAGAGAACCAACCCGACCTGAGACTGAAACAGATAAGTCCCCAGTTCGGTTCGTTTGGGGTAGTAGAAATAGTGAAAAACTTGAGGAGTCAAAGGGATGTCGTGCAGCCGAAACAAGACGATGACGCCACACAGAAGGCGAAAGGAGTTCGACATGAGTTGCAGAAGGGGAACGTGGAAATAATTATAGACTTCAATAATGAAGGGATGAATAGGGAAGTAGAGGCCGACCATAAAATGATCCTTGAACAAACATATGGTGTCGATCGACAAGTCATTTGGCCGATCGGAAGGAGAAGCTAAAATGAGCTCGTGATCGGGGGGAATCTCAAAAGCGTTCTTGAGGCTCTCAGCATTGCCCTCATCAAACCAGATTGCGGGGAGCTCACCATTGTCAAAATAGATGGAGAAGTTCAAAGAAAAGAAGGGCGAACAAAAAACACACACTACTGGAAGACCGGGAGTGAAAAGACAGGCCAAGGATCGAGGATGAACAAGAAAGGAAGGAAAGCTTACTGGCGAAGAATAAGTCGCTGGAAAGGGGGCGCAGAAAGTCATCGAAATGTCGCACAGGAACGGGTTGCCGACAGCTCTCGAGGAAGACGCTAATGTGGAGGAGAAGCCGGCGCCGTAAGGTTATAAACCTATGGCACGACCGATGGAGCCCGTCTAATCAAGGGCGTTGGATCCGACGACAAGATCGAGCCGTTGATTTTGAACCGTCAAAGCATCAAATCGTCATCCGTCACATCAAGCGTGCAGCAAGCGGGAGCGCTACACGTGGCACTGTATCATAGGTTAGCATTTAATGGAGGTATGGGAGAGTGCTCGGCCTTAATGCACTAGTTCCGAGACATTTGGATGATGTCATCCCCAACCGCGTTCGTCCACAGAAACCAGGAAAAATTTGTTCCAAGTCCAAATGCTCATCTTGCCGATCCGCCCAAAAGGTCAGATCTATAGTCGGTCGATAGTCTTCAGTAGATTAGTCGGCAAGGAGCGACCACATAGCAGACCGAAGTCAGGGGAGGATCTACATCCGAGCGGAAGAATCGTTTCAGAGACAAACTGTCCAGTCAGTTGGACTTGCAGCATCCTTCGACTATACTTGAGGGGGAGGCATGTGAAACGATGATGAGGGGCCCACCCCGCGGAGGGTCACGGCCACGGTGTAGGTCAAAGTCAAGGTTGACCAACACCTTATATCCTCGGTCGTTTGGGCAGCCCACTCTCCCGATTGGGATAAAGAAGACCCGATCCAACGTCAGTATAGCTCGGTAACACACCGAGCATCCGACGCTCCAAAAAGCAAGTATCAAGTATTCGCAAAGGCACGCCGAGCGACAACCCTGTTCGGCCTTACATCAATCCTCGAAATCAGTAGAGTAGAGTGACGACCGAGCAGACTACATTCAGACACATCAATATTATGACCAAGCAGCTTCCCGACTCAGCTAGGGAGCAAATCCGTCAGCCAAGCACTAATTTCATTCGACACATCAGCGGAACAAAGGATAGTGGAATGTCGGCCGAGCGTCTATCCCGCTCGGCCCAGGGGCAGACAGTGTTTGGACAAGATGAAGGTTGACCGAGCGACTCTTCCACTCGACCCAATAACAAACAAAAGGACTATCTGTCGATATCCTTTTGGGAGCCAGATGGTCGGCGGCATGGTCAGGCAGAGGATCATACGGTAGAAGCTTCTACTGTCACGTCAGAGATATGATCGGTTCGTTGAGGTATTGTGTCAGAGACACTTTTCTGACACGTCTTTTCATGGAAATCATAGAGAAACCCACATGCCTTGGGAAGCATGCACACACGCTACAAGAGCCTTATTTAAAGGGGGGTCCAAGCTTCAGCGGAGGTATGAGATAGTCCACTGTTGTTGCTACTATTTGTTACTTTGCTTTGCTTCCACACATTGCCTGTGACTGACTTGAGCATCGGAGGGCCAACGTCGGGGATCCCTTCCCTGACTCGGCACTGACATAGTTGTGGTTGTAGGGCCGCGCGGAGTCAACACATGGTCAGCCGGAGCGCCACATCCTCAGCTTCCGCCGCCTCAACTATCGGACAAGATCAATATCTATTATATCAGGATAGTAGATAGAAGGGAAGATCAAGACACCAAGTTCCTACAACTAAAAAAGTTTTGTTGCTAAAAGATTGATATAAGTCCTCTATGGAAAACCTAGGGTCCTGACTGGGATTAGAGGAGCTAGCCTCTTTTTATGTAATTTTACGAAGTTTTTCTCTACAAAAAAAAATAAAAAATATAAATAAACTTAGCATAAATGAAAAATAGAGACTTTTAAACCATACTGAGGCATAATCTGATTTCGAGGAAGGCTATAGGCGATGAGAGAGATAAAGGTTAAGAAAGTATTGGATGAGTCGAGTATTCTGCTTGAGTCGCATTTTATAGAGCACTATCGGTCGACTGATCCCTTAAAATCACCGATGTGTCGACCAATCAAAAGAAGGTGCTTGTTTTTCGGTCAACCGAAAAATATGATCGGTCGATTGATAAATTGATGATAGGTAGAATTTTGCGTATTCATTAACAATAAATTTAAATTATTGGTTGACTGAACCAGGTTTTCGATCGATCAGAAAATTTATGATAGGTGTGATTCGTTGAGGATGAACTTATGTTATCAATCAACTGAATCAGAATTTTGGTCGATCGAAAAAATTGATTATAGGTTCATTATTTTACAATATTTACGCTAAGTTTGGTCGACTGAACCAATTGCTCGACTGGCCAAATCATTTTTTTTTACTTGAATTTAAGTTTAAGTTTAATTAATATTTAAGTTTAAAAAAATTAATTAATTTTTTAGATAAGTTTAAGTATTAAACTAACTTTTTAGTTTTTAATTGATTTTAATTAAGTATTAATTTTAATTGAGTATTCATTTTAATTTATTTAAGTTTTAATTAAGAATTCAGTTTTAAATTTAATTAAGTTTGAGTTTAATTTTAAGTGTTAATTTAATTTTAATTTTGAATAATTTTTTTAATTTTTAATTTTTATTAATTAAATTAATTTTAAAATAATTTAAGTTTTAAGTTTAAATCTTGAATTTAGTTAAAATTAATTTATCTTTTAATTAACAGAATTTAATTTTAAACTAATTAAGTTTTAATTTAATTTTGAATTAATTTTTACTTAATTTTAAATTTTTAAGTTTTTAATTAAGTTTTAATTTATTTTGATTTTGGTTTTGAATTAGTTTAGTTAAAATTAATTCAACTAAGTTTAGATTATTAAGAATTTTGAAAAGATTGTTTGTAATGACCTGGCCCCTCGGCCCCTCGGGCGGCCCAACTGGCAACCCATTTGGCGGCCCCTTGGCGGTCCCTTGGATGGCCCAACTGGTGGCCCAATTGGCGACCCCTTATGTCGTCGACCGACGACCCTCGACCGTGTCATTACTCACTAGGTCTTCCCACCCCTGGCCAGTGAGTTTTTGCCTGCCCCAGGATTCGAACTCTAGACCTCCAGGATAAATACTATAGAGTTTATGAATCCTGGTAGCCAAGTGAGTGACACATTGTTCAACGTATGTTAGATTCAAACTTAGCTTTAGGTTAATCAAGCAAGCTTCTTATGGATAAGTTTTCAATTAGTGGCGAGGCATATGGTCTTCTTGTGTATCAATGGTGGACCACTTTCTGAATACTTTCCAAAATAATCTTGCTCAAAGAACTTAAGACTATGTTTTGGTCTAACTAGCATATATTTGATTGGGGTAGCTTCAGCCAGATCCACTAGGTCTAATGCCCTAGGTAGAATATACATGATTCAGCCTAAACATGCCTTTGACAAAATTTTTTTAGTGTATTATTATCCCAATCTGTTCTGATACTATGTTATTAGGGTTTGAGAAACTTTTTTAACTAACTATTCTAAACTAAGCAGAAAAGTAAAACTAAACCTAAGCATGCATATTTAGTCAATCAAGTAGGTTGAACAATCTTTCTATTTACTCCCCCTGAGTCATAGCTTAGATATGGTCTATCTAAGAAATGAATTTGACTCTAAGGGATCAAATATTTGTTCAGTTTAATTAGTTTGATTAAGTATGATTTAAAAACTCATGCTTGGACTTGATTTCTAACATTTTGACTAATTAATGATATATATGGTTTGTTGGTTTTGTTTGGGTTATAGCCAAGTATGGATTTGTTGTACATGGCTCATTGCGATCCAAGTACCATATGTAGACACTTGGATCCTAATTCAAACTTTTCCAATATTTTCTTGAGTCGCTCCACTTGACCTTTCAAGTTGGAATTTTCTTCCTCAAGTTTTGTAACTTGAGTTGAAGTTCTGATCTTGAACTTGGTTAGCTGAGTGACTTAAGCTAACTTGCTCCTTAAGGTGGTCAATTTCCTTAAGTAGTAAGTTATTTTATTCCTCGAACTTTGTCAATTTCTTAAACAAACATTTTACTACTTTAAGTAAATTTGACTTGGAATAAAAAGTTACTATATCGGGACCTTCAGAAACGGATGTGGATCCATGACTTCTCTCGGACTCGGTGTCAGTCTCGAACTCGTACTCTTCTTCGGACTCGGAGTTTTCATTTCTTTCCATAAAGGCAAGATGGCTCGAGTGCTTCAATTCTTCTGTGTCGGATTCCTCGGAAGATGACTCATCCCACGTCGCTTGGAGAGCTTTCTTCTTTCTTGTCAACTTAGACTTTTCCTCCTTCTGGTTTGGACATTCATGTTTGAAGTGTCCCTTTTTGTTGCATCCGTAATAAATCATTTTTTTATTTGTTTTGAGTCTGGTTGACTGGTATCTTCTTAGTGTTCCTCTTGAACTTTTTCTTTGTTAGTAATCTTTAGACCATGTTGACTAGCTTTTCTTCATTCGTTGAGTCTGAGTCTGACTCACTTTCTAGTTTGCTCTTGGTTCTGGACTTTGTCTCCTTGCTTGATCCTGCATACAAGGCAATCCCTTTCTTGACTTGACTAAAATTAGACTGCTTGTGTAATTCTAATTCGTAAAATAATTCATCTAATTTAAGAATTGAAAAATCCCTAGGAACTTTGTACTATCGATGCCCACAAATCATTTAGAGGAAAGGTGTTTAGAGTGTACCTTATTATGTCGCAGTTCTCGAGGTGGTGTCCAATCAGGTAGAGGCCGTTGAGGATGTCTCTAAGTCGTGCGTGCAGTTGGGTGGCTATCTCTTGGGGAAGCAATTTAATATAAATAAATTTTTTAATAAAAGATCTCTCTTATTTACCTTTGACTCATCAGTTCCCTTGTGTAGTTTTACCAGGTGATCCCAAAGTTCTTTTGTAGTCTCGTAGGGCCTGACTTAGTTCAGTTCCTCCATAGTTAGCCTGCACTGGATGGTGTTAATCGCCTTATAATTCAGTTGTGCCTTCTTGATCATTAGCAGAGTCCAGTCTTCTGGTTCTAATGGCTTTCCATCTTTTATTGGAGGTATGTATCCTTTTAGTATGGTGAACCAGAGTAGCACTCCATTCTATTTTTCCAGTAGTTGTAGTTTTCTCCTTTGAATAGTGGGGGGCGGACAGTGTTGTACCCCTCTTGGTAGGAGTTCAACATTCTTGCAATCAAAGAATTAATTGAAAAAAAATTTTCAAGACTCTTGTCTTAGGATTAATAGTGCGAGATAAAAAGAAATAAGTGTATAGCTAAAGAAAATCTTTTTAAAAAATGGAAAAAAAATTATTTTAAAATTGCTCAAAAAATAGTTAAGTAAATTCAGAGCGACCTGCTTTGATATCAATTGATGGATCAAAAGAAACGATAGAGGGGGTGAATATCGCTCATTAAAACTTTTTCTTTTGTATTGTAAAAACAATAAGAATGCAGTGGAAAATAATAAGACTCATTCAATTACTTGGTTCGGAGTCTATGTCGACTCTTACTCCAAGACCTACGATTCTTGATCGTACCAATGGATAATCCACTATAACTCTTCTTTCTGAAACCTTCGGAAAGAAGCAATTCGTACAAATGAAAAGATAGTAAGTAACACACTACTATCTTTAAGAAAGTAAAATAATGCAAGTTTAACTAAAAACTATACCAACAATAGGTAGGAGATGAAACTCTGCTGCCAATGATAGAGCAGCTTACTTGTGAAGATGAAGCACAAAGTAGAGCATGAGAAACAGTTTTACACATACACTGAGTAGAAAATTGATGCTGGAAAAACTTGTCACGGCTCGGATCTCAAGTACCCCTTATATAAGCCTTGTTCGGTCAACTATTAAATCGTTTGGTTGACTGATCAATTCAGTTGACTGATCCTCCTATCGACCGACTGCTCCTCTTATCGACCGACTAAACCCCTTGCTTTCCTTCTTCGCTAAGATTTGATCTTCAAGCATATATGAGCATTTATTATTCAGTTGATTGATCCCCTTGATCAGTTGTCCAATCTATGCAATTTCCCTATTCGTCGAGATTCACCATTAATTCTCCATTAAGTGCATTAATTAATCGGTCAATTGATCTTTAGGTTCGGTCAATCGATCAAGCTAGCTTCCATGTTTGCTTCTACGTGATCTCATCTCTGCCATATCATCTAGGTTCGGTCGACCGATCATACCAATTCCTGCAAAACAGAGTTAAACAAAATACTCCTACAAAACAAAGTTAGCATAGTAATTTATGATGCATGAGTAGTAAGTAAGATGCATGGGTAGAAGAAAATGGACAGTAAACTTGTCTTGATTTCAACTTGGAAACCTACCGATTTCTTCAGTTAAATCAATGACCTAAGAATGTTCTTTTCCGGAACACGACCTCTCCAGTTGCTTACCTCAACCTACTTGCCAAACCTTGGTCCTCCAGACATGTTTGGACTTCACCACTTAGCATCGGATGGGCTCACTAGGGCTTCCTCTTGATACTAGATCCTCCAGACCTATTGAGTTTCCCTACCAAGTGTCGAGTCCTCTCGACCCACTTGGACTTCCTGCCTGGCTTCTACGATCTGCTAAGACTTTTCCATTTGAGTAAACATCCTGCACACTTAGTTAACTTGTCAGATCATAATAAGACTTAACTTGAACCTTTGACAACATCAAAACTCATGTTCATTTCTAGTGGAACCTACACCAACAGGTGCTTGGTATATAATATATATTTATGGTTTTATATAATTGTTGCATTTCTAGCTACTCCTTAGTTGGGTAATCCTTCAGTAATCAGTAACTATAAAAGATGGCATGTTCATTTGGATTTATTGTTTGATCGGATAATTGCTTTAGTTTTTCATTTGTAATTTTTAATCTTGGTATAGACTATAGATTATGCTTATATGATATTTGTTTTTTGTATGTACCCTCATGCACACGACAAAGTAATGCATCCTCCTCAAGTGTAAACTCAAAGTCCAAAGGTCTCATGGAGTCATGGTAGAAGAATAACTAATTGATGTAGTTGTTTAACAAGACAATGACCTGATATGTAAAATTTTATTTTGGATTTTCTTGGATTAAGTGATTAACCAAAAAATTGTTTCATTTGAGTGCTATTATCATTAGCTGAAGATCAATAAATTGCTTACATATTTACTCATTATTGCTTGAATTTATCATTGCAATGATTTTCATTGTGAATCATTCTGGGCTGGTGCTGGTTTCTTTTGTGAGTATGAAGAGATACGAGTGTTATTTCCTTAATAGTCCAATGCATAAGGATGTTTTGTTACCTGTTACCTGTTACCTATATCAGGTGCTTTCCTTAGTATTATGCATTCAAGTTTTACATGTTAAATATTTTTGAGTTTGTGGTTCATTAAACATATGCAAAATGATATGATATCATAGAAGTTATGGGCCATCTTGTTGGTGCAGTGAGCACAAGATGATCGAACCTGAGTTTTGATTATGGCAAAGGGCTCAAAGTTAAGTGGTGGTGTTATCTAACAAAGTTCATGGAGCTTGCAGGAAAGTCCTAAATGATACTTAGGCAAAAGTCCTAGCTGCGGTTAGGCAAGTGAAAACCCTAGGGGGTGGTAACCCTAGGTCATAGGGGGTGGTAACCCTATGCGGAAAGTCTTGGCAGGTCGATGGCTTCAGGCAAAAGTCCTAGGGGTGGTAACCCTAGGTGAAAAGTCCTGGTGTCGCGAACCAGGTGAAAGTCTGGACTAGCCGGGAAGCGGATGTCCAGCAGAAAGTCCGGAAGCGAAAAGTCCAGTCGATCTGGTGGATCGTACTGGCAACAGGTAAATCTCCTGAGTGGAGTAGGTGAGGACGCGTTCCCCGTAGAGGGAACAGTAGGCGTCGGGTCGACCTAGGGTTTCCGGTTGGAAATCCGAAGTCAGACCCGGACAGTCCGGAGACTGTCATAATTTCATATTCATACTATTATTTTGTGTTAACTTTGTGTTGCAGGTATTTTTGGATTAACATACTTGTAGGTACCAAAAACACAAAGAAGAACTCGGATGAACAGTGTCCGAGGCGCCTCCATGGAGCTTGGAGGCGCCTCGGGTGCGAGCTAGGAAAAGGCCAGCGCAGCAGACTAGAGGCGCCTTGAATGGAGTTCAAGGCGCCTTGGACCGGAGGTGGAAGGCGCCTTGAACCAGATAGAGTTCGACCAGGTCAGTGCTGATCCACGCGGGTGACTCGGCTCGTTCAAGGCGCCTTGGTGAACAGTATAAGGCGCCTTGAACCCCCTTTATAAGGGGTCTCGACCAGCAGCTTCAGGAGATCAACTTCAAGCAATCCTTACGCTACAAGCTGCTCTAGAAACGCCCAGAAGTACTGTTGCAAGTCCCCGACAACCCGGAGCTTCAGATTCTACTACTTTATTGTTGTCGGTATAATTTGTTTTAGTTCTTTCAATTGTAGCATCTTATTGTACATTTTACGAGCTTATAGTTGTTGCCCACGGAAAGCGATCAAGGATCGCGGGCCTTCGAGTAGGAGTCGCCTTAGGCTCCGAACGAAGTAACTCCTTCGTGTCTGTGTCTCTTTACTTAATTTCCGCTGCTTTAACTCTTACGTTTTACGATTCCGATAATCGAACGAAATAGCCGCGAGTGCTATTCCCCCCCCCCCCCCCCCTCTAGCACGTCTCGATCCAACAATTGGTATCAGAGCGGGGTCGCTTTGAACTGGTGCAACCACCATTCAAGCATTTTTCGTGGCTTTGTCGTGTTTATAGGTTAAAAAATTAACCTTACGCCTTTCGTTTTTTTTCCCTCCAAAACTGTTTTTGAAAAATTAATTTTCATCTTTTCACCATTGGTTGGAATTATCGAAATATTGCATTTTCAAAAATTTGTAGTAATATTTTTAAATAATATTTTAATAATATTTTAATAATATTTTATTATTTTTTCTCAAAATTCCTGAATTACTATTTTTATTTCTCTCCCGCACTACTAATCCAGGATTAAGTCCTGGGACAAGTTTTTTGCTCATTTTTTCGTGCAAAGATTCAATGGCTTTCCAAGAAGGCTTTAGCACTTCTCGCCCCCCGCTCTTCTCCGGCGAAGACTTTACCTATTGGAAGAACCGGATGATCTACCATCTCAAGACGCAAGTCGAGATGTGGATCATCATCCAGACCGGTCTCGAGCTACCACTTGACGGCGCTGGAGAACTCGTTTCATGCACTAACTGGGATACCAGCATAAGAAAGAAGGTCGAAGCTGATGCCAAAGCAACCTGTATGCTGCAATGCGGGTTGACAAAAGAAGAACTGAATAGAGTCGGACCATTTTCAAGTGCGAAGGAGCTGTGGAACAAACTAATCGAGCTGCACGAGGGCACGTCAGACGCTAAAGTAAGTAAGCATGATTTAATTTTAAATAAATTATATAATATTAAAATGCAGGAAGGTGAGACGGCGAACCAGCTTCACGCACGCATCCGGGACTTACTCAACGGGCTTCATGCGATCGGCCAAAAGGTGGAAAACCGCGACGTAATAAGGTACGCGCTAAGTGCTTTTCCGAGGAACACTTTGTGGGCATCCATGGTTGATGCTTACAAAGTTTCCAAGGATTTATCCTCAATAAAACTAGATGAATTATTTTCTGAATTAGAATTGCATGAGCAGACTAATGCACGCCCGGTCAAGAAAGGTGTTGCTTTGGTTGCAGGTACTAGCAGAACGCGTGAACCGACGTCAAGGCGCAAATCTAAAATATCAGAGGACGAAGACGATGAATCAGACGCAGAAGACAAAGACGAAGTTATTTCCAAGTTGATAAAACTCGTACGGAAGATGTGCAAGTCGAAGAAGGCAACTCAAATGAACACAAAGGACAGATCAGATGTCACATGCTACGGCTGTAACCAAAAAGGTCACTACAAGCCAGATTGCCCAAACAAGAAGAAAAGAAGAAAGGCATTGAAAGCAACCTGGTCCGAGTCGTCAGACGAATCCGAGACTGACAAGGAAGAAGAACCAACGAGCTGTCTCGCATTACCAGCGCAGGCTAACCTAATTGACGAAATCGAGTCCGAACTCGAGTCCGAAGCCGAGAACGAGTCAGAAACAGAGTTCGAGCGAAGCCACGGATCCGCATCCGTTTCCGAAGGCCCGATCCCCATTGTAAGTTCTTTTCTCGCCGATACTCAAATAGATGACTTAAAGAATTTAATTCCTTATTTGCTTAAAAAGTTGGCTAAATCCAACGTCCGGGTTAAGTCGCTCCAAAAGGAAGTAACAACCCTTAAGGAAGCGACTGACTCGAGTTCTTTAACTGAGTCAGTTCAAGTTGGAAGTTCAACTCAAGTCCAACAACTTGAGGAAGAAAATTCCAATTTGAAAACTCAAATTAAAGAACTCAAGGATACGTTAGAACGCTTTACGTTGGGTTCCAAGAATTTGGATCTGATTCTTGGAAAACAGCGTGCCGTTTACAACAAATCCGGACTTGGATTCAAGCCCAAAACTAAATATAGATCATATCTGTCGTTGGTAAATAGAAATAAAAGGAACATGATTCAAGCATGGGTCCCCAAGTCCAACCTCGTTAATCAAGTTGGACTTGGACAATATTGGGTCCCCAAGGATCAGGTCCACGACCTCGATAGACCATATCGAGGCTATGATCCAGGGGGAGCAAGAAGGAAAACAATTTTAATAAATTAAATTCAAAATTCATAAATCTAAAATTCACAATTAAATTAAAATTCAAAAAATTAAAATTCGAAATTTAATTAAAATTCAAAATTCAAATTACAAATTCAAAATTCGAATTCAAAATTTAAATTCAAAACTTGAAATTTAAATTCAATAGAAGGAGGATCCAGAATAGCTGGCTAAATTACCCGACTAGGTGACCGAACTTAATCTACCCGAAATGGGTAAACAAGAGTAGACTACCCGGCAGGGTAATTAAGGTTAGATAAAATAGGCCAGGTTTAACTTTACTAACAGTACTGGTGAAGTTTTTGGATGATAGTACGTTAGGGAAGCTTGGGCATCGCATGGCTAGGAAGATATGGCTTCGACCTGGTGCATTTGGCCAAGTGGAACTGACCGAAGCTACCCTTAAATGGATCCTAACTAGTTAGACCAAGTTTTAGTATTAAGTTCAATGGGTAAGACTATTTGGAAAACCTCGAAGGCATGGTTACTTTAATGAGTTCCTTGTGACTCACCATAGCCCAGAAGTTTATCCAAAGAATGCTTACTTGTTGAACCCAAAGCTAAACCTGAATCTAACACAAAGTTAAACCAACCCCTTAAACTGAACCACAATTCATCTCACCACAATTATAGGATTACCTGATTGAAAATTTAGATCGGGTGAGATGACTAAGAAATTAAAAAAATTAATTTCAAAACTATTTTAAAAACTTAATTTCAAAACTATTTTTAAAACTTAATTTCAAAACTATTTTTAAAAATTAATTTCAAAACTATTTTAAAAACTTAATTTCAAAACTATTTTAAAAACTTAATTTCAAAACTATTTTAAAAACTTAATTTCAAAACTCTTTTAAAACTTAATTTTAAAAATCATTTCAAAAATCTTTTGAAAATCAATTTCAAAATTATTTAAAAATCCTTTAAAACTTATTTTAAAAATCCTTTAAAACTTCATTTAAAAATGATTTGAAAAATCTTTGAAAAACTCATTTAAAAATGATTTTTCAAATCATTGAAAAACTCATTTAAAAATGATTTGAAAAATCTTTGAAAAACTCATTTAAACATTATTTGAAAAAAAAATTTATTTAAATAAAGATCATTTTAAACTTAATTTCAAAATCCTTTGAAAAATCTTTGAAAAACTCATTTAAAAATGATTTGAAAAATCTTTGAAAAACTCATTTAAAAATGATTTGAAAAATCTTTGAAAAACTTATTTAAACATTATTTGAAAAAAAAATTATTTAAATAAAGAATCATTTTAAACTTAATTTCAAAATCCTTTGAAAAATCTTTGAAAAACTCATTTAAAAATGATTTGAAAAATCTTTGAAAAACTCATTTAAAAATGATTTGAAAAATCTTTGAAAAAAAAAATTATTTAAAAAATTTATTTAAATAAAGATCATTTTAAACTTAATTTCAAAATCCTTTGAAAAATCTTTGAAAAACTTATTTAAAAATGATTTGAAAAAAACTTTAAAACTTATTTAAAAATCCTTTGAAAATTCATTTCAAAAATCTTTTGAAAATTCTCTTCAAAATCTTTTAAAATTAAATCCAATTACTGTCAAAATATTAATTTAAAAGGATTTAAAAATATTTAATTATCAAATTCTGATTGCTAAAGTGATTGCTAAAGTTAACTCTAATTAATTTTCAATAAATTCTCAAAAGTTTAGCATTTTCTCATTTGGAACTTAAATTTTCAATATTTTCAAATAATCTCATCTCAAACTCATTCATAAGCTGCACATGTTTGATAATCTAGAATGGATGAGCTGGAATTAGGATAATATAAAGTTCTTCTTATGCTTGTACTCTAAGACCCTAAGAATTTAATTTGGCATTAATTAAGGGGGAATGAACAGAGTCATACTAGTACTTTAAGGCTAAACAAATTCCTTTAGGGCTCTGATACCCAATCAAGTTAAATAATTTAATTTGACTCATACTTGGACACCTAAACTCAAAGAAGTTATTAAGGCATTAACTTAAAATTTAAATTATCTATGCAACAATTCTTTTCAAACACCTTATGAATTGAGCTAAGTACTTCACCTAAATTTTTTAAGTCCGAGTACTTAACTATGCTACCCTTTAGGGGGAGCTTAAATTAACTAGACTATTTCTCTCTTCTTAATTTTTTTTGATTTATGTCAAAGGGGGAGAGAAAAGTCAAAGTTAAGAAATCAAGAATAAAAGGGGGAGCATAAACTTTAAATTTTATTTATGCATTGATGCTTCTAACATTCATTATTTATTCCTTTATTTAAAAGTTATGTTTTACTTAACTTTGAACCAAGATTGCCATAATCAAAAAGGGGGAGATTGTTGGTGCAGTGAGCACCAGATGATAGAACCTGAGTTTTGATTATGGCAAAGGGCTCAAAGTTAAGTGGTGGTGTTATCTAACAAAGTTCATGGAGCTTGCAGGAAAGTCCTAAATGATACTTAGGCAAAAGTCCTAGCTGCGGTTAGGCAAGTGAAAACCCTAGGGGGTGGTAACCCTAGGTCATAAGGGGTGGTAACCCTATGCGGAAAGTCTTGGCAGGTCGATGGCTTCAGGCAAAAGTCCTAGGGGGTGGTAACCCTAGGTGAAAAGTCCTGGTGTCGCGAACCAGGTGAAAGTCTGGACTAGCCGGGAAGCGGATGTCCAGCAGAAAGTCCGGGCGAGTGCGAGGCAAAAGTCGGTCGATCCGTGGATCGTCTCGGCAATAAATCTCCCGAGTGGAGTAGGTGAGGACGCGTTCCCGTAGAGGAACAGAGGCGTCGGTCGACCTAGGGTTTCCGGTTGGAAATCCGTAGTCAGGAGATTGTCATAATTTCATATTCATACTATTATTTTGTGTTAACTTTGTGTTGCGGTATTTTTGGATTAACATACTTGCAGGTACCAAAACACAAAGAAGAACTCGGATGAATAAGGCGCCTCCATGGAGCTTGGAGGCGCCTCGGGTGCGAACCAGGAAAGGCTGGAGGCGCCTTGAATGGAGTTCAAGGCGCCTTGACCGAGGTTGAAGCGCTGGATAGGCTGAAGGCGCCTTGAACCAGATAGAGTTCGACCAGGTCAGTGCTGATCCACGCGGGTGACTCGGCTCGTTCAAGGCGCCTTGGTGAACAGTATAAGGCGCCTTGAACCCCCTTTATAAGGGGTCTCGACCAGCAGCTTCAGGACATCAACTTCAAGCAATCCTTACGCTACAAGCTGCTCTAGAAACGCCCAGAAGTGCTGTTGCAAGTCCCCGACAACCCGGAGCTTCAGATTCTACTACTTTATTGTTGTCGGTATAATTTGTTTTAGTTCTTTCAATTGTAGCATCTTATTGTACATTTTACGAGCTTATAGTTGTTGCCCACGGAAAGCGATCAAGGATCGCGGGCCTTCGAGTAGGAGTCGCCTTAGGCTCCGAACGAAGTAACTCCTTCGTGTCTGTGTCTCTTTACTTAATTTCCGCTGCTTTAACTCTTACGTTTTACGATTCCGATAATCGAACGAAATAGCCGCGAGTGCTATTCACCCCCCCCCCCCCTCTAGCACGTCTCGATCCAACACATCTCCTAGATACTTATGCATTGATTGCATTCAGATTTATTCTACCATGTAAATTGTGATTGCAGAAATTGAAGCTCATGTCTGCTCAAGAAATTTCTCTGGACGAACTTCAGATATAAATTGTGCATTTTTGTCCTGCTGCTCACAACCTTCTTTAAGGCTATTGTCTTGGATGTAATCAAATGTACCATGTTAGACTTCAATTTGTCTAGAAGTATTACTTCAATCTCTGCAGGCTTAGTGATCAATGTCCTCTTTTTTGGTTGAAGGTTTCGATTTGTGTTTAAGGTGAAGCAGATTGACTTTCTTATAAGCTCCATGCCATAAAACTAGTGGTCTAGTTCATGTTTCAAACTGCACCATTGGCATACAAACTACATCAAAATATAACACCAAACTGGATTAGTCTGATTGAGCTTCCTTCCTTGACAATAGAGTTTGACGATTGTTATAAATGGTTGTTATCTTGGACAACAAGTCGTATGCTGATATCATTGTGCTTCACTGCTTCTGCACTGTTATTGGATAGTTGTATGCAGTTCAAGAGTGATTGGATATTTGAGGAGAGACCCGGACCATGAGAATAATGGTGGTCCTTTGTTTGAGAGAAGGATTGTTAGAAATACAATTAAAGTTTTACATTGAAAATACATGAAAAGTATGAGACCTTAATTTTGAGTAAAGCCAAAAAATAAATCTATAAGGCCTTAGGCTTTAAATGAATAATATCATGTCATTATGAAAATATATGAATTTTTTTGATCTTAACAACTTACACTTTATTTTAATAATTTTTTATACTCCTCACCATATCTTAAAAATGACTCAAGTTTGAATTTTAGGATGATTTTAAAGGTTAGCCTTACTTGGTAGAAAGATTATCTATCTTCAGGTTTAGTCGGGTGAAACTTGGACATCTGAATTACTAATAAAAAAGTGTTGTTGATACCCGTTAGTATTGATAACAATTTGACAATAATTTCTTGAATGACTAAATGGTATAGCCAACACGTAGGATATACCAACCTTGACAAGTCTTAGAAGGATTTCAAATTAATTTGTGATTACCTTTCATTCGGGTCTAATTGGTCTTTTATTAGAATTTGAAAACCCAATCTATGTCTGATATACCCAAATAAGCTATAAAGGATATTGTGAAGTTATTCCATGCTTAATTCACACTAATTGTAGTTATATTAGTGACAAACATCTAGGTTTTTTAGATTCCAATAAATTTGATATACTGTCTACTTTACTTGCAATTTGTAAATAACTAACTTATTATTCCCACATGATGTTCAGTTAGTTAGAAAGTCACAAATTTACAATAATAGGATAGAGATTAATTTTCAATTGGTGCATGTCCTAGGGAAAAAATTCTTCTTATATTTTAATCACTTGGCCGTCGGCTCTAAGCTGACCTTATAATTTACCTCCCTTTATATAACCTAAAGATTGACCATGAAAGATATCTAGAATGAGCATAATCACTTTTTACTATAATAAAAATAGCTAATTTATAAAAATAACACACGTGTAGCATTTCATAATCTCAATATATAATGTTGCGACTAATTCTCCTTTCTCTTCATCCTCTATATTCTCTATATAATGTTGTACTACTTCCCTCCCTCCTCTTCTCCATCTTATCCTTCCATCCAGGTAATTTGAACATTTCTCAATGGTTCTACTTAATATCCAGCACTTTTTTGTCATCCTAAATCGTTAGTTTTTATTGCTTACTAGTACAGTAGTTTTCCAATGACTCAATGGCCCAAGTTTGAGACCGATTCAACTATTTGATTCAAACTCAAGCGTTGCCACTTGGATGAATTGCAAGACCAACCCAAACCCGACTTACTTGGCTAACATAGCTTAATAAGAGCGAGCGTGGAGCACAACAAACACGATCCAAGTTGATATTCAACCCAAGTTATTAATCGAGTTTAGAAAGTCCCATACCTTCAATCAATCTCAGTTGAAGTCATCATTTATGTTATAGTCACTTTGATTACTGCATTAAAGAACAGACTCATGACTTATGACAATAAGCAAGTTCATGAACACGACGAAACAAACTTGATCACAAGCTTAACACAAAGGGATGTTTTCATTTTCTTTTAAACATTAAACTGCTAAGTGATCAGAGCTAATTAATCTAAACCTTGAGAAATCTAATATCAAACAAGCTATTGTGTCTTTTTTGCCAGCCAGTTACATTTTTAAGAGATTCTTCCAAAGGTGCTTCAAAAGTAGCCCTTGCCTCTACATATTTGACCTACAGTTAGATTAACTTTAAATATGAACTTCATGGTACATGAACAACATTATCCAAGCAAACTATAAAATGTCTTAATTTACACAAACAAAAAGAAGCAACAAATCCACTAGCCTTCAGATCTTTAAGAGTTCTTCACAGATTCAGCAAATATGAGATTTATTGTAGGTTTTTGCTTGTGTGAAGTTAACCCAACCAAATGAAGGGTGATAAGAGCATCAATCATGCATCTATGGTGTGTGAGTTGCATGATCTTGAATGGATCATAACTCCCTCATTTCTTAATCAAATCTCATGATTTCAAGTTCTAAGGGTTCTTCTGTTACTCTACTTTAAACTGAAATAAAAATCTTTGCATGAGGATCTCTGTGGTTCTCTCTGGAGCTCTTGAACTCTGACGAACTCACACAAAGGTCGCAATTCGACCTTTATGCATTCCAAATTCAATTTTTCACTGATAACCCAACCAATTCTCCTGAGTCCGGACTCGTTTGAAAGCCAAGTTCAGTAGCTGTAGACTGACGGAAATTTTAGAGAATTTAGTTGAATATTTCATGAGTTATTATCCTCCAAAGTGAGTAAAGAAGCACACTCTATCGAAGTCCAAACTCACTGCCCACCCAAACTACAAGCTGGTAGATTGTCTTAACTCCATCACGACCGTTGGTAGCATCCAATCTGAGGGCCTACATTTGAAGGCAACCGAGGGAGCGATCCGTGGGAAGAAACCATGGGCCAATCAGCTTTCGTCGTTCTCCCTTCAGGATGATATATATTTAAATCCTTTCTCTTCCAGGCTTAGTCATCTCAACCGCCCCGGCAATCACCTCGCAGATCTGTTTTAGTAAATCAGTTCGAGTACTAGAGCTCCGGCGATGGCGCAGGAGGAGATAGAAGTCTCCACGGAGCCTAAGGAATGCTTGGTTGATCCCCCCGTTAGTGAAGCCACGGCGGAAGGTGGTGCGGAGGCCACTGAAGCTCCTCCGGCCGGAGAAACCGATCCTCCCAAGGAAAAAAAGGAGCCCAAGTCCAGGAAGAAGGCTTCCGGCTCCCGGAAGCCCGCCGCTCACCCGCCTTATGCTGAGGTAGGAACAGTATCTCCCTCGCATGTTGCCACAATTGGTTTAGATTAGATCTCGATTGTAAGTTTTGTGGTTCGATTATGTAGATGATTGTCGAGGCGATCGTGACGTTAAAGGACCGTGCTGGATCGAGCCAGTACGCGATCGGCAAGTTCATCGAGGATAAGCAAAAAGATCACCTCCCCGGGAACTTTAGGAAGATCCTCCTCGGCCACCTGAAGAGGCTCGCGGCGTCCGGAAAGCTGAAGAAGGTAAAGAACTCGTACAAACTCTCCGGTGCTCAGGCCGCTGCTTCCTCCTCTGCTGCCCCGGCCAAGACGAAGGCAAAGCCTATGTCCAAACCAAAACCTAAGCCTAAGATCGTCGCCAAGACAGCCAAGGCGAAGACTGCTGCGTCCAAACCCAAGGCTAAGATTGCTACACCTAAACCCAAGGCGAAACCTGCTGCGGCAAAACCGAAGTCTAAGTCTGTTACGGCCAAACCTAAAACGAAGCCCGTTACGGCCACCAAGCCCAAAGCCAAATCGGCGCCCGCTGCTAAACCAAAACCTAATTCGAAATCCAAGGCGAAGGCCAAACCAGCGACTCCTGTTAAGTCTAAGGCCAAGCCAGCGACTCCTGTTAAGTCTAAGGCGGCCAAGCTTGCTCCGGCAGAGGCGAAGCCTAAGGCTAAGCCAGAAGTACCGCTAGCGTCCAAATCAAGGGCAACGCCGAAGCCAAAGCCTGCGGCCACAAAGCCCAAGCCCGCCGTGACACGATCGAAAGCAAAGTCCCCCGCGCCGCCTGCTAAGGCGGCAAAAATCTCAACGAAGGACACACCTTCGAAGAAGGCACCGCCGCCAAAGAAAGCTCCGGCTGCTACCAAGAGGAAGGCGGCCGCACCGGAAGTGAAGAAAGCACCGGCGAAGAGGGCGAGGAAGTAAGCTCCAAAATTTCAGCTGTCCTGAACGTTAATCGCCTTTTGAATGTTAATTTCTATGTTGAAGTGTTTTTTTGTAAATTTTATTATGTTTTCTTTTGCACGGTAAGGATTACGAGCGTTGGAGGTAGTATCACACTTCTGGTAGAAAGTGAATTTTAGTCGTAAATTTTCATTTGCCTCTCTTTTTGATGTGTTTATTTGTGTGATAGGAATCGTATCGTGCGAATTTCACTAGTTCCTCTATAATTATGTTTAAAATACTGATATAACATAATTTTAATCTTTATATAATTTCTTATAGTTTTTATTTTAAATCTAATAAATATTTTTTTTAATTTTCATTAAAATGCAGCATTTAGTGTTTTTTTTTTGAAAAAAATTGTTCCTTATTCGGCGTTTTGATTGAGTGTATAAAATATATCTTTTGGGTTCATCAGATAGCTAAAATGATATATTGGTATATGGATTAATGATTTAATCAATAGAATTGCAACGAAAAAAAGTTCAATTGATCTTTAGCGCTAACTTCAATTCAAGTCTTGATCAAGTATCTGACTGTATTAAAATAAGGGGAAATTTGAATGTGAACAACACATAAATATTTTAATATTATATTATAATATATCATAACTTATATTTATATTATTTTATATTCATAGCAAACATTTGTACTAATACCTTTTGATGCTTTAGTTTTCATTAATTGTGTTTCTCTTTTAAGCCATATGGGGTTTATATTCAGTGTGTTAAAATATGTCCACCTTTATATTTTCGTCACTTGTACTTAATACTTAGTAGTCATTAGTTATTTGTTTATCTTTTTTTATACTAATTTGTAATTTATCTTTTTTTATTAGTGTAGGGATGGATTGGTGGAGACATTAGGATGAGTGAATCCTGTGTTTTTTTTTCGCCAAGTGTTCCACTCTCTTAGTCATGATAAAAAAAAACAAAATGATTAACTCGAATTTGGGATGATGAATTTAGTTTTATAAAAAAATTTCATCGGCTGTCAGAATAATGAACGCCCATTCTAATAATCAGTATTCTCATATTTATTATAAATTAAAGAGATTTTTTAATAATACATCCTAGTTAATTTCAAATGCTATATTCTTAATTTATCATTGGAAAATTTAAACATAATATCTTGGAAGAATTGTAGCATGACTCTGATATAAATTTCGAATGCTACATCCCTTCTCTCACACATCGGATGAGGCGAAGTATTTGCAGAGTCAATATGACCCAGAAATAAATATGCTTTTGTTAGTACATAGTGCACCGATAACTTAACATGCATTTTGACCTATATTAAAAAGTTTAAAGTTAAAATATATGTATTTGACATACTTCTTAAGTGAGCAGACTGGATTGACTTAATGAATCTTGAGGATTATACACTAAGCATAAAGTTAAAATGGGTCGAGAGGATTAGACTTGCAAAAATTCCAAATGGATCAGATATTTAGCAAAAGAACTAGGTGGATCAATGTATCGAGGCTCGGAAAGACCTGTGGATTAGAGATCAGACATTAAATATGGAAGTTTAATAAATGGTAAGTCGAGTACATCGTTGGGATAAAAAGAACTAGTGAGGCCGAGTTCTAATTGAAACTTAGGCATGACTCCCATATATAGAAAATGATTTTTCATATTGTTTATCCATACTTTGACATGACCTTGATGATTTTCACTCACTTATAAATAATCACTTTTTTTCATAAAAGAATTATTTTTTTGCAACCTTTCTACTCTCATATGTAGTATATCTAAGAGCATCCACGGAGCTCCCATTGTGAGCTGTCATCTCTTAAAAACCTCTTTCCTATAGTGGAGGAATGTTTTTCTATTTAATTGAAAAGTGGCTCCGTGATTACGGGCCATTTCTTCAACATTTTATTTTGGTATATTAAAATATTTTTAATAATTGTAAAAAAAATAGAGAACATACAACGACTAATTTTTTAGCTGTTGTTTGTCATTAACAACAACAAATTGTTCAACAGTTAAAATTTAAATTTTTAATTTTTTTAAAAAATTATAAATATAGGATCGATTTTATTTTTTCATTTATTCCATTGTTATCTTTGCTCTCACTTATTTTTTCCTTTCATTCCCTATTTGTATTCAAGATGGATGAAAATCTCAATACTTCATTTACAAATCTTTTGAATTTTTCAAATACGGAAGATAAATACATCTTCTCAAAATACTCGCATTCCTCCGAATATCCAATATCCTCATATTTTCTCTCACACACAATATCCTCTAAAATTTTAAAATATTTCATATGTTCTACTACAATATCCTCTAAATTTCTCGAATTCCAAAGTTCTCAAAATAATTCATATGTTCCACAATATCCTCCAAATGAGGATCGCAACCAAAGAATGTTGGGTTTCTGGATTGACCGTCGTGCGTGCTTCCCGATTTACCTTGGTGGACGGTGGAAAACTTCCGTGGGGCCGAGCCAGTCACCCCAGAGATAGTCAATGAGACTAAGTTTATATTTTTTATTATTGATTTATTATCAAGTTGAACCCTGTGTAGAGACAGGAATTAGAACGGGGGACTAACTTAATACAATAAATTATATGTTATTATAAAAATAAATTATATAATAATAATAATAATAATAATAATAATAATAATAATAATAATGAAAGTCATTACACTATATTGTTCAATAAAGTTATGTCATACGAAATTTTAAAATATAAAATTTATCTATAAAATAATATATATCTATATCTTTAGTTAAATCTTGTCCAATATAGAGTGTCAACAATCTTCAAGAAAATCATTCTCTATTTTATTATGAAGTATCATCATCTTTATATGCTTCATTGTTGAAAAATTCGTTGTAGAAATGGGTCATGTCAAAACAAGATTAATCAATCTAATCAAAATAACGAAAACTTTGGACTGCTTACTTTTAGTTAATTATTGGCACAATTCAATAAGTGCAGAAATCTTCATATTCTACATCACGTTGAGTTTATAATGTACCAATTCATACTCCAAAATAACGATGTCTTGATCCTTGAAATCTTTAGGATAAAACTTTGTTGCAAGCTTGCATATATTATCATTGTTAATTGAGTCAAATTAATTTTGTATGATCTAAAGGTGTACTAAGCGAAATAAGTTACACTGATGACTCATTGAACAAAGTATTTAACTCCATCAAGATGAAATCTAATGTCGCATTAAAAATATCAAAGTGGTAATGATGCTCAATTGTAGTTTACTGATGTGAATGACTGATCTTATATAGACAATCAAGTTTAGACACTAATTTTATTTCTCGAATAAAAAACTTTCACTTCATGAAGAAATTCTTCCTACTTGCATTCTCTAAATTCTTGAAGGATAATTTTGGTAGTAGAGGCATAACAGTCAAAATTTCTTGAGATTTATTTTGAAAATTTGACAAAGAGTATTTGTTGTTCTCATAATTTTATACATTAAGTGAAAAATGAATACAAATTTAAAACTTACCATGTTTCTATAAATCCCCCAAACTTTAGCCTTAGCTCTTCCATTTGGAGAATGGTTACTGAACTCCAAAAATTTTAAAGTTGTAACATACATACCTATCAAGTTTTTTTATTGAGCCATAGTGAGAACTCTAACTAGTAGCTTTTGTGCGCTGCAAATTACCAATCTAATTGACCCTTCTAAAATGACGTTCTCCAATTACCAACGTATGATCAATTTTATTTCTCTGTGCAATATATAACTCAATAATATAATGCACTTAGTAAATAAAATTAAATGACAATATTGTCTAAATGAGAAAAGAATTTCAAAATAATATTGACATCCTTGGCTACAGAAACCAATGTTAATTGTAATTGATGGGTAAAATAGTGGGCATAAAATGGATAGAAATAATATTTGAAGTTCATTCCATACGCCACATATATTGCTAGCACCATATATCCTCGACCTATGATTTTCTTAACTAGAGGTCATCATGAACAAGAACATTTGATATTTTTTTTTTTCAGATTCAATGAGGTAGTGCCAGAAACCTCTCTATCAAATCCCATGATTATTTAAAAACCTCAAGATAATGGTCATTTTTCTCCCGTTCAGATATATCTTGTGCTTCATCAACAAGAATACAAAAGTATTTATCTCTAACTTTTTCATGAACCATCCGTAGTACTCTAAGGTCATAATATGTAAAATCTCTTTCTCAATTTCTGGAGTGATATATTAGCATTTTTTGGGACCATTCTCGAGTACAATTTCATCAAATTCTGTACTCACTTTTACAAAAGCCTTCACAAATTCAAGAAAATCCACACGATTAGATAAAGATAAAGATTCATCGTTACCTTTAAAGGCATAGCCTTAAAGTGCCAGCCAACAAACATTGACAATTGAGGTCCTCAAATGTAAACAATTTTTCTCCTTTTTCTCTTTATATTGGGTATGCATCACATTATCAATATGTTGCGAGAGACTTATCAAATTTTTATCCCTTTCTCACACATTGTATGAGGCGAAGAATTTGTAGAACCAATATAACCAAGAAATACACATGCTTTTGTTAGTGCAGAATGCACTGATAATTTAACTTGTATTTTGATGTATATCAAAGAATTTAAAGTCAAAACACATCTATTTGATATGCTTCTTAAGTGTGTAGACTAAATTGACTTGATGGATCTTGAGGATCAGACATCAAGAATAAAGTCTAAATGGGTTGGGAGGACCAGACTGGCAGAAAATTTAGATGGACTAGACATCTAGCAAGAGGACTCAATGGATCAATGTATCGAGGCGAGGAAATACCTGGTGGATCAGAGATTGGACATCAAACATGGAAGTTTAACAAATGGTAAGTAGGATAAGTCACTGGGATGGAGAGAACCAGTGAGGATGAGTCTCAATTGAGACTTAGGCGTTGATCCAACTTAGAGGCAACTTGAAAGTCTAAGTTGAGATCAAACTAAAATCCTTGTCAAGATTTTATCATGCATATATCTATTCTAAATTTATTTTGTAGGATAAATACCATATTTATTCTAACATTATTTTACAGGTGTTATGTTGACGGGAAAATAAGTTCAGTCGACATATCCTCAAAAAACAAGGTTCTGTTGATGGATCATATAGATTTGTCGATGGATCATAGATATCATCAAGATGAAATTAGATCAGATCAAGGGAGAAAAGGAAACATTGGGTTCTATCAACTGATAAGTATGTTCAGTCAATGGATCATCAAATTTCACCGAGATCTGACTTGATCTGCCAGATCTAGCAAAAAGGAAAACTTGGTTTTAATTGACAGATAGAGTGGATTAGTCAATGGATCAATCTGATTTCATGATGGATGAGATTGAGAAGATGGGCGCGAACCCAGTAAGATGCTTTGAGTTTTGTCGATGAATCAACAAGACTAGTCGATAGAACAGTAACAATTTCGAAAGCTCAGCTTAATCAGTGGGATCTAGTCGGTTGGTGACTCGATTATAAAAGAAGCCTTGAGGTCATAGGCTTGATATCAATTTTGAGAAGAACCAACTCTTCCACTTCGTTCTCTCATTCTCTGCACTAAGTTTGTCTTCGAGCAAGCCTCCGCGCCTAGAGTAACGCCAACAACGAGCTTCAATTCTACTATACTATTATCGGTAAACTTTGTTTTCATTGCATAACTAAGAGAGTAATAAAGTTATTACTATCTCTTTCAATTTGTATTTGATTTCTCCTTCCAAAGTTTTGGAGGAGATTCTAGTGAATTGTCCAATAGATATGGTCTAAAAGATCGTGGGTCTTGAAGTATGAGTTGGCTGGGCTCCGAATAAAGTAAAAATTCAAGTGTGATCTTTCTTTTTATTTTTTCTTATTTCTATTCCATTGAGTACTCATTTTCCAATAACTTTCATTTAGAAAATAAATTTTTTTAAGCTACGAGATTCCCTCCCCCCTCTCTCATTCTCAACGGCCCTACAATTGGTATCACTGCGAGAACTCTTGAATTTGGTGCAGCCACTAATCGAGAATTTACTTTTTTGTGTTAATTTTTTATTCATTTTTTCTTCTATTGCACTACTTACCTCAAGATAAAGTCTTGGAAATTTTTTATCTTTAAAAAGCTATCTTTGTAAGAACAATGGCACAGTCCAAGGGATATTCCACCATATGTCTTCCACTCTTCAATGGAAGCGATCTCCCATACTATAAAAGGAGGATGAAAGTCTTTCTCAAGATGGACATCGACTAATAGTTTACTATCTAGCATACAACATTGGTCAACAAGATTGGAGAAATTTTTGACCTAGAGAAATGGACAGACGAAATGAAGAAGAAAGCACAAACCAATTTGAAGGCACTTAACACACTACAATGTGGCTTAACAAAAGACGAACTCAACCAAGTTGATGTTGTGGATCTGTGATCAGCTAAAAAGGGGGTTGAATAGCTCGTTACCCCAAATTACTTTCCTACGTATTCGTTAGCATAACAGAATACAAACAATATAAATATGAATATGAAAGCTAAACAACAAAGATAAGAAAGCAAACCACTACACGTTGATTTACGTGGTTCGGAGATAACTTTCTTCTACTCCATGACTATCCATAAGGTGGACAATCCTTATCCGTCGATGGATTAGTATCCAAAAAACTCCAGCTAGCTCAAGCCTCCTTGTAGGTGGAGAAACCTCAACACAACACCAACCAAGAACACTTGGAATACAAAGAGAACTTGGAGAACTTGGTGACTACTAATTAGGGTTAATTACCACTAATTTTGTCAACTAAGGCCAGCCATCCCAAGCTCTATTATATATATTTTGGGGTCCTCTGCAAAACTCGTGATTTTGCCAACATCTCTTTACTAGTCGACGGTGCCATGACTTTACTAGTCGATTGATCTCTTCAGCCATTGGGCACAGAATCATTCTGCACCTTACTCCAATTGACTAGTCCAGACGTCAGTCGATTGGTAAAACTCTAAACCTAGGGTTTCTCTTTCCAACTATATTTCTCTCGCACTCAGACCATCATGACTCACTTGACTTTTCTTTACAGCATTGACCTCTTATCTTCAAGCCTCCTTCCTTTAGCTCTCATCCTTCGGATGTATTCAAGCCTGCGGCTTGTCCCAATACCATTCTTCGCATATGCCTTGAAGTGCGCTTCCCTCGGCTTGTCCTTGTTGCCTTGTCTACGGTCTTCATTAAGATATGAAACATGCATTGAAACCTATCACAAGACTCTCCCTACACCTAAGCTCCTCGTTAAGATAGAAATTTCATTATAGGTATATTTAAGAACCTATCACAAGGCTCCTCCTACACCTAAACTCTCCATTGAGCTAGGAATTTTACTGCAAATGTATTTAAGGTTTTCGACACTTAAACCTTACTTCTCCCCCTTTGCCTAATATCAAAAACTTCCAATAATATCCCAATTGTCGAAATTTAATAATCCAAACTGACCCTAATTCATGTATTTATCCCCCAAAGATCTCATACACCTATACGAGTTATCCCGGTCAAACCTAATGCTGAAAAATAATTTCAGACTTGTATCAGTCGACTGCTATTGTTACCAATTGACTGTCCTTATCAAAATAACCTCATAGAACCATTCTATATTTGATAAACACTGTTGCCAGTTCACTAGTATCTACATCGGTCGATTGACATCCTATTTTCAGCCCAAATAGTATTTTTTATCCAACTTCAGAAATACATTGAAAAATTTACAAACATCCAAAAATCTCTAAATTTTATGGAGAGCTCTATTTTACCTGTGTCTACTTAGAAAAAAATATATTTAAAAATATACATATCTCAGATCCCAAGATTGATATAAAATCTAAAACTATCTAAATGGTTCAATTGAACCTTGACCTAAAGTCCTAGTTTTAGCTTTCTCTTAATGTATTTGTCCATATTAAATCATAATGCATCTCTAGCATTAGTTTATATGGTATCTATACATGAAAAACTATTTTTCATGCCAGATGACTCCAATGTCATATTTTAATGTATGAACTCAACTCAATTGTACTAATTTCTTTGATTTGAGACTCAAGTTCATCTCCAGACCACTTGGTATATTCCATTACTTATCTAGACTCCCAAGTAATATCCACTTGAGATCTATTGACCATGGATCCACTTTTGACTCTTTGAGCTCCCATTAGAGCTCTTAACTTTAGTCACCTCCCTAGGTGACTCATTTATTGTGGCTAAACCACAATGATATCCCTTAGAAGATTTCCTTATCTTCTTAATCTTATACACATCATCCTTACCATAATTATATGCAACCATAACATATTTCTTCTCATTAGCCTTGGATGACTCTCCCTTGACATTATCATTTACTATCCTACCATATGATCTTTTTGACCTTGGAGGGACAACTAGATCGGTATCCCAAATCTGATATATCATTGTTGTATTTTTGGCTACCTAACATCATACCTAACCCATTAGATCCAATATTGAATCTCTCTAGGGTTTTCTCTAAATTATCAAGATTTGCCTTCAAAGCTTGATTCTCTCTTTCTAGATTCCTAACTCTAGAATTGACTTGTCCACCTTGGACATTCCTAGACCTACCCATCTTTCTAGGCATATGTCCCCCATTCTTGAGATTTTTGCCTAGGTTCTCTATTACCTTCTTTTCCTTAAGTAATGAGAATTTGACTTGTTTAGGTCTATTATGCATAGGTACCTTAGGGTTAATTCCAAAATTTACCCTATTCTACCATGATATCTAAAGCCAAAATTATGCATGGGCATAATATGACTAGCAAAATCATTTCTCCTAGCATGTATGGGAAAATAACAATTTGAATTATATTTCAAATTAGGATATACCTCCCTTACCCTTGAATCTCTCATTTAATTTGAGCTTCTCTTCTTCTCTCATTTTTCTTCAAATGTGCTAGCTTCTTGATCTCCCTCTTCTTAAGACATTTGGTGTGGTAGTGCCCCTTCTCCCCACACATGAAGCATACTATACACATTCTCCTCTTTTGGATTTTTTCATTCCTATAATGCATGTTAGTATTTAAAATAACTTAATTGAGTTTAGAAGTTACCTTTTTCTTACCCAATGGATACCTACTCTTGTAATATCCCTTCTCATTGCACCTAAAGCAAACAATGTGGTCTTTTGACTTCACTTCGATGGAGGTGCTAGCTAAGTTGACTGCTTCCAAGACCTCTTCTTCATCCGTTTTTGCTTCTTCTTTAACCTTTGAAGATGTAGATGATACTTTCTCATCTTCCTTCTCGGAAGTTGAGGACATATCAACTTTCAGTTGCTCCTCCTCCATTTAAGTCACTTCATCCCTTTCTTCAGATTTTTCTTTTCTTTGTGTAGGCTTAGGCTCTTCGCCTAGAACCATCTTTATCTTGCTCCACAAATCGTGGATATTCTCGTATTCACTTACATGACTTGTCACATAATTAGGTAAAATATCAATCAAAATTGATATTATCTTTGAATTTACATTTGATTGTGAGGCTTGCTCTTCCATCCAATAGTGTGGTCGGAGTCTCTTCCATTTCTTGTCTTTTAAGACTTCAAATGGCTTTGCGACAACCATCATGGTGTCTTAATCCATGTCGAAGAAGTTCTTCATTTTCACCATCCAAAAGATGATGTCTCATAGATTTCCTCCTTCATACTTCGGCGAAATAATTAAGCCATCCATCCTTAGCTTCCCCGGTGATTAGTCCGACGAAGAGCGACCTAGCTCTGATAACACTTGTTGAGAATCAGTGACCGGATAGAAGGGGGTTAAATAGCTTGTTATCCCAAATTACTTTCCTACGTATTCATTAGCATAGCGAAATACAAATAATATAAATACGAATATGAAAGCTAAACTACAAAGATAAGAAAGTAAACCACTATATGTCAATTTACGTGGTTCAGAGATAACTTGCTCCTAGCTCACCACTTTTCGTAAGGTGGACAATTCCTATCCATCAATGGATCAGTCCCTGGTAAACTCCAGCTAGCTCAAGCCTCCTTGTGGGTGGAGAAATCTCACCACAACACTAACTAAGAAGACTTGGAACACAAAGAGCACTTGAAGAACTTGGTGACTACTAATTAGGGTTAACCGCTACTAGTTTTGTCGACCAATGCTAG
The DNA here is from genome assembly GCF_018446385.1 of Zingiber officinale. Lineage (NCBI taxonomy): Eukaryota > Viridiplantae > Streptophyta > Magnoliopsida > Zingiberales > Zingiberaceae > Zingiber > Zingiber officinale. Next base: position 37,493,608 of record NC_055998.1, read on the forward strand.
CCACCCCAAGCTCCATTATATAGAGCTTGGAAAAATTAGTAAGCTAATTTTATCGTTACCAGTCGACTGATTCTTGCACTAGTCGACTAGTGCTCGCCAATAGTCCTTTACAGAATCTGTGATTCTGCCAACGATTCTTTACCAGTCAACTAGTGTCATCACCAGCCGACTGATCCCTTCACCCGTCGGGTACAGAAGCATTTTGTGCCCTACTCCAGTTGACTGGTCCAAACGCTAGTCGACTGGTAAAATTCTAAACCTAGGGTTTCTCTTCCTGAGTACATTTCCCTCGCACTCGAAGCATCACGACTGACTTGACTCTTCTTTACAGCCTTGACCTCTTGCCTTCAAACTTCCTTTCTTTGACTCTTGCCCCTAGGATGCATTTAAGTCCGTGGCTTGCCCCAATGTCATCCTTCGCGTATACCTCAAAGTGTGCTTTCCTCGGCTTATCCTTGCTACCTTATCTATGGTCCCTTGGATGCTCCATCTTTCACCGGATTCGAAGCCATCAAGCTAAGTCATATGTGTATCTTGCAAACCTGCACAACTCAAATACACATATCAAATATAAGGGTGAACCTACCTTGAACATTTTATCCAAATATCAAAATTATGGTCACACTAGACCCCTAAGATTTCCTCCAACAGTTGACCCTTTCAACAATACAAAAGAATTATGGGAGAAGTTAGTCGAACTACATAAAGGGACAAACGACACAAAGGTAACAAAACGTGACCTTTTATTAAATTCCTTACTAAATATTAAAATGTCAAATGGTTAGTTGGTAAACCAACTACATAAGAGGATCAAAGATATCTTCAACAGACTATATCTCATCAACCAACAACTTGAGAACCATGACATAATTAGGTACACTCTTAACTCATGCTGTCTAAACTCTTTATGGATATCTATGGTAGATGCATATAAAGTCTTAAGAGATCTTTTAAAAATTTGATTAGATGAACTTTTTTGTAAACTTAAACTACACGAGCAGTCCAACTCAAGTCAAGCCAAGAAATGTATTGTCCTTGTTACAGGATCAAGCAATGAGCTAAAATTGAAAGATCGATTGAAGCACTAGTTTGAAGATGAGTTCGACATTAACTCAATCAAAGAACAACTAGTAAACTGATGTGCGTAGATTATATATATTTTTATGCATTGTTTGACCCACATCTACTTGCAATTCATAAGCATGCTATTTTATCATTATATCAATATAATTACTATTTTTATTTGGAGATCTGGCCTTTGTATAATTTCATCGACAGGATGTATTTTGGAGCAAAAATAGAGCAAAAATGAACATTTGAGTAGCTTTAGAGGAAAAATAGCAAACATGGTTGTGCCCCCTGGCACGACCATATTCTACCAGCTGATATGATCGTGTCTCATGAGAAACGATTGTGTCTCCCAGGAGCCAGCTAGAGTTGTGTCCAACAGAACACACGACACGATAGTTCCAAAAGGCAAGGTCATGTCTCGCTCCAACAAGACCAATGTTGAGGCCATGCCTAAGGGACACAGTTGTGTACATTTTCCATAGCTTCCCACTACACGACCATACCAAAAGGCACAACCATGTCTCGCTTCAGTAGTTCCAACGGCGAGGTCGTGTCCCAGGGACACGATCATGCTTCTTTCTAGCAGTTCCATGGGCTGGTCGTGCCTCCTCTTCCAGAAATTCCCACGGCCTGGCCATGCCGAAGAGGCATGGCCGTGCCACATAACCCGTGGCTTACACACCACGGTCTTGTCTCTCATACACAGTTGTGTGGCGTGTAGCCAAGGCCATGCCCCCATCTATAAATGGAGATTTTCTCTCCTTTTAACACTATCTTGGGTTTGGGGTCCACCCCTTTTCTTGGGGAAGGGTTCTCCCCTTAGGGGAAGCACTAGAACCACATCCAAGAGTTGTCGTGACGATATGTCCACCATCTGAGTTAGGACTTTGATAACTAGCATTTTGACACATTTTTTTAGCTCTTATACTTAACATTTTTATCCTCTTGTATGTTTAAATCTTATTTTATATTATATTTTATGAGTTGGCATCTATTTAAAGTCTTGATGTAATTTTTTCTATATTTCCTAGAATTTTATCTAAAAAGGTGCATCTTATTTATAGGGAAGCATTTTGGAACAATCTAGGCCTTCAATGGAGATCTATAGTCATTTGGATCATTCATATAGATTGAGAAGATCTGTACTATTCATAGAGATCATCCTCATCCAAGGAAAGAAGAGTTCAATTTATCTAAGTAAGAAGAAAGAAGCCCAAATCAATCTCAAGCCCAATTTCACACCCTAATACATTCACATCTCTTAATGGATTTAGATCTTCTTCCACCACCCCAAAACCTGGATTGACTCCTGCCTTACCTTATCCTCAAATCTAATTCGTTGATTTGAAAAACTACTCTTCTCCTCTCGCAAAAATCCCCAATTTTGGATCCCTGTTCTCCTCTTCTCCTCTCGCAGAAAGAAGGGAAAACTGCTTCTCTTCGATGCCATCTTTGCCCAAGCTTCAATCCAGACATAGCTACCCCTCTTCGTCAGCTTATTCTCCTCCATTCGTTGGTCGATGACCATCCTTTTACATATCCACTGCCAGTTGGCCGGACGCTATCTCTTCCTCATCCCTTCTCCTCGATGCACAAAGCTCCCCAAAGCCTAAGCACCATCACACCACCATGAAGGTCGGTGGCTCCACCTCTCCACTACCACCATCTGGCCATCCCTCACCTTCATCTCCTCTTCTTCTCCATCTCCACCACCAAGGTCAACCCTCCTCTTTGGATTAGAAGAGGAGAGGGCAACCCCTTCTTCATCTCATCCGCTATCCTCAACACCAAAGGTCGACTACTATATCCATCAATCTAGCATTCCCAATCTCTCTGCTCTCCCTCCCTCTTTGGGTTACAAGAGGAAGATGCGACTTCATACACCATCTTCGACCATCCCTCTTTAGGTTAGAAGAGGGAGAACCAAAGCTTTATTCTTTTTCTCCCCTCTTAAGGTTAGAAGAGGAGGAGTTCCTCCATCTTCCACTAGCAGCCCCACATCCTCCACCATAACCCTTTTCTCTTTGGGTTAGAAGAGAAGAGATCCTTCATCTCAATCGGTAGCCCTATCATCATCTCCGGCCAACTTCCCCTCTTCGGGTTAGAAGAGGAGAAGATTGCTCCACTACGGATAGCCGTCATCATCCATCCGACAATTGAGGGAGAAACTGCATTCATCCAAGCATACTTGGTTGATTTTGTTGGTACAATTGACTTTAGGGTTTTGATGTTTGTTTGATAATATATTTAATGGAGTCTAATCAAGTCAAGATTGGACGAATGACTAGCAAGGATAGGGTGAAAAGTCTACTATGTGACTAGTATTAACTTCGATTAGGGAAGAGAAGTCCTAACTGTGGTTAGACAAGGGAAGTCCTAGTCGTAGCTAGGTAAGAAAATCTTGACAGATCATAGAAATCAAGTAGGATTCAGTAAGTCTAGAGGACCCAATATCGAATCTCTGACGGACTAATCTGATGTTGAGTCATAGTGAGTGAAGCCAGGTGGTGAAAACCCAAGGTCTTGGTGAGTGAAATTAGGTGGTGAAAATCCTAGGGAAGGTAATCCTAGGTCTTGGTTAATAAAGCCAAGTGATGAAAATCCTAAGGGGAGGTAACCTTAGGTAATGAGAAGTCTTGGAGGAGTAAACTCTAAGTAAGGTTGATCAAAAGATTTCCAGTCAACCACGCATGGTCGACCAGACTAGCGGATCATGGTGAACCTAAGTTTAGTTTTACCATAATATTTTGCATCACTACTCTTACTGTTGGCTAATTTAGTATTGTAGAAAAAGTCATAGTGGATCAGACGATCAAACATTAAGCAAGAAAGTCTAAATTGGTCTAGAAGACCAAATATTTGGTAGGTAGGTTGAGGTAAAAAATTGGAGTGGAGCAATGGAGAGGCCATGTCTCAGGAAGGGACAAATCCTAGGCTACTGATTCAATTGAAGACATTGGGAGGTTTCTAAGTTGAGATCAAAATAGGTCTTACTATCTTTTCTTACTCATGCAATATTATATTATTGTACTAACTTTGTGTTACAGAGATACTATTTATACTATGAACTAACTCTATTTTATAGAATCTGAAATGATTGGTTGATCGAATTGGAGGTTTAGTTGATAAAACCTAGCTGATGTGGTAGAGTTCCGATCAAGTAAAGCAAACTTGGAAGTTAGGCAGATCGATTGACCGAACTTAATTTAGTAAACACAGTGACAAATTAGATCTCGACAAAGTTGAAAAACACAGGGATCAGTCGATCGATCAAAGTGATTAGTCGACCAAACAATAAATGCATTAATGACACAAAAATCGGATCTCAACAAAGAAGGAAGGTTGCGTGATCAGTCGACTAAGAGGGAGATTGGTTGACCGAAGGGATACGTCGACTGTCACGCCCCGGGAAAGTCCCTGTCCGAATAAATTTCGGCAGCACCTCCCCTGTACGGCGTACAATCTGAAACTTTCTACATCCACAATATACATCAGCCACATGCGGCTGAAATATATACACAACCACACAGTTATATATATCATCAGCCCACTCGGCTGGAACAAAACCAACACAATGGAAAATGACAGAAACTAAATACAAACCAAAACACAAAAAAAACTGCTAGCCGGCTAGGCTTACACAACCAACAACCAATACAAAATACCACATAACTACATTAACACTCCAAAAACAAAATCGGAGTACAGAGCTAAACAAACTGATACATAAATAAACAAAACATATGTGAAATCGATAAGTCTTCTGATGTGACATGGAGACCAGCAGACAGGATACTCCAAGTGACACCATAAACGACCCAGTACCTGAAAAATATAGTGTCCACGGGGGTGAGTTCAACAACTCAGCAGATACCTAGTTGACATGTATAGTAAAACTATAACAAATAGTAATAACTATGGAGTACAGTCTCCTGAACAAAAGAAGGTAATGCATATTAGAAAAGGCTGAAGAGTACTGTACTCACCAGGGCCACCTATCAGAATAATCAGGTCGTCAGACCGGAAGTGTCATAAATCCTGTATGCATGTCAAACATATGCATCCATCCAAATGCAACATATAAGTGCAGCAAACACAAGCAGTAAATGCATAAATGCTTATGATGCCAATGATGCGTCCTGGTCACCCCTGACGCCAGTCAGTCATCTCACACACAATAGTGAGGCCGAGTGGGTAGGGCTGTGACAACCGTACACTCTGTCGTCACTACTCCTGATGAGTGACTGAGTGGACGGGATGCTGTCGGAGTACACCTATCCTCCTACCCCAAATCATAAATGGGGGAGCGCAATGCTCTCAACTATCGGTACACGATGACAGGGAGGAATCCCTGCCGGCTAACACGTTGCATCACGCTACCCATGAGCGGACCAACGGAGCTAAACAAAGTCCCTGCTGCAACACACACTGCCTGAATCGACAACTAACCCATGAGTGGTGGTGTGTGCAAATCCATGTAACTGGCGATGTGCTCAACAATAATGGAGCGGACTATCACACAGCATGCAATCATGATGCATGACACTAAGCATAGAAATAAACTGATCAGCATAACCATATCCATATATATAAAATGAGTACCGTAACATCGATGGTCAAATACGAAGATCTAAAGTACACAGGTCAGATAGGATATCAAAAAAACCTAGGTCCTGAACATAACAAGCATGGTATGTCACTACCTCTCTGAGCATATATATATATATATATATATATATATATATATATATATATATAAAATCATGTGGGTACTAGCATAAAATGCATATCAGGTGAGCAAACAAGCATGTAACAGGTATCCGGTAGTGACGTACTGAAACAAGGACGAACATAATTATTACTAAAGGCTATAACCTACTAGACATATCAACATATGACAGATCAAAAAGATAAGTCAAGGTACCCGCCTCCAATCGCAGGTTTAATCCAGTACAATCCAACGCCGAGATGCTCGTCTCGCATTAGAGTCCTGTATCACCAATATAGATATACATTTTTATTTAGCTACAACTCAAATGAACAGCTAAATAAAAATCCTTAAGAACAACAAAATAAATTGGGTTCTTCATATGGTATGGTACATCATGTCAAACCCCCAAGACAATAGGTTTTGGATAACTATCCACAATAGTCCTATTCACTACATCCACAAGCCAACTCAAACCTTGTAGTTTCCACATTATTCAAAATTCCCAATTAAAACAACTCAAACCTCATTTAAGAATTTAATTTATCTATTTGACCAAATCATCCCCAAGAATAACCTCAAGCCAAGCAATTACAAACTGGAATCAATTCTCCAAACCAAAAGCCCCTTCAGTATCCCTTACAAATCTCATCATAGACAATCATTTAAGAATAATAAAATGATTGTCCATAGTAATCACATTCACACTGTTATACTCTAAATAATCCTCCACAATAATTCATTTTGATCTAGCCTTATTAATAACATTTCTAATTTCCACACAAAAATCTATCATCTTTGATTACCTCTGCAACCTCAATCACCTCTTTAGTGCAACACAAATTAATATCATTCTTACCAAACTCAATTCAAAGTCATCGAGATTAAATTGTTGCTCTTCAACATCATCAAGCATACCTACACCTCCAAACACAGATATTACAGATGCCACCCACAACAAAGCAACATGGAATAAAAGTCTACACTACCACAATCCAAAGAGATACTTTCCAAATCAAACAGTTCTCAATCGATCCTTAATCGACTGCTTCGAAAAAAAAAACAAAAACTGAAATTTATTACCAAGTCAACAGTCGGCAGCAACGGCAGCTTCGAAAATGAGTCACAGCGGCCGTAAGGGAAGCAACACGCTTGGCAGATGACAACCAGTCGTGGATCCCCAGCGGTCGGCAGTGGCGCAGTGAAGACCACGCGGAACAGATCTAAGGTAGAGGAATTCGGCCGGCTAATCGGTGCTCGGAAGAGGAGAGGAAGGGCTCTGCTCAGTGATCGAAGGAAGGGCCTCGGATGGGTGGCAGGAGTCGGCGCCAACTGTAGCGACCGGAGCGACGCGAGAGGGCTGCGGCGCGTCCTGATCTCCACGGCCGAGACAGATCTAGGGCTCAAGGGAGTGGCCGGCGCTAGGGTAGAAGCTAGTAGTCGGCCCGAGGAGAGGAACGGAGACCCTCTGTTTGTCGGCCGGCGATGAGAAGCTCCACGTGTGGTTTGTGCCGACAGAGGAAGAGAAGAAGAAAGATGCTTCGGCGTTGCTGAGGTTAGGGCACAGGCGGTTCGGCAGGGAAGAAGAGAAGGAAAGTGAACGACTCGCGTGGTTTTGGCGGGGGAAAAAGAAGATGGAGAAATAAAGAAAAGGAATTAAGAAATAAACATTTCCTCGCTAAAACGGGGTAGCCTAAACAGGCTTTTTCTGGCCCCGTTTTTATCCTCGTAAACTCGTCCATTCGGTCTCCGAAAAATTCCAGAAAAATTTCTAAAAATTTCCGAAAATTCCCTTATCATTATTCTCCATTTTCCGATATTTTTACATTCCCCCCTACTAATAAAAATTTGGTCCCCAAATTTCGTTATCTACCATCAACAAATACTAACAACAGGTAAAGAGTATAAATGCTGACCGGTAAATTAAATCACATACCCCAAGTGAAAAGATGGGGATATCGAGCTTGGATAGTATCCTCGAGCTCTCAAGTAGCCTCCTCGTCTGTATGATGCTGCCATCCGACTTTAACCTGCCGAATTGTCTTGTTCCGCAACTGACGCTCTTTCCGGTCCTAAAATCCGTACCGGAATATCCTTATAAGTGACGTCAGGCTGAACTGAAACTGAGATATCAGTCAGCCCATGTGTCGGGTCGGGTATATACCTCCTCAGCATAGACACAAGGAATAGGTCATGCACGCCTGCCAAGGACGGCGATAGTGCCAACCCGTAAGCTACTGCTCCAATCCTTTCCGAGATCTGGAAAGGTCCAATGTACCGCAGAGCTGGCTTACCTCTGAGGTCAATCTCCTCACCCCTTTCATGGGTGAAACTCGCAGAAACACATGGTCGCCTCTAGAGAACTCCAAAGGTCTAAGTCTCCGATCTGCGTAACTCTTCTGGTGGTCCTACGCCTCTGACATCCTCCGTCTGATAATACGGACCAACTCTGCCTCTCGCTGTGCTCTATGAGGTCCCAACAGCTGAGCCTCCCCAACCTCATCACAGAGGGTGGGTGTCCGACAAAACCTACCTTACAACGCTTCAAACGATGTCATCCTGATAGCCGAAAGAAAGCTGTTGTTGTAGGCGAACTCTACCAATGAAAAATAGTCATCCCAACCGCCTCCAAAATCCAATACATATCACCTCAGTATGTCCTCTAAAGTCTGAATGATCCGCTCTGACTGTCCATCTGTCTGCGGATCGAAACTGTACTAAATCAGAGCTGAGTGCCCAAGGCTTGCCGCAGACTCTGCCAGAAACGAGACGTGAACCGAGAGTCTCTATCCGAAATAATACTCAATGGGCCACCACGCTTCCGCTGCACAACTCTGATGATTTCTCGGCAATACTGCTCTGCCAATCGATCCAGGAAACAAATCTTCCGGATCATTAAGAAATACGCAGATTTGGTTAATTGATCAACGATTACCCAAATCGCGTCATGGCCTCGTCGTGTCCTAGGCAAATCCACTTTAAAGTCCATGGTAATGTGTTCCCATCTCCACTCAGGAATAGGAATCCGCTGAAATAATCTGGCAGGTATCTGATGCTCAGCCTTCGCCTGCTGACAAACAAGACATCTAGCTACTAAATTCGCGATGTCTTCCTTCATGTCATTCCACCAATAGAAACACCTCAAATCTTGGTACATATGGGTACCGCTTGGGTGGACAGCAAATCATGAGCGATGAGCCTCCGGAAGTAACTCCTATAAGACCGGATGAGACTGAAGTACGCATAATCTGCCTCGGAAGTGTATAACACCCTCCTCATCTCGTGTGAACTCGGTCTGCTGCCCGGAAGCTATCTAGCTGCAAATAAAGTGCAAATACTGATCCACAGCCTAGGGCTCTTGGATCCTCGTCCTGATTGACGACTGAGCAACCATGGTAAAAAGAATACCCTGCTCTGTCTGTCCTTATCCCTCAAGGCCCAACTCGGAGAAACCTTGAATCAAGTCTGTGACCACAACTCGGTGGCAAGCTAAGTCCCTCTGGACTTCCTGCTAAGTGCATTGGCAACCACATTAGCTCTCCCTGGGTGATAGCTAATGGTACAATTAAAATCCTTCAGGAACTCTATCCATCTCCTCTGTCAGAGATTAAGTTCCTTCTAAGTAAAACAGATATTTGAGACTCTTATGGTCAGTGAGAATCTCAAATGTAACGCCATATAAATAATGTCGCCAAATCTTCATGGCAAAAATAATGGCGACTAGCTCCAGATCATGTACAGGGTAGTTATTCTCCTACTTCTTCAACCGACGAGAAGCATAGGAGACTACTCTATCGTGCTGCATCAGAACAGCACTCAAACCCTGAATAGATGCGTCGGTGTAGAGGACATATCCGTCCTCTTCAGAAGGTAAAACCAAAATCGGAGCCGACACTAGTCTCTGCTTCAGCTCCTAGAAGCTGGTCTTGCAATCCTCAGTCCAAGTGAACTTCATGTCTTTCCTGGTCAGGCGTGTAAGTAGCATAGCAATCTGTGAGAAACCCTCAACGTATCTCCAGAAATATCGAGTCAAACAAAGGAAGTTGCGAGTCTCCTGTATAGACTACGACTACTCCCAACGATAACAACCTCTATCTCCTGTGGAACCACGGTATACTCCTACTGGTCACCATGTGTCCCAAAAATCTCACAGAAAAGAATCCCAAAACGCACTACTGAACTTCGCATATAGATGTTCCCATCGAAACATATCTAGAACTATGCAAAATAGTGTGCATGACTCACCGCGGATCCGAAATAGTCCACAACATCGTCAACAAAGACAATGGAAACAGATCCAAACATTCTGGGAATACCAAAATCATCAAGTCTCTGAAAACATCAAGGCTCCGCAATCCCTAATGGTAAAACCGAGACACATAATGTCCGTATCACATACATTCCTAACCATAAGATCTCTGATAATAAATCGGAAATCTAATCACCAACAACATAAATCACCTAAGAATAGATCCTCTAGTGCGAGAGCAACACTCCATCACACAAAATACTACATATATGGGAGCAACGCTCAACCACAAGAAATCCTCCATATGTGGGAGCAACGCTCCACTACAAACAATCAATAACATGTGTGGGAGAAACGCTCCACCACAACCAATACATAAGTGCCCAAGGCACCTAACTATCCAGCTAGAGACTGCACGAGATCTCTCTACCATAGATCACTGTAGGTAGCCTAGGGTATAACACCCAGTAAGCAAATCAAATCCATAGTCAACTCTATCATTATCCTAGTGGGTCGGTCACCCACTAATAGGAGAATTAGTTGACAGGGTAATACAACCAATAACATAATGTAGACACTCAACATTCTACATTCAACATAGGTAGAATCATCATGATGCTACCCACCATACACTTGGCACACGTGCACACACAACATATGTATGATCGACATAATCCTCCAATTAGTACACACCAAACATACTCACAACAAAGGTATAAACCATCGTGATACCTCCAACAATGCATACTGAACTCGTGTGCACATATCAATATAGGTTTAATCGACAATATACCTCAAACAACATTCACATGACATATATACGCCTATGCCAAGAGTATAATCAACATCAACTTCCAATAAAGCATACTAAGCCCAGGTGCACTCACATATCAAACATAAGCAACAAGATACCTCAGATACCACACCAAACACATCTCAGATTAAATCGATACGATACCTTCAATAAAACACTCAAACACATGTGCACATATCACGACACAGATTAAATTGATAAGATACCTCCAGTAAAACACCTAACCACAGGTGCACATCCCACAACATAGATTAAATCGACAAGATACTTTCAATAATCAAATAAGACATGTACAACAACCACTTAGGTATAATCCACTAGAAGCCTACAATAACCACAACTGGATGTAAATACTCATACTAACTGCAAATGAACTATCTATCACACAACACATACTAATCATGTATACACACAACGTAGACATACATAATCAACATACTAGCTCAACGATACAATCAGACAGCCTACCATAAAACTCTTACAACACATAAAAAACATATGTACACCACATAGATATGCATAATCAGCATATTTAATCCAATCTACCACACAAATCCTATGCCACATTCTAAGTTATCCAATTAGGTACATACAGTCTAAAATTAAAGTACCCATGGAATAAGATACATCAATCCTCTATCGACTGACCAAACTGACAATAGTATATGGCTAATTCAGTCCTTTCCACGTCAGTATAAGCTAGGTACTCGATGTGCTCAAGATATCGAACTAAGCACAAATAACCTAAAGGTTCGAACCTCTAAAAATAGAGTATGACAATCCTCTACTGATCAACCAACAAAACTAAATCATTCATCTACTAACTAATCAAGAATACCTTAATCCTCCACAAGCTACTAAGGTATATCAATCTATGACTACCCAAGTCGACAAACGTCAATCAATCTTCCACTGACCAATCTAACAAGAGTAAATCAATTATATGTAATTAATTAAGATAAAATGGTATACTACTGGCTAGGTCAACATGAAGATATAGATACTATCCACTACCCAGCTAATACTAGCAGAGGCTGGTATGTGCCTCAATATGCTAATCTACTAGTAGTAATAGAAGCTAATACTACTAATGGTGTGATATGAAAAATCAGCAGAGACTATATTCCTTAATCTCTATTAAGGTTGATCAAGATCAGTGGCTAACCCATCACATATAATATGTGTACAACAACCAGACAGGTACTAAATAAAATGTGCTAATACATGTCATAACTATCATGGTCAACTATGCATACACTAACAGAAGTATATGATAACAATATACTGACATACCTCCAATAGCTTGGAGATGTCCTGCTGCTGCCAGGTCCCAAAACTCGAAAAGTCACATCGAGAAAACTAAAACACAAAATCCGAAACACGAGAAATCAGACTCGTAAATCGAGCTCTGATACCAAATAAATTGGTATCAGATAAATCTCGAAAATCCACAACATATAGCAAGTATCGTATACCTGCTCTGATACCACTAAATTGTCACGCCCCGGGAAAGTCCCTGTCCGAAGAAATTTCGGCAGCACCTCCCCTGTACGGCGGACAATCTGAAACTTTCTACATCCACAATATACATCAGCCACATGCGGTTGGAATATATACACAACCACACAGTTATATATATCATCAGCCCACTCGGCTGGAACAAAACCAACACAACGAAAAATGACAGAAACTAAATACAAACCAAAACAAAAAAAAACTGCTAGCCGGCTAGGCTTACACAACCAACAACCAATACAAAATACCACATAACTACATTAACACTCCAAAAACAAAACCGGAGTACAGAGCTAAACAAACGGATACATAAACAAATAAAACATATGTGAAGCCGATAAGTCTTCTGATGTGACGTGGAGACCAGCAGACAGGATACTCCAAGCGACACCATAAACGACCCGGTACCTGAAAAATATAGTGTCCACGGGGGTGAGTTCAACAACTCAGCAGATACCTAGTTGACATGTATAGTAAAACTATAACAAATAGTAATAACTATGGAGTACAGTCACCTGAATAAAAGAAGGTAATGCATATTAGAAAAGGCTGAAGAGTACTGTACTCACCAGGGCCACCTATCAGAATAATCAGGTCGTCAGACCGGAAGTGTCATAAATCCTGTATGCATGTCAAACATATGCATCCATCCAAATGCAACATATAAGTGCAGCAAACACAAGCAGTAAATGCATAAATGCTTATGATGCCAATGATGCGTCCTGGTCACCCCTGACGCCAGTCAGTCATCTCACACACAATAGTGAGGCCGAGTGGGTAGGGCTGTGACAACCGTACACTCTGTCGTCACTACTCCTGATGAGTGACTGAGTGGATGGGATGCTGTCGGAGTACACCTATCCTCCTACCCCAAATCATAAATGGGGGAGCGCAATGCTCTCAACTATCGGTACACGATGACAGGGAGGAATCCCTGCCGGCTAACACGTTGCATCACGCTACCCATGAGCGGACCAACGGAGCCAAACAAAGTCTCTGCTGCAACACACACTGCCTGAATCGACCACTAACCCATGAGTGGTGGTGTGTGCAGATCCATGTAACTGGCGATGTGCTCAACAATAATGGAGCGGACTATCGCACTGCATGCAATCATAATGCATGACACTAAGCATAGAAATAAACTGATCAGCATAACCATATCCATATATATAAAATGAGTACCGTAATATCGATGGTCAAATACGAAGATCTAAAGTACACAGGTTAGATAGGATATCTAAAAAACCTAGGTCCTGAACATAACAAGTATGGTATGCCACTACCTCTCTGAGCATATATATATATATATATATATATATATATATATATATATATATATATATATATATATATATATATATATATATATATATATATATATATATAATCATGTGGGTACTAGCATAAAATGCATATCAGGTGAGCAAACAAGCATGTAACAGGTATCCGGTAGTGACGTACCGAAACAAGGACGAACATAATTATTACTAAAGGCTATAACCTACTAGACATATCAACATATGACAGATCAAAAAGATAAGTCAAGGTATCCGCCTCCAATCGCAGGTTCAATCCAGTACAATCCAACGCCGAGATGCTCGTCTCGCATTAGAGTCCTGTATCACCAATATAGATATACATTTTTATTTAGCTACAACTCAAATGAACAGCTAAATAAAAATCCTTAAGAACAACAAAATAAATTGGGTTCTTCATATGGTATGGTACATCATGTCAAACCCCCAAGACAATAGGTTTTGGATAACTATCCACAATAGTACTCTTCACTACATCCACAAGCCAACTCAAACCTTGTAGTTTCCACATTATTCAAAATTCCCAATTAAAACAACTCAAACCTCATTCAAGAATTTAATTTATCTATTTGACCAAATCATCCCCAAGAATAACCTCAAGCCAAGCAATTACAAACTGGAATCAATTCTCCAAACCAAAAGCCCCTTCAGTATCCCTTACAAATCTCATCATAGTCAATCATTTAAGAATAATAAAATGATTGTCCCTAGTAATCACATTCACACTGTTACACTCTAAATAATCCTCCACAATAATTCATTTTGATCTAGCCTTATTAATAACATTTCTAATTTCCACACAAAAATCTATCATCTTTGATTACCTCTGCAACCTCAATCACCTCTTTAGTGCAACACAAATTAATATCATTCTTACCAAACTCAATTCAAAGTCATCGAGATTAAATTGTTGCTCTTCAACATCATCAAGCATACCTACACCTCCAAACACAGATATTACATATGCCACCCACAACAAAGCAACATGGAATAAAAGTCTACATTACCACAATCCAAAGAGATACTTTCCAAATCAAACAGTTCTCAATCGATCCTTAATCGACTGCTTCGAAAAAAAAACAAAAATTGAAATTTATTACCAAGTCAACAGTCGGCAGCAACGGCAGCTTCGAAAATGAGTCACAGCGGCCGTAAGGGAAGCAACACGCTTGGCAGATGACAACCGGTCGTGGATCCCCAACGGTCGGCAGTGGCGCAGTGAAGACCACGCGGAACAGATCTAAGGCAGAGGAATTCGGCAGGCTAATCGGTGCTCGGATGGGCGGCAGGAGTCGGCGCCAACTGTAGCGACCGGAGCGACGCGAGAGGGCTACGACGCGTCCTGATCTCCACGGCCGAGATAGATCTAGGGCTCAATGGAGTGGCCGGCGCTAGGGTAGAAGCTAGGAGTCGGCCTGAGGAGAGGAACGGAGACCCTCTGTTGGCTCTTGTCGGCCGGTGATGAGAAGCTCCACGTGTGGTTTGTGCCGGCAGAGGAAGAGAAGAAGAAAGATGCTTCGGCGTCGCGGAGGTTAGGGCACAGGCGGTTCGGTAGGGAAGAAGAGAAGGAAAGTGAACGACTCGCGTGGTTTTGGCGGGGGAAAAAGAAAACGGAGAAATAAAGTAAAGGAATTAAGAAATAAACATTTCCTCGCTAAAACGGGGTAGCCTAAACAGGTTTTTTCTGGCCCCATTTTTATCCTCGTAAACTCGTCCATACGGTCTCCGAAAAATTCTAGAAATTTTTTTAAAAATTCTAGAAAATTCCCTTATCATTATTCGCCATTTTTCGGTATTTTTACATCGACTGAAGTCTTTTTTGATCTATCGAACACTGCTCATAAAAGTACATCTTGAGCTCCAAGCCAGAAATAACCTCTGTGCAACCTTCTGATCTTCGTACTCTGTTCATACTACTACTGCTCTACGCTTCAACTCTATGTGCAAGCTATGGCACCAAAGAGCTCTGATGATCTTCATCTTATATCTTAATTGTTGGTACATTTACTTTTAGCTTGTATTACTTTTTGTAAACTTTATTGTATGAATTACCTATTTTCTTAAGATTTCGAAGAGAGAAATTTTAGTGGATTACTCAACGATGCGATCGAGGATGACAAGTCTTGGAGTAGGAGTTGACATAGGTTCTGAACAAAGTAACCAACTGTGTCTCTTGTGTTTGTTTTTGCTATCTTATTATGCTACTTTGATTCACTTTTACAAAAAAAGAAATAATTTGTAACGAGCGATATTCACCCTCCCCTCCCTCTATCGATATTCCGATCCTTCAAATTTCTTATTGTTGGGTTAACTTTTATGTATTGATTGATCATTAGGTGTGTTGAATGTTGGTACCAAACTGAACTCCCATGTTTAAATTTTTCATACTTTGCTTAATTAAATCCATGTTCACTAGTGTTCGTTGAAATGCCCTAATCATTTATTTTACTTTAAGTTTGCATTTTTTAGCTTAGATTCTTGCAATGCTTTGTTAATTGAATATATCATGTTTCTCTTATGTTTATGCCTTCATTTAAATGCAATTAGGTTAGATTATATTAGGTTTCTTTAATGCTCTAAGTTTTGTTCCATGCTTAATTTCGTTTAATGTCTTACTTTATGTAGCTTTTTAAATTCCTTGCCATTGTAGTTAAGGTTTCCTCTACTTGCACTGTCTTTTATTAATTAGAATTAGATTTCATACTTGTATGCTCTTCATTTGTTACGTTTAACACTCAAACCTAAACCTCCCATTTTCATTTCAAAAACCCAAAGCAATAGCAAAGAAATCCTAGAGCTATCATCCTATCATTATATTCCTTGTAAGAGACTACCTGAGTCATCTCTATGCTACCTTAGTGTAGAGAGCTTTAGTAACATTAATTATAATTTGATACATCTATAGGATGACATATGGGTGCTCGTATCAAACTTCATCCAAGAAGACCGACAATGCATTGATAAACATTCCTCTCTTCTCTATTTCATGTTTTGGATTGTAGAATGCTATTATTCTTGTCTCTTAGTTGTATTTCCTATTGTTAGAATATATACTAAAAGCCTAACTTTTTGTATAAATATTTATTTTGAAATGAGAATTACATTGGTCAAATGTCTGCATTTAGTTAAATGCAGTTGTCCATTTAATTTATATTGTAGATAACATGGTGTGTGGTGTCACACAGAAGATCATGTTATCAATTCCTTATAAATTATAAATAGAAGCTCACAACCAAGATGGATTGGGACAAACCATTGGAATGGTTGTAGTGTAATTTAGTACTAATTTATCTTGACTATAAAATTACACTAGTACACTATGTGTGTATAGAGTAGGACCATTTGAGGTTGTTCCTTTTATACTGACTGTATAAAAGAACAGAACCTCTGTTATTATGGATGTGTGTACTCTTAATCCCGATATAATAACAAGCACATGTACTTAGTATTTATTTTTTTTAATTTATCAAAGGGTGAGATTTATTCGTTAAATCAATAGGCCCGATAAGTTGGGAAATAATATTATTTATATGGTGTGTTATTGATTATAGAAGAAAACTGTGTCCTATTTATTAGGATGATGATGTCCTCTTGAGGAGCTCATAAGGATTGTCATGTAAACCTTGTAGGTGGACTTAGTTCCGACATGACAATGAAGTTGAGTGGTACTACTCTTGGAGCTAGATGTTAATTAAGTGAGTTATCAGTAACTCATTTAATTGATGGACATTCGATATCTTAAACACAGGAAGATTAATACACTCATGATAAGAAGGAGCCCATAATGTAATATGGGTTTGGTGCGGCAGTTCAATAATAACTCTTTAGTGGTATGAGTTATTATTGATGAACTTGAGTTGGGTGTTCGGGTCGAACACAGGAAGCTCAAGCTCATCAGGAGGTCAAAACCAATTCCTCCTCTAGGTTCCTGTTGTAGCCTTTATGTATAAAGCCTCGCATCCACCTAATTCATCCTTATGGCCGACCACATCCTTGCTTGGTGCCCAAGCAAGGGGCCGACCAAGTTGGGTTTTTAATTTTTTAAATCTTTTTTTTTGTAGCCATCTACAATGTTTCAAAAGAGAGATTTTAAATTTTAAAAACTTTCCTTTTTTGAAGCCATTCACATGGTTTTAAAAGAGAGTTTTAAATTTAAAAAAACTTTCCTTTTGTAACCATCTACAATGGTTTAAAAGAGAGATTTTATTTTTGTTAAAACTTTCCTTTTTTGTAACCATGATTTAAAAGAGAAGTTTTAATTTTAAAAATCTTTCCTTTTTTGTAGTCATCTACAATGTTTAAAAGAGGGGTTTTTAATTTTAAAACTTTCCTTTTGTAGCCATCCACAATAGGAGATTTAAAAGAGAGATTTTAATTGCTGTTAAAATCTTTCCTTTTTAGCCATTACCAAGGATTATAAAAGAGGATAGATGGTGCCTTAGAGGTAATAATCATCTACACAATTTCTATTTCTCTTCTATTCTCCTTGTGGACGACCCCCTCATATTTTTATTCTCCCCTTGCTTTCTCACCTAAGGCCGGCGGCATCAAGAGGCTTCAACCATCTTGTGGCCGGCGGGTTGCAAGGAAGAAAGAAGAACAAGAGGTGGTGTTCCTAGCTTTGATCCATTGGTGGCCGAAATTCTTGGAAGAAAGAAGGACTTGGGTTGTTTTTGCATCTTGGTAAATCGTCACTCACACGACGTCCAAGAGGAGGAGAGGAATACAGTAGAAGATTAAGAGGTCTTTAAGCTACAAAGAAAAGTATAACTAGTTAATTGTTTCCGTTGTGTACTAGTTTATTTTTCCTTTCCATGAATCCTGGAGTACCAATACAAGAGCCTAGTGATCTTGTGCTTTGATTGAGGTCTCTGTAGTTTAACCTAGGGTTTACTGTAAGGAGTTTAAATATTCAATTTCTTTGAAAGGCTTTGATTAGGAAGTGGTGGATGATCCCACACCCAAGAAGGCCGAGTGCCTCGCCAACAACCTGAAAGCCAATCCTTGAAATAGATATTTAATCAACTTTTGTAATATGGTTTAACTTCTGATGAACACATGGGTTGAACTTGGGTTAATAATGTTAAGTTTCGTTTGCAATCCAAGTTTAACTTCTGAAAAGCACATGGGTTGCTAGGAAAAGTTCTGTGCTTGTACAAATTTTTGTACAAGGGAAATAGAACAGAATTTCGAGTAGCGCCAACACCTATACTATGAAGTAGATTCTCCAAATCTAGGATGTAGGAAGTAATTATAATGTGATATTTATGTATGAACTATGTATTTTCTCATTTCCATGTTCAATAATATGTTTATGACTTGTTCTATTGTGTTGTGCCTTGTTCATGTTTGATGAAATGTGTATGAGGTAAATGCATTTAGATGTAAAGGATTGATCACCATGTACCAAAGATACTTTGGATTATATGACTGGGGGTTTATAGTAATAGAGGGTATCTCTTTAATCAGACTTTATAGAATATTTCCTTGAAATGAGAGTAAATCTTCTACAAGGGATTGACAAAATAGGTTTTTCTCAACTTAATGTTAGGAAGTGACTTATGTAATTTAGAAATTGTATAACCATGAGGGCCTTAGTGACAGAGGGTATCCCTTTAACCAAACTTTTTTATGTTATCTATTTACTTAATAACATAAATCTAACATTAGAAAGTAATTGAGAAAACTCTAGAGATTGTATGACCGGAGGGCTTTTAGTGACAAAGAATATCCCTTTAATCAGACTTTCTAGAGTTACTTCCTTACTCAATGACAATGGAAATTGGTGTAAACTCTCTGGACCAATTTTCATAGAGTTGTACCAGTATTTGGTTAGAGTTTCTACAAGAATGTAAGTATGGAGATAAGGAGAAGAACAATACATATGGACATTAACTAGCATCGAAATCCTAGAATCATTCCCCCAATTTCAACTTCTTTCTTCACTCACATGCAATCTCTCTCTCTCTCTCTCTCTTAATCTCTGGGTTTCAAGCATTCTCACTGTTGGTCCTCGTGCGGTCGCACGAGGAACACTGTTGGTCCTCGTGCGGCCAGTAAGAGGAGGGGTGAATTGCTTTGTAATGAAATTTAACAGTTTCTTTTGCTATTGTTCTTAGAAAAGTCACGCTATTAGTTTAAACAAAATAAGTAACATAAAAATAAGTAAGAGACAAATAGAATTTTACTTGGTTTCAACTAGGATGGTTGATAATCCAAGGAAGATGAAGTTCACTAAGATTCTCCTTTCGTCGTAGGTGGAGCAGCCTCTTATAGTCGTTGAAAGCACAAAAATAACTATCAGAATTCATAGATGAAATACAAGTGTGTTCTTCTTAATGAAGAAAATCAGGGCTCTATTTATAGCACACTGGTCGAAACTAACCGTTTGCTGATGTGGCATCTCCGGGCACCTGGACCCTCTTTGGACGCCCCCAGCAAGGTAAACTTTATCTCTACGTAATGACTTCAAGATCAATTTTTTTTCATGTCCAGACGCCTAGAACATGTCCTAGCGCCTGGACTGTTACTTACGTGGACCTGACAATGATCCACAACAATGACACTGTGATAAGATGACTACCAGGTGCCTTGGTGGTCCGGGCGCCCGGACTAATTGGTCCGGGCGCTCGGATCGGTCAGCCATACGCTAACCGTCCGACACCTTCTCTGATCACTAGCTTCTTATCCAGTCGCTTGGGTGATCCTCCGACCTTCCAAAATTGAGCTCACCCGAATCTAACTCCGACCTTCTCCTTAAACAGTCTTCTGCTCCGGCTTCTTGTCCCTCAGAAGCACCATGCATGCTCTTCTTGCTCCACTGATGTACTCTTTCGTAGCTTCTCCTCCCTCAGATGCACCGAGCCCGTTGACTCGATTTCCTTGTCATCCTTTTTGTCTGCTACGTCTTCTGCTCAACTTCTTATATTCCCAAGTTCCTACACATATAGACACAAGGATCAAAACACCACAGGACCTAACTTAATTCGATTGATCACATCAAAACTTACCCGGGGTATTTACAATCTTTCCCTTTTTGATGTGCATCAACCCCCATTAAAATTAGGGTACAATAGATATAACAATTTATTTAACAGAAATAAATTGATATGAATAAAGCAATTTAAATTCAACTAATATTTTACAAATAAGTCCTAACTTTACCTTTCCAATTTCTCTCCCTTTGATCACATTAAAAATAGGGGTAAACAATGAAAATAAATTCGAAAAAAAATTCAAAATGATATATAAATAATGACTAACACTAAGAAAAATTCAAGGAATTATTTTTTGAAAATCTAAATTTTTATGACTTAAAAATCAGTTTTTGATAAATATTTTTAATATTTAAAAAAATTTGAACATTTTTTATCACTGTTAAACACAATAATCTAGAGTTGCAATAAATTTTCACGAGTAAACAAGATTAATATCAGAAATTATAAATTATTTTATCCAAAGATATGTAATTTTCTCAAAAATGTTTTAAAAATAGATTTTAACCTCAAAATTTTTTATAACTTTTTCTAAGTATATAAAACAGAGAGTATATCTATTTAACAATAATTTTTTAAAACTTAATTTTTAAAGAATTTTTAATATTAAAAATTAATATTTTAATAAATAATTCTTAGAAAATTAATTAACAGTCAAAATTTAAAAAATTTTTTTTTTGACAGATGACATAATATTTTATCATAAAAATAAATATTTTAAAAAATAAATCTTTGAAATAATTTTAATTTTAAAAATATGATTTTTTTAGAAAAATTGATAAAAACTAAATGGCGGTTAAAAAATTTTGAAATCTTTTCTTATAGTAGATAATGTTTCTATTTTCACAGATAAAATTTGAGGAAAATATGACAAAAAAGTTGATGAACTAATTGATTTTACCAAAAAAAGAATAAACTAATCAAATTAATTTTCTAGCTTGCATAGAAATTAATTTATTAAGCTAAGCATGATTTTGATATCCAAAATAAATTATTTTCTACTGGATTAACTAAATATTTTATAGAAATTAATTTTCTATCTACTTTTATGATTTGGCCCTCATGGTATCTAAAATACTAACTAAGCCTACGATAATATTTATGGATCTACTTCGGATTTGCACATTTTTATTTAATTACTCTGGAGGAAGCTTATTTACCTAATTTATCATATCTTATTCATTAGTAGACACTCTCGCTTCATTGCTGCTTTCTTCTGTAGTGTCACCCCCTTCATCGATGCACATCTCCTAGGTGCTTTCGTCGCCTTCAGGTAGGTATTTAGTAATTAGCGATATTCCAGTAATCTCTGGTCTCAAACTCATCTAAGGAAGAATCAGTATCTATAGCAGAATCATATTCTTCTTCCTTTGTTGTTCATAGAGTGTCAAGAACTTTTCCCAAAGTTCTTTTGCACAGTGGTCATTGTCGATTTTGTCAGGTTCCTGAGAAAACAAAACACTCAGAAGGTGGAACTCGACCCCACCATTTGCCATGAATTTGTCACACTGCTTCTTAGTCCAAAGATGCTTCTCAAGTTCTTTTCCATATTAGCTTTTGAGGACTTCAAAACCAAATTTAATAGAGAGCATTATATCATAGTCAATTCAAAAAAATACCTCCATTCTTCATTTTCAGAATGCGAACTCTCTCTCGAATATTGGTGGATAGATACTAGCTCCGGTCATCTCACTGCTTCAGTTGGTAGTAATTCCTTCTGAGATAGTTGGACTCTGATACCAATTGTTGGTGTCAGTACGACTGACAAGAGGAGGTGAATTGTCACTTAATGAAATTTAACATTTTCTTTTACTATCATTCTTAGCAAAGTCACATTATTAGTTTAAACAAAATAAATAACATAAAAAGAAGTAAGAGACAAAATAAAATTTTTCTTGGTTACAACAGGGATGGTTGTTAATCCAAGGCAAATGAAGCTCACTAAGATTCTCCTTTCATCGTAGGTAGAGTAGTCTCTTATAGTCGTTGAAAGTGCAAAAACAACTAGCAGAATTCGTAGATGAAACACAAGTGTGTTCTTTTGAATGAAGTATGTTGGTGCGGGAAGCATCTAACGATCGAACCTGAGTTTTGATAATGGCAAAGGATTCAAAGTTAAGGTGTGTTGTGATCTAACATGTTGAATGAGTATTTCAGGAAAAGTCCTAACTGCGGTTAGGCAGGTGAAAAACCCTAGGGGGTGGTAACCCTAGGTGGAGAAAAGTCCTAGCTGCGGTTAGGCAAAGGGAAAAACCCTAGGGGGTGGTAACCCTAGGTCATAGGGGGTGGTAACCCTATGCGGAAAGTCTTGTCAGGTCGATGACTTCAGGCAAAAGTCCTAGGGGGTGGTAACCCTAGGTGGAAAGTCCTGGTGTCGCGAACCAGGTGAAAGACTGGACTAGCCGGGAAGCGGATGTCTAGCAGAAAGTCCGGAAGTATCGAGTGCTGAGCAAAAGTCCAGTCGATCTGGAGGATCGCACTGGCAACAGGTAAATCTCCTGAGTGGAGTAGGTGAGGACGTGTTCCCCGTAGAGGGAACAGTAGGCGTCGGGTCGACCTAGGGTTTCCGGTAGGAAATCCGAAGTCAGACCCGGACAGTCCAGAGACTGTCATAATTTCATATTCACACTATTATTTTGTGTTAACTTTGTGTTGCAGGTATTTTTGGATTAACATACTTGCAGGTACTAAAAACACAAATAAGAACTCGGATGAACAGTGTCCGAGGCGCCTCCATGAGGCTTGGAAGCGCCTCGGGTTCAAAATCCTGAGCTGGCGTGAGGAGGAGGCTTAAGGCGCCTTGGAGGGGTTTTAAGGCGCCTTGAATGGGTTTAAGGCGCCTTCAGGTCGCGGCAGTCAAAGGATTATCCCAGCGAGCAGAACGGGATAAAATTCAGGCTTAAGGCGCCTTGAAAGGGTTTAAGGCGCCTTGAACACTGTTTATAAAGGGGGTTCGACCAGCAGCTCAGAACAAGAAGTTCCAAGTCTTCTTTACTCAACGTGCTGCTCCGAAAGACTCCCGGAAGTGCTGCTACACGTCTACGACGACCCAGAGCTCCAAGATTCCTCTTTTTCGTCGTCGGTATAGATTTCTGTTATCGCATCTCTTGTAATACTTAGTCTGTAATAATCGAGCTTATAGTTGTTGCCCACCGGAAGCGATCAAGGATCGCGGGCCTTCGAGTAGGAGTCGCCTTAGGCTCCGAACGAAGTAAATTCCTCTGTGTTTGTGTGTTTGCCTTTTTATTCCGCTGCGTCTTAATTACTCGAGTGTTTTACAAATCGAACGATTTAGCCACGAGTGCTATTCACCCCCCCTCCCCCTCTAGCACGTCTCGATCCAACAATTGGTATCAGAGCGGGGTCATCTTGAATCAGTGCAACCACTATTCAAGACAATTTTCTTTTCGTGGTTTTGTTCGGAGTCAATTAGAATTTAGCCTCATAGCTATATTCTAATTTCTTTTTACGAATCGATTTTTTGCCCGAAGTTGGTGCAACACCACTCGAGCTCGTAATTATTACTATTCTCTTCCCACACTACTAATCCAAGACTCAGTCTTGGAATAGATCTTGTTGTTTTTTTGTTCTTTTAGATCTAAATGGCCCAACAAGAAGGATATAGCACCGTTCGCCCCCCACTATTTTCCGGAGAAGACTTCGGATATTGGAAGGGGCGAATGGAAATATATCTAAAGATCCAGTTCGACACCTGGATGATCGTCAGAACAGGACTACAACTACCAACTGGTACCGATGGTAAGCCTACATCCTGTGAAAACTGGGAGCCCGCATTTATCAAGAAGGTGGAAGCCGACGCCAAAGCCACCTGCACCATCCAATGTGGTCTGACCAAAGAAGAGCTCAACAGAGTCGGTCCATTCTCCTCCGCAAAGGAACTATGGGAGAAACTGATCGAACTACACGAGGGCACCTCGGAAACCAAGGTAAGTAAGCGTGATTTGTTATTAAATAAACTATACAATTTGAAAATGCAGGAAGGCGAGACGGCAAGCTCTTTGCACGCCCGAATTCAAGATATCCTGAATTCTCTACATGGAATCGGGCAGAAGGTAGAAAACAGAGATATAATAAGGTATGCCCTTAACTCATTCCCTAGGAGTACACTATGGGCATCAATGGTAGATGCCTATAAAGTCTCTAAGGATTTGTCTTCCTTAAAATTAGATGAATTGTTTAGTGAATTCGAACTCCATGAACAGACTAATGCACGACCATCCGAGAAAGGGATTGCTTTGGTTGCAGGAACGAGTCGAACACGGGAATCAAGAGGACGGTGAAAAATTGAATCGGAATCAGAAGACGAATCCGATTCAGAAGATTCAGAAGATGAACTGGCCGGCGAATTTGTGGATCTTGTAAAGAAACTCTACAAGAAGAAGAAGGGATTCAACAAGAAAGATCTGAAGAAGGCAGTTCAATCCAAGGAGGCCCAATCAAAGACAAAATTTGAAGTCACATGTTACGGGTGCAATCAGAAGGGCCATATCAAGGCCAACTGCCCCAATCAAAAGGAAGCCAAGAAGCAAAGAAGAAAGAAGGCTCTAAAGGCAACCTGGGACGAATCTTCTTCGGAGGACGAAGACGACGAACTCAACCAAACAAGTTTACTCGCATTGATGGCCCGGGACCAGATCAGCGAATCCGAGAGCGAGTCAGAAGCCGACTCTGAGCAAAGCCACGGATCCGCATCCGTTTCCGAAGGACCAGACTCCGCTGTAAGTATTCCTAGACTCAATAATTTAGTCAATTATTTACTTCGCAAATTAGCTAAGTCAAATTTGAAAATTAAGTCACTTTTAAGAGAAATAACCACTCTTAAAGGAGTAACTAACTCAAAATCTTTAACTGAAGATTCAACTCAAGTACAACGACTTGAGAAAGAAAATTCAAATCTGAAAAATCAGTTAAACGAGTTAAAAATTACTCTAGAAAAGTTCTCTCTGGGTTCCAAGAATTTGGATATAATTCTTGGGACACAAAGAGCTGTCTACAATAGAACTGGGCTAGGATACAAAAGTAAAAAGAAATATAAATCCTATTTATCTTTAATAAACAAACAAAGTAGTAAATCAGTCCAAGCATGGGTCCCCAAGTCCAACTTGGTCAATCAAGTTGGACTTGGTCAATATTGGGTCCCGAAGGATCAAATACACTACCTCGATAGACCATATCGAGGCTATGATCCAGGGGGAGCAAAAAGAAAAACAATCTTAAAAATTTGAAATTCAAAATTAAATTTAAAATTCGAAATAAAATTAAAATTAAAATTCAAAATTCAAAATTTGAAATTCAAAATTAAATTTAAAATTTGAAATGAAATTAAATTCAAAATTTCAAAATTTGAAATTCAAAATTAAATTTAAAATTTGAAATGAAATTAAATTCAAAATTTCAAAATTTGAAATTCAAAATTCAAAATTAAACTATAAATGAAATTCAAAATTCGAAATTATACTATAAATTCAAAAATTCAATTCAAAATTCGAAATTAAACTATAAATTCAAAAATTCAAATCAAAATTCAAATTTAATTTAAATTCAAAATTCTAAATTCGAAATACTAAATCAAATTCGAAATTCTAAATTCGAAATTCTAAATCAAAAATTCAAATTCAAAATTCAAATTTAATTTAAATTCGAAATTCTAAATTGAAAAATAGATGGTGGATCCAAACTAGCTGGCACCTCCAACTGAACTACCCGACAGGGTAACTGAACCTAATTTACCCGAAATGGGTAAAACAAGAGTAGATTACCCGGCAGGGTAATTAAGAATAGTTTAAAAAGGGCTGAGTTTAACTTTAACCACAGTACCGGTGAAATTTTTGGATGATAGTACGTTAGGGAAACTTGGGCATCGCATGTCTAGGAAGATATGGCTTCGACCTGGTGCATTTGGCCAAGTGGAACTGACCGAAGCTACCCTTAAATGGATCCTAACTAGTTAGACCAGGGTTTAGTATTAAGTTTAATGGGTAGGACTATTTGGGAAACCTCGAAGGCATGGTTACTTTAATGAGTTCCTTGTGACTCACCATAGCCCAGAAGTTTATCCAAAGAATGCTTACTTGTTGAACCCAAAGCTAAACCTGAATCTAACAAAAAGTTAAACCTTACCCCAAAACTCAACCATAATTCATCTCACAACAATTATAGGATTCCTTGATTGACAATTTAGATCGAGTGAGATGACTAAGGAATTAAAAGTAAATTCGTAATTAATATCATGTTTTTTTAATGAAATCAATTTAAAATTTATTTGAAAAATCTTTCAAAATCATTTTCAAAATTATTTTAAAACTCTTTTAAAACTTAATTTCAAAATCATTTTCAAAATCTGTTCAAAATTATTTTAAACTTAATTTCAAAACCATTTTAAAATCTTTTAAAATATTTTAAAAATCATTTCAAAATCTTTTAAAATTTATTTGTAAAATTCTTTTAAAAATCATTTCAAAATCTTTTAAAATTTATTTGTAAAATTATTTTAAAAATCATTTCAAAATCTTTTAAAATTATTTCAAAAATCTTTTCAAAATCATTTTAAAAATCAATTTCAAAATCAATTTAAAATTATTCAAAATCTTTTAAAAATTTATTTCAAAAATCTTTTAAAAATCATTTCAAAATATTTTAACCTTAATTTCAAAATCTTTTCAAAATTATTTCAAAATCTTTTCAAAATTATTTAAAAATCTTTTCAAAATCTTTTCAAAATTATTTAAAAATCTTTTAAAAATCATTTTAAAAAATCTTTCAAACTTAATTTCAAAATCATTTTCAAAATCTTTTCAAAATTATTTTAAAAAATCTTTTAAACTTAATTTCAAAATCATTTTCAAAATCAATTTCAAAATTATTTAACAATCATTTTCAAAATCTTTTCAAAATTATTTAAATATCTTTTCAAAATTAATTTCAAAATTATTTAACAATCATTTTCAAAATCTTTTCAAAATTATTTTAAAACTCTTTTAAAACTTAATTTCAAAATCATTTTCAAAATCTGTTCAAAATTATTTTAAACTTAATTTCAAAATCATTTTAAAATCTTTTAAAATATTTTAAAAATCATTTCAAAATCTTTTAAAATTTATTTGTAAAATTCTTGTAAAAATCATTTCAAAATCTTTTAAAATTATTTCAAAATCTTTTCAAAATCATTTTAAAATTATTTCAAAATCAATTTAAAATCTTTCAAAATCAATTTAAAATCTTTTCAAAATCAAATTCAAAATCTTTTCAAAATCAATTTCAAAATTATTTAAAAATTTTTTCAAAGTTATTTAAAAATATTTTCAAAATTAATTTTCAAAATCAATTTCAAAATTATTTAAAAATCTTTTCAAAATTAATTTCAAAATTATTTAAAAATCTTTTCAAAATTATTTAAAAATCATTTAAAAATCATTTAAAAATCAATTTCAAAATTATTTAACAATCATTTTCAAAATCTTTTCAAAATTATTTAAAAATCTTTTCAAAATTAATTTCAAAATTATTTAACAATCATTTTCAAAATCTTTTCAAAATTATTTAAAAATCTTTTCAAAATTATTTAAAAATCTTTTCAAAATCATTTTAAAAATCTTTTCAAAATTATTTAAAAATCATTTTCAAAATCATTTCAAAATATTTTCAAAATTAATTTCAAAATTATTTAAAAATATTTTCAAAATTAATTTCAAAATTATTTAAAAATCTTTTCAAAATCATTTCAAAATCTTTAAAACTTAATTTCAAAATTCTTTTAAAATTTATTTGAAAATTCTTTTAAAAATCATTTCAAAATCTTTTAAAATTTATTTAAAACATCATTTCAAAATCATTTTAAAATTATTCAAAATCTTTTAAAAATTTTTGAAAAATCATTTCAAAATTTATAGGGATTCATGTTTTCATTAGTTAAGGGGGAGTGAACGGAGTCAAACTAATTATCAAGTTTCTATTGAAGAGCTTTTCAAATTTAATTAAATATCTTTAAAAAATAAACTTTTCAAATAGAAATATTTAGATTTAGCATGCTTGTAATTTAGGGCTCTGATACCTAATCAAATCAAATTTAAAATTTAATTAACTTGACTCATACTTGGACTTAACGACAAACTAAATTTAACTTAACTAAACATTTAGCTACTCCCTCTTTGCTAACAAAAGACTTCAAACTTGAGAATGTTTTTAAGCTAAAATACTTAAAACTTTAGCTACATTTTCTAACTTTTACATCTTTTCAAAATCACCCTTGAATACTCCTTCAAAAGTCAAGTTTGAAAAAGGCTTAGCTAAGTGATTTCTATAACAATGAAAATTAAAGGCTTAGCTAAAAAGTTAAGCATCAAACTAACTTGCTCTTCTGAAAAATTCAGACTTCTTTCACACTGGTATATTTTGATATATGGCAAAGGGGGAGAGTAGGAAAATTCAAAAGTTGGAAAATTCAAAAAACAAAAAGGAGGGCTTTTATTAAGGGGGAGTTTAGTATTACAAAGTTAAAAGTTTCCAGCTTAACTGTGCTTGCATTTAAAGTTTACTTACTTAAGCTTGGTTAAAACTTAATGCATCTTTTTGTTATCGCATGTTTTTTTACTTAACTTTGAATTTGGGTTGCCATAATCAAAAAGGGGGAGATTGTTGGTGCGGGAAGCATCTAATGATCGAACCTGAGTTTTGATAATGGCAAAGGATTCAAAGTTAAGGTGTGTTGTGATCTAACATGTTGAATGAGTATTTCAGGAAAAGTCCTAACTGCGGTTAGGCAGGTGAAAACCCCTAGGGGGTGGTAACCCAAGGTCTTAGGGGGTGGTAACCCTAGGTGGAGAAAAACCCGGCTAAAGGGAAAAACTCTAGGGGGTGGTAACCCTAGGTCATAGGGGGTGGTAACCCTATGCGGAAAGTCTTGGCAGGTCGATGACTTCAGGCAAAAGTCCTAGGGGGTGGTAACCCTAGGTGGAAATTCCTGGTGTCGTGAACCAGGTGAAAGACTGGACTAGCCGGGAAGCGGATGTCCAGCAGAAAGTCCGGAAGTATCGAGTGCTGAGCAAAAGTCCAGTCGATCTGGAGGATCGCACTGGCAACGGGTAAATCTCCTGAGTGGAGTAGGTGAGGACGCGTTCCCCGTAGAGGGAACAGTAGGCGTCAGGTCGACCTAGGGTTTCCGGTAGGAAATCCGAAGTCAGACCCGGACAGTCCAGAGACTGTCATAATTTCATATTCACACTATTATTTTGTGTTAACTTTGTGTTGCAGGTATTTTTGGATTAACATACTTGCAGGTACCAAAAACACAAAGAAGAACTCGGATGAACAGTGTCCGAGGCGCCTCCATGAGGCTTGTAGGCGCCTCGGGTTCAAAATCCTGAGCTGGCGCGAGGAGGAGGCTTAAGGCGCCTTGGAGGGGTTTTAAGGCGCCTTAGACAGCTTGGAGGCGCCTTGAATGGGTTTAAGGAGCCTTCAGGTCGCGGCAGTCAAAGGATTATCCCAGCGAGCAGAACGGGATAAAATTCAGGCTTAAGGCGCCTTGAAAGGGTTTAAGGCGCCTTGAACACTGTTTATAAAGGGGGTTCGACCAGCAGCTCAGAACAAGAAGTTCCAAGTCTTCTTTACTCAACGTGCTGCTCCGAAAGACTCCCGGAAGTGCTGCTACACGTCTACGACGACCCAGAGCTCCAAGATTCCTCTTTTTCGTCGTCGGTATAGATTTCTGTTATCGCATCTCTTGTAATACTTAGTCTGTAATAATCGAGCTTATAGTTGTTGCCCACCGGAAGCGATCAAGGATCGCGGGCCTTCGAGTAGGAGTCGCCTTAGGCTCCGAACGAAGTAAATTCCTCTGTGTTTGTGTGTTTGCCTTTTTATTCCGCTGCGTCTTAATTACTCGAGTGTTTTACAAATCGAACGATTTAGCCACGAGTGCTATTCACCCCCCCCTCTAGCACGTCTCGATCCAACAAGACCAAGGTTCTATTTATAGTATACTGGTTGAAACTAGGCATTTATTAACGTGGCATCTCTAGGCATCTCGACTGTCTCTAGGTGCCCCCAGCGAGGTAAATTTTATCTCCACACTCGAAGCCCAATTCGAGATCAAATTTTTCCATGTTTGAGCACCTGGACCATGTTCGGGCGCCCGGACCATTGCTTACGTGGATTAGAAGGTGATCCACAACAACGACATTGTGACGAGGCACCTACCAGGTGCCATAGTGGTCATGATGCCCGAATCGGTCAACCATGCATTGACCGTCCAATGCCTTCTCCGGTCGCTGGCTTCTTCTCTAGTAGCTTGGGTGACCCTCCGACCTTCCAAAATTGAGCTCACCCAAACCCAACTCTGATTTTCTCCTTGAGCAATATTTCGCTTCAACTTCTCATCCTTGGGAAGTATCATGCGCGCCCTTCTTGCTCCATCTGTGTATTCTTCCATAGCTTCTCATCCCTCAGATGCACCGAGCCTGTCGACTCAATTTTCATGGACTCGATTCTCGTGTCATTCTTCTAGTCCGCTAAGTCTTTTGCTTGACTTTATGTGTTTCTAAGTTCCTACTATTAGAGTGTATACTAAAAGTCTAGCTTTTTGTAAACAATTATTTTGAAATAAGAATCACATTGGTCAAATGTCTACATTTATGCTAAGTGTAGTTGTCCATTTAATTTATATTGTAGATAACATGGTGTGAGGAGATATACAGAAGCTCATGTTATCAGTTCCTTATAAATTATAAACAGTTGCTCACAACCAAGATGGAATGGGACAAACCATTGGAGTGGTTGCAGTGTAATTATGTATTAGTTTATCTTGAGTAATAAATTACACTAGTACACTATAAGTGTATTGAGCAGGACCATTTGAGGTAGTTTCTTTTTATACTAACTATATAAAAGAACAAAACCTCTATTATTATGGAAGTGTGTATTCTTAATCATGATATAATAACAAGAACGTATATTTAATATTTATTTCTTTAATTTATCAAAGGGTGCGATTTAGCTCGTTAAATCAATAGACCCGATAAATTGGGAAATGATATTATTTATATGGTGTGTTGTTGATTATAGAATGAAACTGTGTTCTAGAAATCTAGGTTGATGATGCCCCCTTGAGGAGCTCATAAGGATTGTAATGTAAACCCTGCAGGTGGACTTAGTCCGACATGACAATAAGATTGAGTGGTACTACTCTTGGAGCTAGATATTAATTAACTGAGTTGTCAATAACACATTTAATTAGTGGACATTCAATATCTTAAACACAGGGAGACTAACACACTCATAATAAGAAGGAGTTCATATTGTAACATGGGATTGGTGCGGTAGTACAATAACAACTCTTTAGTGGTATGAGTTATTATTGATGAACTTGAGTTGGGTGTTCGAGGCGAACACGGGAAGCTCAAGCTCATTGGGAGACCAAAGTCAATTCCTCCTCTAGGTCCCAATTGTAGTCTCTTATATAAAGCCTTATATCCACCCAAAGCCTAGCTTCTTAAGACCCAAGTTAGGATCGGCCAAGCCTTGCTTGGAGACCAAACAAGGGGTCAGTCAAGCTAAGCTTGGAGCCCAAGCTAGGGCTGGCCAAGCCTTGCTTGGTGCCCAAGCAAGTGGCAGGCCACATCATGAAGAGAAGGAAGTTTTATTTTATAAAATCTTTCCTTTTATAGAGATGCATAAAAAGGATTTAAAAGGATGATTTTAATATAAAACTTTCCTTTTTTAGATCGATCATAAAAGGAAATAAAAGGGAGTTCTTATTTTGTTAAAAACTTTCCTTTTATGTTGATTTTAAATTTTAAAATCTTTCTTTTTATAAATTTCTACAAAGGAATAAAAGAGAGATTTGAAATCTTTCCTTATTTGTAATTATCTATAATGTGAAAGAAAGATTTTAATTTTTGATAAAACTTTCCTTTTGTAACCATGTTTTATTTTAAATCTTATCTTTTATAGATATCCATAAAAGGATTTAAAAGAGAGAGATTTTAATTTATAAAATATTTCTTTTATAACTATCCATAAAAGGAATTTTAAAAGAGAGATTTTAATTTTATTTAAAATCTTTCCTTGCTTGGAGAATAAGCATATGGCCGACCATGTCATAGGAGAAAAAGGAAGTTTTATTTTTGTTACAAAACTTTCCTTTTTTGCAATCACTAAGGAATATAAAAGAGAAGGAGGGGGTGCCTCACCCAATAACACTTATTCTATTCCTCTCTATTCTTCCTTGGTGGCCGACCCTGGCTCTTGTTCTCTTCTCCTTTGTTTTCCCTCTTGGTGGCCGGTGGCATCTTGGTGTGGAGATCTCTTGGTGGCCGGTTGCTTGAAGGAGAAGAAGAAGAGAAGGAAGCTCTCTTGTCTAGCATCCCTTGGAGGAAAGTTGGTGGTCGGATCTTGGAAGCTTTGGAAGAAGCTTGGGTGAACTACCTCTTGGAAGATCGTCACCCACATGATGTTCAAGAGAAGGAGAGGAATATAATAAAAGATCAAGAGGTCTATAAGCTACGAAAGGTATAACTAGTTATTAGTTTCCGCATCATGACTAGTTCATCCTTTTGTATAGATCTTGTAAAACCAAACACACGAGGTTATCGATTTAAGTTATCATTTTTGTTATCGATTTCATGTTTCGATAATGTGTTTCTATTAAGATCTCTATAGTTAAACCTAGTTTACGGTAAGAAATTAAATATCTAATTTCTCTGTGAGGCTTTGTCTAGGACGTGGTGGATGATCCCATACCCAAGAAGGCCTAGTGCCTCGCCATGTTCAACCTGGAAGCCGATCTTAGAAATAGATATTTGATAACTTTTGTAATATG
Organism: Zingiber officinale; assembly: GCF_018446385.1. Lineage (NCBI taxonomy): Eukaryota > Viridiplantae > Streptophyta > Magnoliopsida > Zingiberales > Zingiberaceae > Zingiber > Zingiber officinale. Next base: position 37,527,114 of record NC_055998.1, read on the forward strand.
ATTTAACTTAGGAAGATCCAATCGGTTGAGCTTGGAGTAAGAATGTTAAGTTTCGTTCCCAATCCAAGTTTAACTTCTAAAGGGAAATTTGGATTAATAATGTTAAGCATCGTTTGCAATCCAAATTAACTTTAGTAGAACACATGGGTAGCTAGGATAGTTCTATGCTTGTACAAATTTTTGTACAGGGGAACTAGGACGATATTCCGAGTAGCAACCAACAATTGGTATCAGAGCGAGGTTTTAACCTCTGTGTGTTTGGTTTTAGTTTAATTATGCACATGTCATACATATTTTAGGCAGGGTAATAGTAGGATGTGCAAATAGATTAACTCTATGGTTGTAGGATCCAACTATTATGGTCTATTGTGATTGTGTGTGATTGGACCCTCAGACTTGTCGAGGGCATTTTATGTGTGTGCATGATTGTATGTATTAAATACAATAGGAGCTGTATTAGTTTTTGGATTTTACATCATTGTTCGATCTAGACTCTATGTACATTCCTTTGAGGAATATAGGATCGATATATGTAAAATTTTATTTTAGTCATGGATCGTATCCTTACGAGACGTGATACTATTTGAGCACCAGTGGCGCAGCGAAAAAAGTGGCAAGATAGATGCGATGACTAGACCCGATAGCGGTGGCTACAGATGACAGCAGCTAGAGTTGACAGCACACGGAGGACAGTGATGGAAAAAGGCCATACTAGTTGGAAAATTATTTTCCCATATTTATTGCTTTTATTTGCTGTGATGTGTGTATATGCATGATAAAATCCACATCTTAATTAACTAAGTGGGAGTTGGATTTATAAATAAATTTCACGGTCTCCATTGCTGGTTTGTAAGTGATGCAACAAACTTGCGCGTTGGCTCTGAGTGCCTCCCTCCACATCGGATGAGTTTGTTTGCGAATCACTAGATCAAATTTCCTTTATGGATGGTTATAGAAAATTATTTAGGAGTGTGTGATCTTCTCCAACTGAAGGGGCACAATCCTATTTAATGGACTAAGTATCAAGTAATGATATACACTTAGGCGCATTTAATAGTATCCTCCCCATCAGAATCACTGCTATTATTTGTGTGACCAAAGGAATACCAACTATTAATTTTATTTGTCATAAAGTTAGGATGACAAGAATAAAATTAATGGGTAAAACCTCCTCTTACAAATGTTTGAATTTGTATACGTCCACACTAACGTGCCATACAAAATTCACGGTGTTTTGAGGTGTTGGTGAATTTAAATAATATTGTTTGAGGACTCAATATTATTCTAAATTCTAAAGTTTCGACCAAAACTTATTTTTGTGATTCTTAGGATGACTTTCAACCCACTGGCTATTATTCTGAAAGAGAACAAACTTACTGGTCCCAATTACATAGATTGGAAAAGAAACCTGGACATTGTCCTAACTGCTGAAGACTATAAGTTTGTACTGTTAGAGGTCTGCCCTGATGTGCCTAATAGTGATTCTAGTGAAGAGGAGATTGAGTATCAAAAAAATGGATAAAGGAAGATGAGATAGCGCGGTGTTACATTTTGGCTTCAATGTCAAATGTGCTGCAACATCAGCATCAGGACTTGCCAACTGCCTATAATATAATGAGCAATCTCAAGGAACTCTTCAGACACCAGAATGGGACTGCTAGGTAAGAGGCAATAAGAAACTTAATGACAACCACCATGAAAGAGGGGACACCCGTAAGGGATCATATCCTCAATATGATAGCTTACTTGAACGAGATACAAATCCTTGGAGCTGAAATCAATGGAGAAATCCTGGTCGATATTATTCTTCAAACGCTACCCAAAAGTTTTGAGCAGTTCCACCTGAACTACAATATGAATAAAAGGATTTATTAATTGGCGGAACTACTGACAGAAGTACAGGCAGCAGAAGGGCTATTTCATCATAATTCTCAAATTCAATTTGCTGAAAATGTTTCTACTTCTAAGTTGAAAGGCAAGAAAAAGAATAAGAAACAAGCTGGCTTGGCAAAGAAAGTGAATCGATCTCTAGGTACTGGACTAAAAGCAGGAGTGAAGAAGCCAAAGGGCAAATGTTTCATTTGCAAGCAGTCTGGACATTTGAAGGCGGACTGTCCTCATTGGAAAGAGAACAATAAAGGTATATCTTATTCTCTAATAGTTGAAACATGTTTAGCGGTGTTATCTACCAGTACCTGGTGTGTAGATACATGAGCCACTGATCATGTCTGCAATTCATTGTAGGGGTTCCAGGAAACCCGTCGACTTTATGAAGGATAGATAACCGTCTACATGAGAAATGCTACGAAAGTGGCGGCTGTTGCAGTGGGAGATATTTACTTATCATTTATAGGAATATAATTTTGATTTTGAGAAATTGTTTTTATGTACCAAGTTTTAGAAAGAATTTAATTTCAGTTTTTAAACTATTTTTGGATGGATATAGTGTTTCTTTTGATGACAAAGTGGTTGTCAAGAAAAATAGAGTAATTATCTATTCTAGTACATTAGTTGGCAATTTGTATACTCTAAATCCAATAATTCCCACAAAGCAACAAATGAAAATTAATAACACATCTTTTAATTTCAATAAGAGAAAGGAACCTTCAAATATGAACCAAACATATCTTTGGCATTTAAGACTTGGTCATATTAACTTGAGTAGGATTCAAAGGCTAGTAGCCGATGGACTCTTGGGTTCATTAGTGTTGGAAAACTTTCCAACTTGCGAATCTTGCTTGGAAGGAAAAATGACCAAGAGACCTTTTAAGGCCAAGGGGTATAGAACAAAAGATGTGTTAGAATTGGTTCATTCTGATTTGTGCGGACCTATGACTATCCAAGCGAGAGGTGGTTTCGAATATTTCGTTTCCTTCATAGACGACTATTCGAGATATGGGTACATTTACTTGTTACGCCGTAAGTCTGAATGATTTGATAAATTCAAAGAGTACAAGGCTGATGTGGAGAAACGTCAAGGTAAAAGTATCAAGACACTACAGTCTGATCGTGGTGGCGAGTACCTCTCAGGAGAGTTTAGGAATTACTTATCATAGGTTGGGATTCAATCCCAATTGTCTGCACCTGGTACACCCCAACAGAATGGTGTGGCAAAATGAAGGAATAAGACTCTTATGGAAATGGTTAGATCAATGATGAGTTATTCAGAATTACCAAATTCATTCTGGGGATATGCTTTAGAAACAACAGTATATATTCTGAACTTGGTACCTTCTAAATCAGTACCCTCTACTCCCATGGAATTGTGGAATGAGCGTGAGCTTAGTCTGATTTATATTCAGATATGGGGTAGTCCAACACATGTGCTGAAGGGAAATACTGATAAGTTGGAATCTCGTACAGAAGTTCGCTTATTTATAGGTTATCCCAAGGGAATGAAAGGTGGTTTATTTTATAGTCCTAAAGATCAGAAGGTCATTGTTAGCACGAATGTCCGATTTTTAGAAGAGGACCATGTAATAAACCATAAGCCCATGAGTGAAATTGTTCTAGAAGAAATGAGAGAAGACACACCTACTTTAGTACCAACAGTGCAAGATAAAATATCACAAGTAACTGCAACACGTATTACAAATGATACACAACTATAGACAGTGCCTCATCGTAGTGGGAGGGTTGTGAGGCAACCTGAAAGATTCATGTTTTTGGGAGAGTCTTCGGACTTGATCCCAGGTAAACAAGAACTGTTGGTTAAACCTAGGAAAACGTACCGGTTCCACTGTACAAAAATTTTTGTACAAGTGTCGAACCTTTCCTTAAATAACCTATTGTGTTCTTTAGAAGTTAAATAAGGAATCGCAGACGGAACTTAACATCATTGATTCCAAATTTAACTTATCTGTTCTTAATGGTTTAGATTTGAATCGCAAGTCGAACTTAACACTATTGATTCAAATCTACCTAGGTTATTAATTCCATAAATATTAATTTCCAAAATTGGCTTCTAGGACAGCATGGCGAGGCACATGTCCTTCTTGGATATGGGAGCAACCACCACCGCCTAGGCAAAGCCTTTTAAGGAAAGCTAATATTTATTTCCTTAAATAACTCTAGGTTAACTAAAAGGAACAATCGAATCACAAATTCGAAAAAGAAGAAAACACAAAATCGAAAAATAAATTCGATAAACTAGATCTAATTACCTCTTGTATTTAGAATTCATACAAAGAAAAATAACTAGTATGATGCGGAAGAAAAATACTAGTTATACATTCTCTTTGTAAGCTAATGACCTCGAGATCTTCTGCCATATTCCTCGCCTCGCCTTGGACGTTGTGTGGGCGACGATCCTCCAAGATGAACACCACCCAAAAGCTTCCTCCTTCTTCTTCTAAAATCCGGCCACCACCACCACCAAGGAGAAGAGAGCAAAGGGAGAGGAAGAAGGGAGAGGGTCGGCCACACCAAGAGATCACCCAAGCAAAAGAATAAGAGTTGTGTCTCATGAAGTCCCCTCACCCCTTCTTTTATATTACTTGCCCAAGGCAAATAAGGAAAAACCTTTTACAAAAAATAAAATCATCCAAGAGTTTTTCCTTTTTCCTTTTTATTTTTCCTTTTCTTTCCTCTTGATTGAATCAATCATCAATCAATGGTTGAGATCAATCCTATTTGGTTTAGGATTGAATTTGGTTTAATCCTATTGGCCGGCCCTTGCTTGGGCACCAAGCAAGGTGGCCGACCACAATTAAAAAGAAAGGAAAATAATTTTTTAAAAATTTTACAAGAAGAAATCCTCTTATAAAATTTACAAGCTCTCTTTCGTAAAGTATGAGTTAAAAAAGGAAAGTTTCTAAAAATTAAAACCATGTTTTAAAATTTAAAAACTCTCTTATAAAATTTCCTTTTTTAACATGGTGATAGAAAATTTAATTAAGAAATTTAAATTTTAAAACTTCTTTTCCTTTTTTCCTTAAACCATAAGGATGGTTTTAAAAGGAAAGTTTTAAAATCTTTTAAACTCTCTATTTAAACATGTGGCCTAATTCAAATAAGGAAAGTTTTAAAAATTAAAATCTCTCTTTTAAAACTTATAGTTTTCTGCAAAGAGAAGATTTTAAAAATTCAAAACAATCCTCCCTTTTTGAATTATTATGGCCGGCCCCTACAAGCTTGGTCACCAAGCTATAGGGCCGACTCCTTTCAAGAGGATGTAGCCGACCATTGCTTGGTCACTAAGCAATGGTCCAGCCCCCTTCTTGGACACCAAGAAGAGCCTTACATTTGGATGGACTTGAGGCTATAATGAGGCTACGACAGGGACCTAGAGGAGAAATTGGTTTTGGCCTTCCGATGAGCTTGAGTATCCCGTGTTCGCCCCGAACACACAACTCAAGTTCATCGATAATAACTCATTCCACTAGAGAGTTATTACCGAACTACCGCACCAATCCCAAATTACATTATGGGCTCCTTCTTATCATGAGTGTGTTAGTCTCCCTGTATTTAAGATTACGAATGTCCACTAATTAAGTAAGTTACTGACAACTCACTTAATTAATATCTAGCTCCAAGAGTAGTACCACTCAACTTTATTGTCATGTTGGACTAGGTCCACCTGCAGGGTTTAATATGGCAATCCTTATGAGCTCCTCTTGGGGACATTCTCAACCTAGATAACTAGGACACAAATTTCTTCTATAATCAACAACACACACTATAAGTAATATCATTTCCCAACTTATCGGGCACATTGATTTATCGAGCTAAATCTCACCCTTTGATAAATCAAAGAAATAAATATTAAATATATGTGCTTGTTATTATATTAGGATTAAGAGCACACACTTCCATAATAACTAAGGTTTAGTTCTTTTACTAAGTCAGTACAAAAAGAACATACCTAAATGATCCTACTCAATACACTTAAAGTGTATTAGTGTAATTTATTAGTCAAGATAAACTAATACTTAATTACACTACGACTATACTGATAGTTTGTTCCTTCTATCTTAGTCGCGAGCAACTATTTATAATTTATAGAGAACCGACAACATGATCTTCTGAGTGTGACACCACACTCCATGTTGTCTACTATATAAATTAATTGAACAATTACATTTAATAAATAAATGCAGATATTGACCAATGTGATTCTTTTGCTTTAACAAATAAATGTTTACAAAAGCTAGGCTTTTAGTATACACTCTAATAATCTCCCACTTATACTAAAAGTCTAAGCTGCCATATCTGTTGCCTTACATATGATTCCCATCCCCTCCACATGCCGATCAAAAGCTTTCGCCAGAAGGGCCTTTGTGAAAGGATCTGCCAGGTTATCTTCTGATGCAATCTTGGCGATGACAACTTCTCCTCGCTTGACGATGTCTCGTATCTGGTGGTACTTGCGCTCTATATGCTTACTTGGTTTATGGGCTCGTGGTTCCTTCGAGTTTGCAACTGCACCGCTATTATCACAATAGATTGTGATGATCTTGGGAAAACCAGGAATCACATCTAAGTCCATTAGAAAATGCCTGAGCCATACAACTTCTTTTACTGCCTCAGAGGCTGCAACATACTCAGCTTCCATGGTTGAGTCCGAGACGCATTTCTGCTTAACACTTCTCCATGCAATCGCTCCACATCCTAGAGTAAACACATAGCCTGATATTGACTTACTATTGTCCCTATCTGATTGGAAGTCCGAATCCGTGTAACCCACAGGGAGTAACTCGTCTGCTTGGTAAACTAGCATATAATTTCTAGTCCTTCTCAGATACTTCAATATATGCTTTACCGCAGTCCAATGTCCTTGTCCAGGGTTACTCTGATATCTGTTGACCATGCCCACGACAAAACAGATATCAGGTCTCGTACACAGCATTGCATACATAAGACTTCCTACAGCCGAAGCATAAGGAACTATCTTCATGTCCTCAATCTCCTTTGATGTCTTCGGAGACATCTCTTTAGATAAGGCTTCTCCATGCCTAAAAGGTAAGAAACCTTTCTTGGAGTTCTGCATGCTAAAACGAGCAAGGACTGTATCTATATATGAAGCTTGGGATAGACACAACATTCTTTTCTTGCGATCCCTTATAACTTTGATCCCAAGAATGTGTGCACATTCTCCTAAGTCCTTCATATCAAATTGTTTGGATAACCATACCCTTACGTCCGATAATACCTTGACATTGTTGCCAATTAAAAAAATATCATCTACATATAGTACAAGAAATACCATCACGTTTCCGTTACACTTCTTGTATACACAAGACTCATCCGGACACTGAATAAATCCATATGACTGGATTACTTCGTTAAACCGGATGTTCCAAGATCTTGAAGCTTGCTTCAATCCGTAAATGGACCGATTAAGCTTGCACACTAGATGCTCTTTGCCGTTTTCAATGAACCCTTCTGGTTGCTTCATATGGATGTTTTCTTCAAGACTTCCGTTAAGGAAAGCTGTCTTGACATCCATTTGCCAAATCTCATAATCCATATGAGCAGCAATGGATAAGAGTATCCGGATAGACTTAAGCATGACTACCGGTGAAAAAGTCTCCTCACAGTCGATTCCCTCTTTCTGAGTATACCCTTTCGCAACAAGCTTTGCTTTGAAGGTTTCTACCTTCCCATCTGTCCCTCTTTTCCTTTTGTAGATCCACTTGCATCCAACGGCTTTTACACCATCAGGTGGTTCTACAAGCTCCCAGACCTTATTAGAGTACATAGACTCTATTTCAGAATTCATTGCCTTTTGCCAAGATACTGCATCTATATCTTGGAGTGCTTCATCATATGCCCGGGGATCAGGTTCATGTTTACCCGGGATCAAGTCCGAAGACTCTCCCAAAAATATGAATCTCTCAGGTTGCCTTACAACCCTCCCACTACGACGAGGCACCGTTTGTGGTTGTGTATCATGTGCAACCATGTTGCAGTCTCTTGTGGTACTTCATCTTATTGTGGTACTTCATCTTATACTATTGGTACTGAAGTTGACACGTCCTCTCTAATTTCTTCTAGAACTATTTCACTCATGGGCTTATGGTTCATTACATAATCTTCTTCTAAAAAATGAGCATTGGTGCTAACAATGATCTTCTGATTTTTAGGATTATAAAACAAACCACCTTTCGTTCCCTTAGGATATCCAACAAATAGACAAACTTCTGTATGTGATTCCAACTTGTCAGTATCTCCCTTCAGCACATGTGCTGGACTACCCATATCCGGATATGATTCAGACTAGGCTTATGCCCATTCCATAATTCCATGGGAGTAGAAGGAACTGTTTTAGAAGGTACCATATTCAGAATGTACACTGCAGTTTCTAAAGCATATCCCCAAAATGAATTCGGTAATTCTGAATAACTCATCATTGATCTAACCATTTCCATAAGAGTCCTATTCCTTCGTTCTACCACACCATTCTGCTGGGGTGTACCAGGTGCAGATAATTGGGATTGAATCCCGACTTCTGATAAGTAATTCCTAAACTCTCCAAAGAGGTATTCACCACCACGGTCAGACCGTAGTGTCTTGATACTTTTACCAAGACGTTTCTCCACATCAGCCCTATATTCTTTGAACTTGTCAAAGCATTCAGACTTGCGGCGCATCAGGTAAATGTATCCATATCTTGAATAATCGTCTATAAAGGAGACGAAGTATTCATAACCTTCTCTTGCCTGGATAGACATAGGACCACATAAATCAGAATGAACCAGTTCTAACGCATCTTTGGCTCTATACCCCTTGGCCTTAAAAGGTCTCTTGGTCATTTTACCTTCCAAGCAGGATTCACATGTTGGAAAGTTTTCCAACTCTAATGAACCCAAGGGTCCATCGGCTACAAGCCTTTGAATCCTACTTAGGTTAATATGTCCAAGCCTTAGATGCCAAAGATATGTTTGGTTCATTTCTGAAGGTTCTTTTCTCTTATTAGAGTTAGAAGATGTGTTATTAATTTCCATATTTTGCTTTGTGGGAGAAATTGGATTTAAAGTGTATAAATTGTCAACTAATGCACCAGAACAGATAATCACCTTATTTCTCTTTATAACGACATTGTTACTAAAAGAGACTGAATATCCATCCAAATACAGTTTAGAAACTGAAATTAAATTCTTTCTAAAACTAGGTACATAAAGACAATTTCTTAAAATCAAATTTCTATTCCTATCAAAAGATAAGTAGACGTCTCCCACTGCAACAACCGCCACCTTAGTAGCATTGCCCATGTAGATAGTTATCTCTCCATCAAATAGTCGCCGGGTTTCCTGGAACCCCTGCAAAGAATTGCAGACATGATCAGTGGCTCCCGTATCTACACACCAGGTGCTGGTAGATAACACCGCTAAACATGTTTCAACTACTAGAGTATGAGATATACCTTTATTGTTCTAGTTCCTACGAGGACAGTCCGCTTTCCAATGTCCAGACTGCTTGCAGATGAAGCACTTGCCCTTCGGCTTCTTCATTCCAGCTTTCTGTCCTGTACTCTGAGGTTTATTCACCTTTTTTGCTGAAAAGACCTGTTTCTTCTTCTTCTTGCCTTTCGACTTAGAAGTAGAATCATTTTTAGCATAGTGAATCTGAGAACTGTGACGAAATATTCCTTCTGCTACCTGTAGTTCTGTCAGAAGTTCCGCCAACGTATACTCTCTTTTGTTCATGTTATAGTTCAGGCGGAACTGCTCAAAACTTCTGGGTAGCGTTTGGAGAATTATATCGACCTGGGTTTCCCCATCGATTTCTCCTCCAAGGACTTGTATTTCATTCAGATAAGTCATCATTTTGAGGATATGATCCCTTACGGGTGTCCCCTCAGACATGGTGGTTGCCATTAACTTCCTCATTGCCTCTTGCTTAGCAGTCCGACTCTGGTGCCCAAAGAGTTCTTTGAGATTGTTCATTATATCATAAGCTGTTGGTAAATCTTGATGCTGATGTTGCAATACATTTGACATTGATGCCAAAATATAACACCGCGCCATCTCATCAGCTTTTACCCATTTCTTATGATACTCAATCTCCTCTGGGGTAGAGTCATCGTCAAGTGCATCAGGGCAAGCCTTAGTCAGTACAAACTTATAGCTTTCAGCAGTAAGAACTATGTCCAGGTTTCTTTTCCAATCAATATAGTTGGGACCAGTAAGTTTGTTCTCTTTCAGTATAATGGCTAGTGGGTTGAAAGTCATCCTAAGAATCACAAAAGTAAACTTTGGTCAAGACTCTAAATTTAGAATAATATTGATTCCTCAAACAATACTATTTTAAATTAACCAACACCTCAAATCACCGTGAATATTGCATGCCACGTTAGTGTGGACGTATACAAATTCATCATTTGTAAGAGGAGGGTGTGACCCATTAATTTTATTATTTTGTCATCCTAACTTTATGACAAATAAAATTAATAGTTGGTTTCACTTTGGTCACACAAGACAATAGCAGTGATTCCGTTGGGGAGGATACTATTGAATGCGTCTAAGTGTATACCATTACTTGATACTAAGTCCATTAAATAGGATTGTGCCCCTTCAGTTGGAGAAGATCACACGCTCCTAAATAATTTCCTTTAACCATCCATAAAAGGAAGTTTGATCTAGTGATCCGCAACAAACCCATCCGTTGTGGAGGGAGGCACTTAGAGCCAACACGCAAGCTTGTTGCATCACTTACAAACCAGTAATGGAGACCATGGGATTTATTAAAATCCCTCTCCCACTTAGTTATTTAGAAATGAGGATTTTAACCTATGCTAGCATACATCACATGCATATAAACATCACAGTAAATAAAAGCAATAAATTTGGAAATTAATTTTTTAACTATTATGGCCTTTTCCATCACTGTCTTCAGTATGCTCCAACCCTAGCTGCTGCCATTTTTAGCCACCGCCATCGGGTCGAGTTGTCGCATCCTTCTTGCTTTTTATTCCGCCGCGCCTCTGGTGCTCCGAAAGTATCTCGCCTCGCAAGAATCCGATTCGTGACAAAAATAGAATTTTACATATGTCGATCCTATATTCCACGAGGGAATGTACATGTATTCTAGATCGAACAAAAATAAAATTCTAAAAATAATACAGCTCCTGCTGTATTTTATACATATAATCATGCACACAAATAATGCCTTTGACATGTCCAAGGGTCCAATCACACGCAATATCAATAAGCCATAATAGTTGGAGCCTGCAACCAAAGAGTTAGCACATCCTACTATTTTCCTGCCTAAATTATGCATGATATGTGCATAACCTATTTGAATTCTAAAAATACACAGAGGCAAATCCTAGCTCTGATACCAATTGTTGGTTAAACCTTGGAAAACGTACCGGTTCCACTGTATAAAAATTTTTGTACAAATGTCGAACCTTTCCTTAAATAACCTATTGTGTTCTTTAGAAGTTAAATAAGGAATCGCAGACGGAACTTAACATCATTGATTCCAAATTTAACTTATATGTTCTTAATGGTTTAGATTTGAATCGCAAGCCGAACTTAACACTATTGATTCAAATCTACCTAGGTTATTAATTCCATAAATATTAATTTCCAAAATTGGCTTCCAGGACTGCATGGCGAGGCACATGACCTTCTTGGATATGGGAGCAATCACCACCGCCTAGGCAAAGCCTTTTAAGGAAAGCTAATATTTATTTCCTTAAATAACTCTAGGTTAACCAAAAGGAACAATCGAATCACAAATTCAAAAAATAAGAAAACACAAAATCGAAAAATAAATTCGATAAACTAGATCAAATTGCCTCTTGTATTTAGAATTCATACAAAGAAAAATAACTAGTATGATGCGGAAGAAAAATACAAGTTATACCTTCTCTTTGTAAGCTAATGACCTCGAGATCTTCTGCCGTATTCCTCGCCTCGCCTTGGACATCGTGTGGGCGACGATCCTCCAAGATAAACACCACCCAAAAGCTTCCTCCTTCTTCTTCTAAAATCCGGCCACCACCACCACCAAGGAGAAGAGAGCAAAGGGAGAGGAAGAAGGGAGAGGGTCGGCCACACCAAGAGATCACCCAAGCAAAAGAATAAGAGTTGTGTCTCATGAAGCCCCCTCACCCCTTCTTTTATATTACTTGCCCAAGGCAAATAAGGAAAAACCTTTTACAAAAAATAAAATCATCCAAGAGTTTTTCCTTTTCCCTTTTTATTTTTCCTTTTCTTTCCTCTTGATTGAATCAATCATCAATCAATGGTTGAGATCAATCCTATTTGATTTAGGATTGAATTTGGTTTAATCCTATTGGTCGGCCCTTGCTTGGGCACCAAGCAAGGTGGCCGACCACAATTAAAAAGAAAGGAAAAATAATTTTTTAAAAATTTTACAAGAAGAAATCCTCTTATAAAATTTACAAGCTCTATTTCCTAAAGTATGAGTTAAAAAAGGAAAGTTTCTAAAAATTAAAACCATGTTTTAAAATTTAAAAACTCTCTTATAAAATTTCCTTTTTTAACATGGTGATAGAAAATTTAAATTTTAAAACTTCTTTTCCTTTTTTCCTTAAACCATAAGGATGGTTAAAAAAGGAAAGTTTTAAAATCTTTTAAACTTTCTATTTAAACATGTGGCCTAATTCAAATAAGGAAAGTTTTAAAAATTAAAATCTCTCTTTTAAAACTTATAGTTTTCTACAAAGAGAAGATTTTAAATATTCAAAACAACCCTCCCTTTTTGAATTATTATGGCCGGCCCCTACAAGCTTGGTCACCAAGCTATAGGGCCGACCCCTTTCAAGAGGATGTGGCCGACCATTGCTTGGTCTCTAAGCAATGGTCCGACCCCCTTCTTGGACACCAAGAAGAGCATTACATTTGGATGGACTTGAGGCTATAATGAGGCTACGACAGGGACCTAGAGGAGAAATTGATTTTGGTCTTCCGATGAGCTTGAGTATCCCGTGTTCGCCCCGAACACACAACTCAAGTTCATCGATAATAACTCATTCAACTAGAGAGTTATTACCGCACTACCGCACCAATCCCAAATTACAGTATGGGCTCCTTCTTATCATGAGTGTGTTAGTCTCCCTGTATTTAAGATTACGAATGTCCACTAATTAAGTAAGTTACTGACAACTCACTTAATTAATATCTAGCTCCAAGAGTAGTGCCACTCAACTTTATTGTCATGTTGGACTAGGTCCACCTGTAGGGTTTAACATGACAATCCTTATGAGCTCCTCTTGGGGACATTCTCAACCTAGATAACTAGGACACAGATTCCTTCTATAATCAACAGCACACACTATAAGTAATATCATTTCTCAACTTATCGGGCATATTGATTTATCGAGCTAAACCTCACCCTTTGATAAATCAAAGAAATAAATATTAAATATATGTGCTTGTTATTATATTAGGATTAAGAGCACACACTTCCATAATAACTAAGGTTTAGTTCTTTTACTAAGTCAGTACAAAAAGAACATACCTAAATGATCCTACTCAATACACTTAAAGTGTATTAGTGTAATTTATTAGTCAAGATAAACTAATACTTAATTACACTATGACTATACTGATAGTTTGTTCCTTTTTATCTTAGTCGCGAGCAACTGCTTATAATTTATAGAGAACCGACAACATGATCTTCTGAGTGTGACACCACACTCCATGTTGTCTACTATATAAATTAATTGAACAATTACATTTAATAAATAAATGCAGATATTGACCAATGTGATTCTTTTACTTTAACAAATAAATGTTTACAAAAGCTAGGCTTTTAGTATACACTCTAACAAGAACTAGATCCCCGAACATATGACGAAGCACTCCAAGATAAAGATGCAGCATCTTGGCAAAGAGCAATGAATTCAGAAATAAAATCTATGTATTCTAACAAAGTCTGGGAGCTAGTAGAACCGTCAAATAGTGTAAAAGCTATTGGATGTAAATTGATCTACAAAAGGAAAAGAGGGGCAGACGGGAAGGTCGAAACCTTCAAAGCAAGGCTTATTGCATAGGGGTATACTCAGAAAGAGGAAATCGATTATGAGGAAAGCTTTTCGCTAGTAGCTATGGTTAAGTCTATCCGGATACTCTTATCTATTGCCGCTCATATGGATTATGAGGTTTGGCAAATGGATGTCAAGACAACTTTCCTTAATAGAAGCTTTGAAGAAAACATCCATATGAAGCAACCAGAGGGGTTTATTGCAAAGGGCAAAGAACATCTAGTATGTAAACTCAATCGGTCTATTTATGAACTGAAGCAAGCTTCAAGGTCTTGGAACATCCGATTTAATGAAGTAATCTAGTCGTATGGATTTATTCAGTGTCCAGATGTGTCTTGTGTATACAAGAAGTGTGATGGAAACGTGGTGGTATTTCTTGTACTATACGTAGATGACATTTTGTTAGTTGGAAACAATATCAAAGTGTTGTCGGAAGTAAGGGTATGATTGTCCAAGCAATTCGATATGAAAGACTTGGGAGAATGCATACATATTCTCGGGATCAATGTAATAAGGGATCGTAAGAAAAGAATATTGTGCTTATCCCAAGCTTCATATATCGATACAATCCTAGCTCAATTTAGCATGCAAGACTCCAAGAAAGGTTTTCTACCTTTTAGGCATGGAGTATCTTTATCTAAAGAGATTTCTCCGAAGACATCAAAAGAGATAGAAGAAATGAAGGCAGTTCCTTATGCTTCAGCTGTAAGAAGCCTAATGTATGCTATGTTATGCATGAGATCAGATATCTGTTTTGCCGTGGGCATGGTTATCATATATCAAAGTAACCCAGGACCGAGACATTGAATTGTCGTAAGGTAGATAATTTGCTCCCTATGGATTACACGGATTGGGACTGATAGGAACAATAGTAAGTCGACCTTGGGGGTTTTGTGTTTACTTTAGGAGGTGGAGCTTTAATAATGGAGGAGTGTTAAGCAGAGATGCATTTCAAACTCCACCATGGAAACTAAGTATGTAGCAGCCTCTAAGGCAGCCATAGAAGCTGTATGGCTCAGTAACTTCATGATGGACTTAGATGTTATTCCTGGTTTGCCAAAATTATTTGGTGCAGTAGCAAACTCGAAGGAACCACGAGCCCATAAGGCAAGTAAACACAGAGCGCAAGTACCACCCATTACGAGACATCGTATAACGAGAAGAAGTTGTTGTCGCCTAGATTGCATCAGGAGATAACCTGGATCCTTTCACTAAGGCCCTTAAGGCAAGAGCTTTTGATCTGCATGTTGAGGGGATGGGAATAAGATGTATGGCAGCATTTATGGCAGCATAGTCTTTTAGTATAAGTGGAAGATTGTTAGAGTGTATACTAAAAGTCTAGCTTTTTGTAAATAATTATTTTGAAATAAGAATCTCATTGGTCAAATGTCTACATTTATACTAAGTGTAGTTGTCCGTTTAATTTATATTGTAGATAACATGGTGTGAGGACACATACAGAAGTTCATGTTATCAGTTCCTTATAAATTATAAACAGTTGCTCACAACCAAGATGGAATGGGACAA